>NC_081414.1:131323135-131923135 GCF_030272615.1 Cryptomeria japonica
CTTTAGTGTCCATTCCCCTAACATTTGAGTAGGCTCATTTCATCCCTTGGAGGATGCTCAAGACACCTTTCAACAACTATCCTTTACCTTTTGTTTCATGTTAGTAGTGTGTTTCTCACACCACTTGTCGTCTTCGAGCATTATTTATCTAGACACTAACATGTTGCACAAACGTCTGCGCGCCGCACATTCGTCCGGCTACATCTTAACGTTCAAATATTGATTTTGGGCATTTCGACACTTGTCACCTATCTTGGTCGGTGGAAATAGCTCGATGACCCTCTTTTTCCCTTCTCTTCTCTCTTTTAAATCTATATTCTCTCTTCTTTCAACCTCTCTGGTTCCTCTATACAATCTCTCTGGTTCTCTTGGCTCTTGGTTCTCTCAAGAAAGATCTCTCATTCTTTGGGCTCTCATAGCTTTCTCTTGATCTTTCTCGCTTGCTACAATAGTCTCTAGTTTGCTACAACATTCTTAAGCTCTTACAATAATCTTTTGCAACTCTCTTGGCTTTCTCAAGCCTCTTTGGTAATATCTTTCTATCATTCTATCTATCTTGTCTTTGAACATCTTTGGAATTATCACACCCCCTATCTATTTGATCATTTGACCATTCTAGCTATTTATCTTTTTATCTATCTATTTATCTGGGTTGTCGATGGAGGTGAAAACACCAAAACGGGGGTCTGATTGAGGCAGACCTCTAAACACAACCCCCAACATTTTCGCTCTTCTTCATGTGTGCAGGTTTATTAAAAACATTCAAACGCACGAAAGTTTGCTTTTGATTTATTTATTTAATTCATATTCATTTCTTTCTATATTTATTATCTGAACTATTCATTATCGTGTTCCTAACTTCTTAGTTTTGTAGGTTATCTAAAGACCGTAGAGTCAATTTTTTGTGTTTCTAAGTCTTTTCTGTTCGCGGTCCATATGGGACTACAACACATCACGCAAACATCAGCATACTGTGCTGGCCTCCTTGACCGAGACACTCAGACTTAGACAAAATACTCCCCATGTCTTCTCTTTCAATTTCTCTAATTAGACATCTTCACTAGTTTCACTAGTTGGAGATATCTGAATGTATGTTGTGAAATTGACTCTCAAGGGAATATAGTTCTTCCCTTTGCAGGGTCACTTTTTCACCACTACACTTAGAATTGTTATTGATTTTAATGAAAGGAAGACAAAATTCTTATCATACTTCAATCTCCAAAATATTCTAATAGCTAATTTCTCTTGATCATCAATAGGATTAGGTCTTGTCTCTTGAGATGTAGGACAAGGGTTGTTAGAAGAAGGTGTATTGTCATCTATGATTTTAATAGTTCCATTATCAAATTGTTCTTGCATACTTTTTTTAAAATATGAACAATCATTGTATGATGATCATGAGTTTGACGATATGAACAAAAAGGAGTGTTTGAGGAAGAAGCATCTTTAGATGGACGACAAGTCTCATGTCTTGCAAGATAATCCTTAAATTTTTGAATTCTAAGGAGATCATCCATAGGTGAATCATGATAATGTCCTAGCCCTTCGGTAGTAGTTTGTGTAGGAGGGTTTATAGGGACTCTAATTCCTTGTTCAAATTTTCCAATTCCTTGTCCTCTAAAACTGTTTTTTGATATTATGTTATAACCACTCCTATAAGAATTTCTTAATTGAGAAGGAGGAGGAACATTATAATGGATTTCTTTAAAATTTTTAGTGTAAGTGTATCTAGAAGGAGCAAAGGGAAAAGTAGATGAAGAAGGAATATCTCGTGTAGGGGGATTTTCCTTTCTATCATCATGCATATCCTCTTTGATAGGTTGGGAAGGAAGATCCTTATCATCTAAGGCCTCACCTTTACTTAATGTTTTGTGGGGAGAGATCATGAATGAAATGCATAACATCTTTACAATTTTTTTGATGATTAAGATAGGTTCTTGGATAATAAGGTGGATCTAGAGAGATTGAAACACCAATATTTTGATATTTCCCCCCTTGTGCTAGGGTATGTGTATGAGAAGAAGATGGTGCAATGTTGTTCTTCAATGCTTTCTCTCCATTAGAGAGATAATTGATAGGAGTACTAGCTCTTTCTTCATTCACATTAGATACACTAGGAGACTTGTACAAGTATTAGGTTTTTCATTAGCATTTCTAGGATTAGGATCTACAAAAGCTTTCATGTGATCTACATATGTAATGCATTTTCCTAAAAATATCACCATAAAACAACATGCATCATGGATAAAAGCTTTGAGATTTAATTGATTAATAGGAAGCAATTTGGAAATTATAAAGTAATATGCCAAAGTGCTATGAATGAAAAGAAGCAATGTGAAATGAAAGAAACCACTATCCAACACATGATTATGATAGACGTGAGTCAAAAGCAATGTAATCATGTGTGAAATAGCAAATAAATCAGATCTATTAATTGCCATTGTAAATGTTTAAAATCAATCTTGAAAATAGATTTGAAAAATAATGCAATCCACATATTAAATTGACCAAAATAAATTAGGGTTTTTGTGAATTAAACCTCTAAATTTATGTTATTTGATTAAAATTATATTAGATGAATGCATAATTAAAAATTAAAATGTTCCCAAATCAAATTTGAAATAAATTAATCCAAATTAAACAATCCACAAGTTCAATTTAGAAAATAATTTAGGGTTTTTGTGAATTTAACTTGTGGATTGTCTAATTTGGATCAATAGACAAATATATGCCTAGTTTGGAGGACATTCTGTGTAAGAGTTCATTTGCTCTGGTTTCAGGAATGTGCACCCTGTCTAAGACATATATCAATGCTGACTCTGGTTTCGGGCATGGAGCATCTTGTGTAAGAGTTTGTTTGCTCTAATCTTGGGAATTTGCACCTCGTCTAAGACATATATCAATACTGCATCTGGTTTTGGGCATGAGGCATCTCGTATAAGAGTTTGTTTTCTCTGGTTTCGAACACCCCATTTTCCCTTGAGGCCCCATTTGTAGTGAATGTTTTTAGGCACTCTTGAATTAATACAAGTTGAGACATAATAAATCAACACCCTACCAATCCTCAATCCAATGGGTAGGTAGAGATGACTAACATGGAACTAGAAGTCACCCACACAAAATAGTATCTATTCATAAAAAAGACTTGACTTCTAGGCTTCTAGAAGCAGTTTGGGCATACATAACAACTTGGAGGACCACTACAGGTTTCACACCATTTGAATTGGTGTATGGAAAAAAATATATCCTTCAAATAGAATTTGAGCATAAAACTCTAAGGACAACAATTGAACTTCGCATAGGCTCAATATGAGTGGATTAATGATCTAAATGTCCTAGATGAATTTAGGCAAGAGATACTTCAACACATTAAGATAATGAAAAATTAGAGGATAAAGTGAAATGGTAGATTTATAAAAACAAGGCAATTTGAGCAAGGTGATTGGGGGCCGAAGCTATTCCGACTCCAAAACAGACCTTTCGTATAGCGTGATAGTGACATGTTAGTCAATCACAGCCGTTTAATGCAAAATCGACGGAGTGAAACGCGTGACTAACACACGTGTTAGTCAATCCGTACTGCCGTTTTAGAGCCAGAATAGATGTATCCGTGATTGGGCCTACTTTATGATTCAAGATATAAAGATCATCAAGGAAAGCCCCAAACTAGAAGGTTGGGTCTATATACGATACTTGAAATATTTGCTAATGACGTTGTTAAGCTTCTGACCTTTGACTCAGTGAAGCTTCCATTGTCACATACTTTGATTATACAAAAAGTTGTTAGTAAAGATGACTTCTTACAACAACTCACTACAACAATGCCACTTGATCTTCCTGCAACCTCTGTCCTTGGTTTTTCACATTCAGGAACATCTAATTTTTCTAAGCAAACAATTGTTAGAGCATTCATAATAAAGTTCCCACTTTTAGGGGACACTTCACAACCATAACAAAACTTCTTTTTCTCCATCTACCGCATAGGATGACAAATGACCATATTTCAGGGCCTTGTTCTTGCAACAACACAGTTGGGACTTGTTAATAATTAGTACATGATAACAAACTCCAGTCAGCTCCACCTCACTCCATATTCACTTTACATGTTACTCAAACGTGGTCCACCAAATCAAATCTCACCTTCTACTAGCTCATCAAAAATTTAAATGCCTCGATGTGTTCAAATTACACTTTGCATGCACCACTAATCGCAAATGTAGCTGATGTCACATCAATGAATATCACCACTGATATTCATATTTTGTGCTCATTATGAATTCCTATCCCTATACCCTGTCCATCTGCACGTAAGGACACTTTGCTAATTTAAAGTTGGGGCGAGGAAGAATTATTAGCCTACATTTTTTGGAAAGATAGATTTTATGGTTAGTAACTCATAAATTCATCATTGCTATCTTTTTCAAATCACTTTCATCTCTAATTAATAAGGCGAAGTACTTCTCTCTAAGTACGATAGCCTACTATCATATCTAGTCATTCCTTTTGTCATTGTCTACCTCTATCCATAACCCTTAGCATGCCTTTGAAATTTTCAAACCAATTTAGAATAATGTGGGGAAATGGTTAGTGCAACTGAAGTTATTTTCTTCATTGAAAAACCTAAGGTTTAAGTAAATAGAAGTGCTAAATTTGGGGTAATTGGAAGGCATGGACATGGGAAGAATTGCAGGAAATACTATAGAGAGGTAGAGCTAGTGGGAATTAAGTGTGATACCAAGCAATGGGAGGAGATTCTATCAGAAAAGAACCCTCAAAGCATACCGTAGTGGATAATGACCAGGAATGTAGGGAAGAGCTAGAGAATGCAACATGGTTATTTTCACAAAATGACATCGTATAATGACAAAGTGGCATTGTAATTTGCCTTGATGCTTTAGGATAGCATAGCAATAGTAAAGGGCTTAGAATTGATGCCATAGTGATGGCTATTGAAAAAGTCACTTGTTTGTCTACAGAGGGAGAAGATTACCCAGAACATCACGATGCTATGTCAACCAGACTAAATTCACTAGACATGAGGATGACCCATTGGAAGTTTCGAACCAGGGCACCTGTGATATTCCCATCGCGTTGCATAATGTAAGGCTTCCTTTTGAAAAATAATAAATAAATAAAAGACAAAATCATTTATTAAATAAATAATAATGTTATGTTAACAGTGACATTTAATTAAGTTAATCTAAGGTATATTAATATTTAAATAATAATCAAAGTGATTATTATAGGATTAAAGAAATTAAATAATTATTAAATATTTTAAATAGGATTAAATTCATTTAATATATTTTATAATTATTAATTAATTAAGTTATGCGCTTAATAGTCTTTTTGTATTACATGTCATGCACTTTAAAAAGTGCTATGGTAATAAGCCCCACCCCGTGGGAAGCGGTGGGACGGGAAACGCAGCCCAGGCTGCGTCTACCGCCACACCCCTTCCTTTAGAAGGGAAAGGGTGCGACGGTAGCCGCAGCCTAGGCTATGGACCGTCACCACCATTCCCATAGGGGGGTGCCCGTGGATGACACATCTACTCCGCGGGTATTTAACAGATGTATGTTGCAGGGAATAAGGAAAGGAGGATAGTGCAGGATATGGCTGAAGGAAGGGAGAGAGGCTGCGGACAGACAGGTAAGAAGTCTACGTGTTAAAAGAGTAATAATAATAATTAACATGTAATAAAGGAATTTAGAAATAAGATTAACACAAGAAGGTTAATAAATACAAAGGTATAAATAGGTAAGGGGGGTATAAATATACCCAGGGATATAGAGAAGGTTTAAGCATATAAACATAGGCAATGATATGTAGTATGTATAGGGAGGGATATAGGATTAATTTCGTAGAGTTAAATGGGAACTTATTGTAGGCATATATATAAGGAAGGTTAAAGGTTAAGGAATGTTAACATACACAAAATAGCAAATACAAATCAGGATAGTAGAAATGCATGTTAAAGAATACACATAGGTAATGGTAATGAACATTTTTATAAATATATAATATATGTGAATTCAGGACTTTGTACATAAGGTTATATAGAAATTGTAATAAGGAAGCAAAATGTAATGTAGAAGTATTCAGATGAGGGAGGCTATAGGGAGGAAACTCCCTTAGTCTAAGGAAGGGTTTGATAACCCTAGGGCAGTATATACTGAAAGATGATATGCATATATAGGGCTTAGTTGATTAAACATCAACTAAGAAGAGATGGATCTGGCCGGTCCCCTCTGAGGACTTGGATGATGAAGGCATCACCCAAGGCAAGGAATAGACAAGGGTCTTCCTTGAAGGGCTTGGGTGTAAGAGGTTACACCCAAGATAGGATTCGAACTCATCTTCGATTTCCTGAAGGGCTTGGAACCAAGGGGTTCCAAGAAGGTGAGCTTCACAGCCGCCTAAGGACATACTTCCGTATGGCATTCATATCCTTTATTAAATAAAATTATGATTATGTTAATTGAGCATTGAAGTAGATTGCAATTTAGATTACTTTTATATATGTATATATCTATATGTTGTGTTCTAACAATCTGTTTTGCAGGCCTGAGATCATTAATTAGCAGGGACATTACAGTGGTATCAGAGCATAATCTTGCCATCCTGTGGGAAAGGTTCTTAGTTTATGGTCACCTATCAGAGGAAGAAAGGAGCAAAAACAATGGCTGATCAATTGGCCAAACAGTTCCAGATTTTCATGGAACAAACAAATGAGAAGTTTGAAAGAATGAGCCGGTTAATCCTCCAAAGCACCAACAACAACAATAGAGATATGACAAACCCTAGAAGAGAAACACACTCTAATCACGCAGACAACGAACGATCACCTCAGAGTTCTAGGCAAACAATTCCCGAATTACTCCCTAGGGAAGAACATGAGAGGGAGGAGGAGGAACCAGCCACACTTGGGGTGGAAGAAATCGCCCAAATTTATGCCAGGTTGGAACCAGAAGTTCAGCGAGTGGCGTCCTTCAGGGACTTCTGTGAGTCAAAGACTAATGAAAGTAGGAAAAAGAAACCTATGGGTAAAGACCTCAGGGCTAAGGTCAACAAAATGTCCCTACCCTGTTTTGACGGATCAGGGAAGGATGTTGCCCAAGCTTGGGTACAAAAACTAGATACCTACCTTTCATATAGTCCCATGACCGAAGGAGATGCCATAAAATTTGCCATACTACACTTAACCGAAACTGCCCATAATTGGTGGCATAACGGTCTCATCACCCTAGGACATAAAAATGTCTCCACCTACAGTGAGTTTACCCAAAGGCTCATCAGCCGATTCGACCAAAAAGACTCCGAATGGTACTTCCAAGAGCTAACACACCTTAAACAAGTAGGGACCATTGAAGATTATATAGATCAATTCCAAAACTTGTTAGTAATGGTCCCCGACCTATCACAAAAAAGACTTACCTACATGTTCTTAGAAGGCTTGAAGGACCCCATTAGGAATTTTGTTAAACCCTTGGAACCACAAAACTTAGGAGAAGCCATTAAGAAAACTAGGATGGTTGAATTTAGTGCCCCCAAGAATACCTCAACCAAAACTCCACATAGGAATGAGGGACCCCAGAGGGACCGCCGGGAAAAGCCTTGTCAATTGTGCAAAAAACCCTGGAGTTATAATCACCAATGCAAAGAAAGGGATGAACTCAAGGAGAAAGGGCTATGTTTCAAATGCAAGACCCCATGGGTGAGAGGCCATGAGTGTAAAAGAGGACAGTTAAATAACACTGAGGAAATATAGGATGAAGGAAGACCCTATAAAAGAACCAGGTTTGAAAACAACATACCCAGTACCCTGGCAGTCATCACTTAAGGGAATGAGAATAGATGTTTCAAACTCAAAGGGATTATCAAGGGACAGAAGGTAATCACATTAGTAGACACCGGAGCTTCACATGATTTCATTAGCAAACATTTAGCAGCAAAGAGAAGACTAAAAACCCAAGAGTTTGGGGGATTTGAAGTGATCATTGGCAACAAAGTCATAGACAAATGCACTAAAGTTATACCCCAATTGGAAGTCACCTTGGGAGGACATACCATCACAAGAAACTTCTTTGTGGTAAACCTGGAGAATGAAATCATTTTGGGCATGCCATGGATAAACTCGTTAGGACGATTTACCATGGATAGTCCAAATCGGGAGATATGCTTCCAACATGAAGGGAGAGAAATAATATTGAAGGGGATTCCTGACGACTCTCCAAAAATAGTATCATGCAACAAAATGGAGAAAATTCTTAGACATGATCAAGGAGAATGGGTCGCACAATGCATGGTCTTGGATAGATCTCCAACCGAAGACCAGATCATTCAAAATGATATACAACCTATCCTAAGAAGACACAAAAAGGTCTTCGCGGATATTCCCCCGGGTTTACCCCCAAAAAGGGGATTTGAGCACTCCATTGAATTTGAGGACAAAGCAAAACCTGTCATTACCACTCCTTACCACCACCCCCACAAGTTCAAAGAGGAGATTGAAAAAACCATAAAAGAGTTGTTAGAAATGGGACACATCCAACCCAGTAGCAGCCCTTTTGCCTCATCAGTAGTATTGGTCAAAAAGAAAGATGGGACACTAAGAATGTGTATAGATTACCGGGCCTTGAATAAAAAGAATATAAAAAATAGATACCCAATTCCAAGGATTGATGAACTAATGGATGAACTCCATGGAGCAAAATACTTCTCCAAGATCGATCTAAGGTCAGGGTATCATCAGATCAGAATGAGGGAAGAGGATATCCCCAAAACCGCATTCAGATGTCACTATGGACATTTCGAGTTCTTGGTTATGCCATTTGGTCTCACCAATGCCTCGACCACTTTTCAATCATGCATGAATCATACCTTCAGACAACAATTGAGGAAGTTCCTTCTAATATTTTTTGATGATATACTCATTTACAACAAAACATGGGAAGAACATCTCCTGCACATCGAAGAGGTATTGAATATTCTGGAGTCAAAATCATTGTACGCTAAAACCTCCAAGTGTGAGTTTGGGATGAGAGAAATCATCTACCTAGGACACAAAATTAGTGAGGCAGGAGTAAGTGTGGACGAAGAAAAGATCAAAGCCATCAAGGAATGGCCCGCCCCTAGAACCTTAACCCAATTAAGGGGATTTGTGGGGCTATGCAGCTACTATAGGCGCTTTGTAAAGGGATTCTCCAAGATTGCAGCACCCCTCACCAACCTAACTAAGAAAGGGGCTTTCGCATGGAATGACCAAGCCCAACAGGCCTTTGAACAACTTAAGGTAACCATGAGCTCGTGCCCAATGTTGGCCATTCCCGATTTCTCTATTCCGTTTGAACTACAGTGTGATGCATCAGGGGAGGGGATTGGGGCCGTACTTATGCAAAAGAAACATCCCATAGCTTTCGAGAACCGAAAACTCACCGACGTGGAAAGACACTACTCTGTCTATGACAAAGAGATGCTAGCCATAATGCACGCATTGGCTAAATTTCGCCAATACCTGGTTTGTGGTAGGTTTAGTGTAAAGACTGATCATAACAGTCTACGTTTCTTTTTGAGCCAAAATGATCTAAATGACAGGCAACAAAAATGGGTGAGCAGAATACAAGCCTACGACTTTGATATAAAATATGTGAAAGGGGTGAACAACAGGGCAGCAGATGCACTATCCAGGAGAGCTCATCTCAATACCATTACCAGTATCTCAAAAGACTGGAAGGAAGAGATCCTTAACGAATATGACCAGGATCCTCAGGCAAAGGAAATTTTAGCCGAGGATTTTCCCAATGAAGATTTCAGGATTAAAGGAGACCTCATTTTGTATAAAGGGAGGATATACTTGACCCCTCAGACCAAATTCAAAGGCAAAATTCTCAAAGAATTTCATGATAACCCCCTTGCAGGACACCCAGGATACTACAAAACATATAAGCATATCAGGGAACGATATGCATGGAGGAACCAAAAGAGGGATATCCAAAAATATGTTCAAGAATGCTTAACATGTCAACGCAACAAAACTGAACTCACCCACCCAGCTGGGTTGCTTCAACCATTACCTATTCCTAATCAAAAGTGGGAAAGTATTTCTATGGATTTCATAATAGGGTTGCCAAGGATACAAGGGAAGGATAACATCTTCGTGGTAGTAGACAGACTCACGAAATATGCCCTTTTCCTAGCAGTCTCCACTGAATATAAAGCCCACCAGATAGCAGACCTATTCTTCAAGGAAATTTTCAGACTCCACGGCCTCCCCCTAAATATTGTCAGTGACAGAGATAGCAAGTTTATTAGCCAGTTTTGGCAAGAACTATTCAGAATGATGAGAACAGATTTAACCTCGAGTACCAGTTACCACCCTCAAACCGATGGGCAAACAGAGATAGTGAACAAATGGATAGAGGGCTATCTAAGGAATTATGTTACAGGACAACAAACTGCTTGGATTAAGTGGTTACACTTAGGAGAACACTGTTATAACACGACTCACCACATGTTAATAGGGATGAGTCCTTTCCAAGCCTTATACGACTATGAGGCCACAAGCTTTGGGGAACTAACAAACCCAGAAAGCAAAGTACCTAGAGCACAAGATTTTGTGCAACAGAGTAAAGACATCCTAAAGATCTTGAAAGAAAATTTACAACAAGCTCAAAATCAACAAAAGCTCTACGCCGACAGGAAGCGTGTAGAACGAACATTTGAGGCCGGAGATCTAGTATTCCTAAGGTTACAACCATATAAGCAATCATCCCTTAAGAAGAATGGGACGGAGAAACTGAAACCTCGATTTTTTGGGCCCTACAAAGTCATTCGAAGGATTGGGGAAGTAGCTTATGAGATTGAACTTCCCAAAAGCAGAAAAATACATAATGTGTTCCATGTTTCCTGACTTAAAAAGGTTCTCGGACAACACGTAGTTCCTTGCAACGATCTACCTCCTCTAGACGATGAAGGGAAACTTACACTATACCCAGAGATCATCTTGGACACACGAAAAAGAGAGCTCAGGAACCGAACTATCACCGAACATCTGATAAAATGGAGGAATCTTCCAAACGAGGATGCCACTTGGGAAAAAGAGGAGGACCTAAAGATGTTTGAGGACAAGCAAAGTTGAGACGGAGGGACTGTGATATTCCCATCGCGTCGCATAATGTAAGGCTTCCTTTTGAAAAATATAAATAAATAAAAGACAAAATCATTTATTAAATAAATAATAATGTTATGTTAACAGTGACATTTAATTAAGTTAATCTAAGGTATATTAATATTTAAATAATAATCAAAATGATTATTATAGGATTAAAGAAATTAAATAATTATTAAATATTTTAAATAGGATTAAATTCATTTAATATATTTTATAATTATTAATTAATTAAGTTATGCACTTAATAGTCTTTTTGTATTACATGTCACACACTTTAAAAAGTGCTATGGTAATAAGCCCCGCCTCGTGGGAAGCGGTGGGACGGGAAACGCAGCCCAGGCTGCGTCTACCGCCACTCCCCTTCCTTTAGAAGGGAAAGGGTGCGACGGTAGCCGCAACTTAGGCTACAAACTGTCACCACCATTCCCACAAGGGGGTGCCCGTGGAGGACACATCTACTCCACAGGTATTTAACAGATGTAGGCTGCAGGGAATAAGGAAAGGAGGATAGCGCAGGATACGGGTGAAGGAAGGGAGAGAGGCTGCGGACAGACAGGTAAGAAGTCTACGTGTTAAAAGAGTAATACTAATAATTAACATGTAATAAAGGAATTTAGGAATAAGATTAACACAAGAAGGTTAATAAATACAAAGGTATAAATAGGTAAGGGGGGTATAAATATACCCAGGGATATAGAGAAGGTTTAAGCATATAAACATAGGCAATGATATGTAGTATGTATAGGGAGGGATATAGGATTAATTTCGTAGAGTTAAATGGGAACTTATTGTAGGCATATATATAAGGAAGGTTAAAGGTTAAGGAATGTTAATATACACAAAATAGCAAATACAAATCAGGATAGTAGAAATGCATGTTAAAGAATACACATAGGTAATGGTAATGAACATTTTTATAAATATATATTATATATGTGAATTCAGGACTATGTACATAAGGTTATATAGAAATTGTAATAAGGAAGCAAAATGTAATGTAGAAGTATTCAGATGAGGGAGGCTATAGGGAGGAAACTCCCTTAGTCTAAGGAAGGGTTTGATAACCCTAGGGCAGTATATACTGAAAGATGATATGCATATATAGGGCTTAGTTGATTAAACATCAACTAAGAAGAGACGGATTTGGCTGGTCCCCTCTGAGGACTTGGATGATGAAGGCATCACCCAAGGCAAGGAAGAGACAAGGGTCTTCCTTGAAGGGCTTGGGTTACACCCAAGACAGGATTCGAACTCATCTTCGATTTCCTGAAGGGCTTGGAACCAAGGGGTTCCAAGAAGGTGAGCTTCACAGCCGCCTAAGGACATACTTTGGTATGGCATTCATATCCTTTATTAGATAAAATTATGATATGTTAATTGAGCATTGAAGTAGATTGCAATTTAGGTTACTTTTATATATGTATATATCTATATGTTGTGTTCTAACAATCTGTTTTGCAGGCCTGAGATCATTAATTAGCAGGGACATTACAACACCAGAAGGGTATCTCTTTTGCCTAAATAGGAAACTACAACTATTCATATCATAAAATATTTTACATGTGAAGGGGTTATTGAACTCTTTTACTTTCACCACTTCAAGCTTTTGATCCACCTACGCCATGAAAGGCTGGTGAATTGATCAGATTACCTTGCACATTTTGTAACCAGAATGGCATCTGAAGTTCAAAAAGGTAACGATACATCACTTTTTCACCATTGTTTGATTACTGTACTTGTCAAAGAAGTATGAGTATATTTTCCAAATATGAGTTGGAAAGAATTTTTGAAAGTGAAAAGTGTTAAGCATTTGAACCTAGGTCCTAGGGGTCAAAGAAAAAATTATGGAGAAAGGGGAGACTAATAAACAATTAAGTGACAATGAACAAGAAAAATCTAGCTCCCCTATTGAGGAAGACGCCTCTAAGTACTCTAAAAAAATCTTTGAATTTGAGTCCTTTGAAAGTAAAGAAAGCCTAAAAAGACGACTCCTGCAACCAAGACTAGAGGCCATAGATTGGCCCAGAAAACTATGTCCACAACTAAGACTAAGAAAACTAAGAAACGTTTAAAGGAAAAATAGAGCAAGGGTAAGGAGAAGATTCCTACGAAGGAAAAGCAACAAAAACATAAGGAGAAAATCCTTGTTGCTACATTTAGCAAAGGGAAAAGTAAAGTTTCATCTAGAAAGAGGAAAGAAGTAGAAGAAAAATCTACTCTTTTTGAAAAGAAAGCAAAGCTCTCAACAATTAAAAAGAGTAAAACAAATGAGGGGTTTGCGCAATCTTGTTGTTCCTTATAATGTTGATTTGAACCCTCTTCTATACGTTGCTCTTACATGAAGAATGAGGAGAACAGAGGAAACCTGCTGCAAAGAAACAAATAAATCTATTGTCTAACTTGTCCCTTAGAGCAAAATCTGATAATGCAGATGTCATTCTTAATGACTAGGTTTTATTGATGACAAGTCTGTTGTTCAGTAGCTAGTGCTAACAACTAGATGGGACATTTATGCTATGTTTGTCAAATTGGTCCATACAATGGGTAGGAATATGTTGGGGTTTCTAGCACACATGATAGGAGCTCACATATATGAGCTAAAGAAAGAGGAACCACACTCTCTGTACAATTACCCTGCTGCTATAAAAAGGGTAAGGAAGTATATGCAGCTAGCTAGAAGTCAGAAGTCAGGAGCTCACATGGGTGCCTCTTCTCTTCCAACCCTCGTGTCTTCTATGGCCAGTACTTGATTGGAGAGGAGCAGAAGGATACAATGATGAAGTTGAGGAGTCTAGATGGTGACAAATTGACAGAGTAAGTGGGTTCTACTGGAACCCAATGACAACATCTAGGCATGGCAAACCATTCTGGCTTTAGAGAGTTAGCCTGATGAGAAACCAGTTACGCATACCTGCTTTGTGACAAGTATGAGATTAAGTTGGGGGGATGGTGAGCCTATACTTTGTCCATTTTTATAGATTTCCACCAACCTTTAGTTAATAAGATTTTATGTTGGATATGATACAGATTTTTACTACAACTTGACTCTTTACATTACCTAGGCCATATATGAGCACATTAATATATATATATATATATATATATATATATATATATATATATATATATATATGCTTAAAATTAGACGTGTGATGCAATGAGATTGGATAGTTGGTTATAGAGCGAGTCATAATATTGAGGACTATAGAGTCCAAGTAGAACTTGCAAAGGATAATGTCTTTTAACATCTCTTTTTTTAGTACAAGTTTGTAAGAAGTAGCATGTATGCTTTTTGAATGCGAATGACAATATATTTGTTGAAGTAAATATCTAATTTTGTTGATCATTTGAAAAGTGCTTTACCCAAGGAGGACCCATTTGAGGTAATGTAACTCAGAGGCTTGTTTATGCATTTCAATTAGATATCTTCAATTCACTATTAGATTTCATGTAGTTGTGCTATAGTATTCTAGTTATTACTGTTATATTGTAGCAACACTATTCCTGTCATTAAGATGTGTAAGTGTTAACTATAGATGCTTTTGTTATAATTATTCTTGTCATCTATTGTTTTCATTGTACTTGTTCTTTTTGCAACATTTCATTATCAATTATTATAATCCTAACAATTACTTTCCTGCATTTTTCTTTACTACAATCATTTTTTGTCATCATAGGATAACAACCTAAGTACAATCATCCCATTTTATGTTTTATGTCACTGGGTTTGACAAGTTAAATATAAACTATAGTCCATAAAGGGTTGCTCAGTTTTAGATAATTAATCCCTAAATTGTAGAAGTTGTTAGGTTGGTGTTGAATTACAAGTGGATATAAGAAGCTCTACATAGATTAAAAAATGATATTTTTAGGCATATATTAGAAAAAGAGTTATATCATATGCAAACTATATATTCAATAGTGCTTAATCATTAGGTAGAGTTATCCCTTTTACATTCTCCCATACCCATTATATCTTAACACATACTTCATGACATTAGATGCAATGACAAATAAAGTAGGGGCAAGTGGACAACCCTGTTTAATGGATCTCGCAGGAGGAAGGGGTAAGGGACCCATTAATATTAATTTGTGTATAAACATCTTGTTGTGACCATTTCACACATCGCCCCACTAGAATGGGGACCCCCTCTTTTTCGCTTTTGTTTTGCTTGTTCTTCTCTCTGCTTTTAGGGTTTTGAGTGAGTGAGTGGTCTGTCTGGGCTAGGGCTAAACCTTAGGGGGTTCTTTTGATGTTATTCAGGTTGAGTCCAGTCAAATTTTTGAGAATTGTTAAGTGTCCTCCCAATGAGTTGAGATGATTGAAATTAGGTAAGTCTTTCAGGAGAGTCAAATAGGTCTCAGGTTAGGTCTAATAAAGGGTTTTTAGGGTAAAATCCAATTTTGACTAAGTGTTAGCATTTTTGAAGGTGAAATTGTGTGTTCTTGCCTAGGTGAGTTTTGATCAATTTTTTGAAGCAAGATGATGCCTGAAACAGACAAATCGCTCCTGACCCTCAGAGAGGGCCCAGGGCGAAATTTATCCTGAGTGCAATTTCTTGTTTTTGATGGACTTGCTAACTGGTTCCTGACCTTGAAAATGACCTAACTTTGCCTTGTGAAGCAGTTTGAGACTTAAATTTGATGCAGTTTGGCCAAAAGGGGTAAAATCGCTCTTGACCCTCAGTGAAGGTCCAGGGCGAAAATGTTGTTTAAGTCATATTTGTCACTGACTTTTCTAAATTGCTTTGTGTAGGGTCTCCTGGAAGGATGATTGAACGTGACTTGATGCTTTGGATGGTTTGGAGACGTGAAAGATGGTGAATTTTGGAAACTAAGAGAAAAATCGCTCCTGACCCTCAGAGAGGGCCCACAACAAGAAATCTTATAGGGGTCATTGCTAGCCTTATTTGGTCGACTTAAGATGTCAAAGGCATGGGGATGGATGAAATGAGCACAATGAAGTATCCAGACTTGATCAAAGATGATGAATTGAAGGAGTTTTGCCCAGGAAAGGTAAAATCGCTCCTGACCCTCAGGCAGGGTCTAGAGCGATTTTCTTTGTGTGCACATTTTTGGACCTTTCTTGGACATGAATTTTTATTCATAGCAAAGAACAAGATGACATCTTCCTTGGCAAAGTGATTTTTAGATGAAAGTGAAGCATTTTGGTCCACGTAGCAAAAATCGCTCCTGACCCTCAGTGAAGGTCCATAGCGAGATT
Source organism: Cryptomeria japonica (assembly GCF_030272615.1). Lineage (NCBI taxonomy): Eukaryota > Viridiplantae > Streptophyta > Pinopsida > Cupressales > Cupressaceae > Cryptomeria > Cryptomeria japonica. The sequence continues at coordinate 131,339,533 of NC_081414.1, forward strand.
TTCAAAAGTGCACTATTCTTGCAAAATCAAAATGATTTTTGTGATTGGAAGGGATGAGGGAAAGCATGTTCTACCCATTGAATATAATTTGGATGATCAACGAAAGAGGAAATCAACCCAAAATCAAAAAATCGCTCCTGACCCTTAGAGAGGGCCCATAGCGAAAATCGCTTCGGACCCTCAGAGAGGGCCCATAGCGATTTTCCAGGTTTCTCTCCCTTGTTTGAAAAATTGAGGTAAAATCTTGCTTGGACAGGAGGAGAACGTGATGTGTTATGCCTTGGAGGTGATTTGAAGATTAAAAGATAAAGGAATTTGCCTAAAACCAAAAAGTCGCTCCTAACCCTCACTGAAGGTCCAGAGCGAGATTTTCAAAAAATGCACGTTTTCTTCAAAATGGTGCTAAGGCAAGGTTAGGATAAGGCAAAGAGACCTCCAAAAACATGATGAATATTGTTTTGCCTTTGAAACTTGATGATTTTGGTCAAAAAATGAAAAATCGCTCCTGACCCTCAGTGAAGGCCCAGAGCGAAAATCGCTCCTGACCCTCAGTGAAGGCCCAGAGCGATATTGTTGAAAATCCTCATTTTACCTTGCAACAACAAAGCGAACTTGGTTGGGGTGGATTAAGGAAGGACATTGCCAAATGATGAATAAAGTTTTAATGAAAAACGATGAAGAATCAAGCCTAAATTACAAAAATCGCTCTTGACTCTCAGAGAGGGTCCAGAGCGAAGTTGCCTTTAAGGACATTATTTCCTCCAAAATTGTTGATGAATTAACTTGGTAATGTAAGGGAATGGATTTTGGAAGTGACATTGTGAGTTTAACAATCGAGCCAAGGTGCATTCCAGCTAGAAAATAAAAAATTGCTCCTGACCCTTGTTGAGGGTCCAGGGTGAAATTGACATTTCCACCTATTTTTCCTCACGCAAAATGTCAAATTTGAAGTGCAACACATTAACTGGATATCAATTTACCCTCCAGGAGATTTTCAAGTCAAGATGTGAAGTATTCAAGGCTAAAATTAGAAAATCGCTCCTGACCCTCAGAGAGAGTCCAGGGTGAAATCATCATGGAGTTTAATCAAGCCTTGTTTTGAAAATTAATATTCTCCAAATTGCATTTGATCACCAGAATTGCTAATTTTGAGGCATTTGGAAAATTAAAATTAAATTAGCATTAAATTAAAGCATTTTGGCATTTAATAAATTGATTTTAAGCCTTAGAAAATCGAAATTTATTTTGGAGGCATTTAAAATTAATTTTTAATAAAACGCTCAAGCCTTATTTTGTTTTTATTAGCCAAGTTGGCCCCCTTTTTTGAGATTTTACTTATTTTTTACCTCCCTTTTTGCCAAGTCGGCCTAGAGGAAGCAAAGGGGTGAGCGCTCTATATAATAGGAGATGCTTTGTTCAAGTTTTAATCATTCATTCATCCTTTTTCAAGTGCAAAGTTGAAGTGCGAATTGGAGGAGTGAAATATAGCATGTTGGAGGCGAAATTCTACTAATTGAGGAGCAATTTGAGGAGCGAAATCCAGAAGATTGGAGGCAAAGTTTGCTAAGTGTTGGAGGTTAATGGAGGCGTGATTCATCCAAGAGGAGGCTATGATTTAAACTTTGCCTAGCGAAATTCATCTATTTTTTTACATCATTTCTTAGAGTTTAATACTCAAGAGGAGGTATCAAGATGACGACTCCAAAGTCTGGAGGATCTACAAGTCGGCAGGTTCTCATCAAAGAAGATCAAGCAAGGATAAGGACGACCTTCTTCAGTCAAGCATCATCATGACTAACCTCTTCCAATCCAACATTCTAAGGCGAGGTACATCATCATCCTGCACATCAAAGACAAAAGAAGTTAGAGAAAGGGTTCGTTGAAGAAGCAGATAGTCTCAGAAGAGTTAATTAAAGCTAGCTTCTCAGCAACATCAAATTGGCATCAACCAGGTGTCAGACGAGGTGGCATCCTAGTCATCACTCCTCCAGTCGGATAGGTCCACTTCAGCATGTCCATATTCAATGTACCTAACTCATGGGAGATGACACAAACTTCGATGTACCTACCCCAGCTATCTATTGGTCGAATTTTCCAAAGAAGACATGTGTCCTAAAGATGTAATTTTATCATTGGTCAAGCATTAAATGTTATGTAATGGTTGTAACAAACCCTAATTAGGGTTTTCATTATTGAATCTTGGCCATTGATCTCAAATGGATCTTAGCCATTGAATTGTATTAAGGGCACTATATAAGCCCCGACTCTTCATTTTGTAAAGGCAGTAATAATAAAGATAGATAGAGAGTAGTTAGAAGGTGAATAGTCAGTTGATAGAGTAGCAATTAGAGTAGAATAGGAGGACAAGGCAAGAAATTGTTGCCATTGATTGTAAACAAACTCCATTTTCATTGAAGTAATGGTGAAGTGTGTCGTTTCTTGCAATATGCATGGTTTCTTGTTGAATCTTCAATTCTAGATGGTAGATGATTAGATCAAATGAAGGAAATTGTTGAATGCACCTGTGTGGGATCCGTCTAATCCAAACCACTAGCCTCTTGCTGATGGTAAGTGCGCCTTGCGTGGTCAACTGGAACAAATGAGCTTAATCATAAGTCATTACACGTCTATTGTTTCATGCATTTTCTTGAATGGTGATCATTGTTAGATGGTGTACGATTTAAACATATTAGAAGCATCCCTTAGAAAATCGCACTGAGTTGGTGTTGAATTGTTCAGCTTGATGGTGAGACCCAACCCAATAAGAATCCGCCTAGTCATTCATCCATCTTCTCGCATTCTAGGTAGTAGAGTAGACTTTCTAAACCTTGCATCTTTTGCCATTTGTTTGTCTTCCATTTAGTAAATAGGACTCGTGATTCCAGCAAATCAGACGTTCAATCATCAAGCGTAAGTCCCCTTGTGATTCCAGCAAATCACATCATACCACAGAGAGCTTATCCACACGTAGAGATCCTACAACAAAGAACCTTGAAGTCATCCCGATTGATCCTTTTCGCAACATCTTCAACATTCAGAGGCTTTATTCAAGAGAGGATAAGGTACCTTTAGGTATTTTATTCCGTGTTCGAATGTGCATAAAAAACACGTCAACACATCTCTAAACAAAACTTTAATAATTTACAAAAATCATTATGAAATCCGAAAGATTCTAAAATTAGTTCTATGAATGACCATTCCACTATGTTATAGACTTTTTCAAAATCAAGCAATAATATACTAACATTTTGATTTTTTTTCATAATCTAGGCTTGCAACTTGTGATACAACCTAGCTTGGGTGCCATTAATAATTCCTAGAAGAATAACCATTAGTCTTAAATATAAATCTCTTGCAAGAATTTTATATGATACATTTAATGAGGGTATGGGTCTCCAATTTTTCATTTAAGCCTCATCTCCACCTTTAGGAAGAAGCTTAATAATTTCCCATTTAATTTAAGCCCCATCTCAAATTTTTTAAGAATCTTAGATTCTTTTTTGAGATGGTTTTTCTATGTATTTTTTGAGCTTGTTTGCTTTGAGTATTTTTATCATTTGTTGTAAATGAATTCAAATAAAAATCTTTGAAGGCCTCCATATTATTGTTATTGTTCCAAAGATTACCATTCCCCCAAATAGGATAGATAGCTTCCTTTCTGTTATTTGCTTTAATAATATTGAAAAAATATTTTGATCCCTTGTCATCTTTCTTGATTCAATTCATTTTAGTTCTAATCCTTGCCTCCTCAACCTTTTTTTCTATGCCACCTTACTTTATGTTTGATATCCTCTTGAATAGATACAAAAAGTAACATGAACAAAAAAAAATAGACAATAGATATATCAACATAATCTTCATTTATCTTCAATGTAAATCTTATGTGAAATAGTAGATTTGAGCTTCTTATAAAGAACTTGGTTAATTTAAAAACATGAAATGCCTTTCTTTTGAAGTGAAAGATTTATCTTTTATTTTTATCCTTTGAATTTTAACTAATATTATAAATCGCATTTAATAGCCTCAATCACATAAGATTTTTCTTCTTTGAATTTTAACTAATATTTTTATTCTAAGTCACTCGAGGCACAATCTAAACCTTGGGGTATTGCGAGCCTTGCACTCATCAGGACTTGATCCCTGATAGGAACAATCATCATTTAGAAACATTTAACTTACAACAAACCAAGGGACCATGGACAAGTTTCATTTATTGATGTTGGCACTAATTACAAAGCAACCAATTCGTTCAAGGTGGTTTTCACTTTCTACAATCTACTTCCATCGTCATTTTATTTTTGAAAATGTAAGTGTATATAAAATGAATTTAATTACAATCTTATCCCACAATTAATAGAGAAGGCTTTAAGTATTCTTATTACATGATGAATGAAAATAACAGATAGTGTGTAAATTATTAGAATATTTAATTATATTTTAGTCATCTATATTGAGTACAATGACCATTAAGGAGGGTGTTAAAATAATTAGTCACCTATATTTAGTTCCTTGTTTAATGGTCATTTAGATTTTTATTTAATTAGCTTTTAGCTTTTTCTTTTTAGTTAATTAGCTTTTAAGCTTTATTTAGCGTTTAGCTTTTTAGTAGTTCACTTTAAACAACTTGTTCTTAATTTGGAACGTCGTTTTGTAATCTCTATATATACGCTTGTATATTGTTGAATACATTGTCTGATTATTGAATCATTCATTCAATTTATTTTTCATGGTATCAAAGTGGGTCGATGAGATTCTTTGAAGTTTGGCGAATTTTTTAATAAAAATTCATGACCTTTTTCGAATATTTTCCAGATTTTTTTTATTGTTTTTTTATAAAAAAAACGATTTTGCTTTTTTGAAGGCTTTTTGAGGGTTTCGAAGGTTTCTGGTTAGTGAGTGAATTTCTTTGTGCTGGGCAGCAGTTCATGTTTTTTTTAAGGTTCTGGAGATTTTCGGGCTTGCAACTTGGAAGTTTTTTTTTGCAGATTGAAAATTTTCCTAAGGTTTCTACAATTTTTTACTAGAGTTTTGACCCTTAAAAATAGAAGATGACCACTAAAAACAGAAGATGGCCATTATAGAAGAGGGTATTAGAATATTTAATTATATTTTAGTCACCTATGTTTAGTTCCTTGTTTAATGGTCATTTAGATTTTTAGTTAATTAGCTTTTAAGCTTTATTTAGCGTTTAGCTTTTTCTTTTTAGTTAATTACCTTTTAAGCTTTATTTAAGCTAAACTTCACTTTAAACAACTTGTTCTTAATTTGGAATGTCGTCTTGTGATCTCTATATATACGCTCATATATTGTTGAATACATTATCTGATTTAAAAAAACCGTTAATTTTTTTTTTGAAATGTTTTAAAATAAAATAAAGTAACTTTTGAAGTAAATAAAATAAAATGCCCAATGTAAAATAACTCTGAAATAAATAAAATGACTCTTAATTAAAATAAACATAATTTTTTAAATGATAGAAATAAAATAAACATCATAAAGAAAATAAAACAATTTTTTAATAGTATATTGAATCAGTATTCTTATCCTTCATTTTAAAAGATAAAATGCTTAAACTCGCTCAAATACTTAGGATAATCTCATTGTGTAGACTCATTCGATACCACTTATGTGATAACTTAAATGAATCTACACCATACTCTCCTTAAGTTTAATGAACAACGTTCAAAGGTTGCATTTCTTTTCATTCTTTTATATTCTTCTTGTCGGAAGTTGAGCAATTTTTTTAAACCTCTATCAAAGATGGTAACTGCTTTTCCATGATTAGCATGAGGTATAAACAGTTTTGGCTAACAATAACTGACTAAAGAAAATGACTGTCCTTTAAATCATCACCCTCACACTCTAGTGATGAACCCTTAAAACTTTTCTGACATGTGAAATTATGATAAATGTTTAAAACATAAACATGGAGTAAATTATTAGCAACAATTTGCTGGTTTATTTGAATTTTTACAGACACAAGTTGACAAATTAAATTGAAAATTATCAAACACCTGCACTTAACTAGGATCCCATTGATAATGGAATCAAAAGGAAAAAAATGTAGGAAATATTTTAATAAGTACATAATGATTGGCAAATCTTCCCAGTTTGTGTATATTTACTATCAGTATGCGTATATTTTATTAACGAATAACCAGACATCACACAACTACAGTTGCTACAGAAACAATGCCAATATAGTGGAGATTTCGTCTAAAAACCTCCATGTTTATTGTAAGGCAATGTGATATGCCAGCACTATAAGTGATTTTTTGGGAGCATTCATTCTATAAGCAAAGATTATGTAAGTTTTTGAGCTTCTTCAACACTTTTTCTCAAGAGGGCAATTACGGAAGGTGGGTCTTTTGCTCCAAAGACAGAACTTCCTGCAACTATACAATTTGCACCAGCAGAAGCTGCCTGATCAATTGTAGATGGGCCCAAACCTCCATCAACCTGCAGCGATTAACATATCATATAAAGATTTTCTCCTCCCATAGCTTGCATTATGTCACAATAGAAGGAAACAAAGCTGACACATTGGAAGAATAATGTAGGTAGAGCTTTTAAATTTTGTTCTTGAGGTTTTGAAACATAAGGGCCATGAAAAGCTAAGAACTGACATTTTAGATTGTGCAATTAATGTGCATGGATTATATGAGGACTGACAACAAATTATGGTAGTATTTACTTCTGCCTTTAAGAAAAAATAAATCACAGATGGCCAATTTAACCATTGCCAAGAAATTTGATGAAAACACGGAAATACCTAATAAATTAGAGCATTTGAAGAAAGAAATGAATATTGCAGGCAGTCTATTGTGTTCTAAAGGCCGAAGTTTCATAGAGTTACCTCAATGTCAAGAGTTGGGTATTTCTGCCGAAGGTCACGGACCTGGTATAAGAACAAAAGTAACTTAAACAAACATAGAGCATAATTGAGGATAATATTGAATTAGGTAATTTTGCTAAATGATTGAATTTTCTAGCACTGACCTTGTCCATCATATGAGGCATGAATTTTTGCCCTCCAAAACCAGGTTCAACTGTCATAATAAGTACCATTTCCACAGGCTCTTCACTTTCCACCTGAAATTACACTTAAGATAAGAAATATTTTCCCATTAACCTAATAAGTTGCAATGCAAAATATATAGCAAATGCTTATCCAGCTTCCTGGACACAAACACTACTTCCAAATCTCCTTGTTAACTGGTTTTCTTTATGGAGAAGAAAGAGGTGCAGTGGTTTTACTCTAACCAACTTATATACAGACATTTGGTATGGAACCTTATGGTGGATATATGACAGATATGAAACACAATTTTTACTATTATTACATTAAAATATTTATAGTTAGCATAATTGAGTTCATATTGTAATTTTAGTTTCACAGGTCATTACAGAAACACTGCTAGCTTTCAATCCTAATAACATTTTAGTAGAAAGATCTTGGGATCTGAAACATAGCCAAGAAAACATCCATTTGAATTTTCATGAGAAACAAAGTCTGATTTTCTCAAACATGCCTGCAAGCTACGCAAGACCATTACAGATAATAGGCTTGCTTTCTGTGAAACTCAAGAATTCCAAGTATCGTATCCTCCTAGTTTCTTTGATGTAGAATCAGATAAAACAAATTTTTACCTTCAATATCATTATCTCTGTGCTGAAAACGTTTTCACTTTTCAGTTCCAAGCTTCAATACCACTTTACAGGAAAAGTGCAAGGCAAAAATAAACTGCACTAATTGGCAATGCATCATGCTAGAGCTCTTCCGGGCTACCACCTTACCTTTGGATGATGCAATATATGAAACTGTCATTGGAATGCATGCCAATCTTACTGAAAGGTAACTGATGACATACAATTTGTTCAGATACTCTTGTTGCAACCCGGTTTTAAATTGGCATGAATGGATAATTCTTAATCCCATAAACATAGTTACGAGACTCGGACTCGGACTTGGACTCGGGACTTAGCAAAGTGAAAAACTCGAGAAATTTAGATTTTTAAGGATTTAAAACTTGTTTCATGCACCCTTTATTAAAGAAGCCTTAAAGACACAATAACATCATCAAACAGAAGCTAATTTGATCACACACAAGTATACATTGATCACATAAGTATAAACGCAAATTGTAGCTGAAGGAAATAGCACACTTGGATATATAAATATTGTCAAATGTATACAAAACTCATGGAAAATGAAATCCATGACATCAAAAGTTCCAAACAAATATCAAAACAAAAATTAGAAGTCCAAGGCTTAGAGGACCCTACATCTTTCCTACAAAAGGCATCTAAGGTAGGTCCTAGATGATGTAGCAGCCATAATATTTTTTTAACTATGAATATGCAAAGATTTACAAGGAGGGATATGTATCATGTAGATTTTTATGATCATGATTCATCATTGGCCTATACTTGCTTAGACTTATACTTTGATGGGGGTTTGGGGGCAACACCGAAACAAGGTTGAGAGTAGAAAACCTCTTAGGGGCTTGAGGGTGAGAGAGAGGTAGAGAGATAGGTCTAGATCTTGGGGGAGAGAAGAGAGAGTGAGATAGAGAGAGCGAGAGAATGCTGATACGAGCTTGATGATTACTGGAATTTGACTAAATCTAAAAAATTATAAGATCTTCTAAAACCTAGAATTTTCATTATAACTCCTAGAGATCTGAAACCACTCTCAAACATCCTGCCAATATATAAATGAAATATAGTATAAGGTCTTATACCGAAATGTTATATTTCATGTATATTGTAAGGGCATGTCATAAACCAGCAAAGCATTGAAATTTTGAGACTTTAAATAAAAAAATTGGGTTTGGGTGAGTCCTAGGTGAGTCTGTCACCGACTTGGCCAGGTCAGTCCTAGATTTGGTCGAGTTCGAGTCTGAGTCCAAGCCCCTGGGACTTGCTAGGCTTGACTCAACTCATGACTTGCTGAGCTCGTGCGAGTTTCGTTTCTCTGCCCATAAACAAAGGTCAATAAAAACTAGATAGCTAAGAAAATATTTTCAAAGATTTGGTAATATCTGGACTAAAATAACCAACATCATGAAACGCATGGATAAATTCCACCTTTCATATGCAAGTTCAACTACTTGTAAGCAAGTTCCAAATCAGTCAAGGGCTCAATCCATTTCCTCAAATAAGGCTTGTATTGGGCTGATCTCGACAATATAAATGATTAATAGAAAGACAAAAGGATCAATAAGATTAAAAAAAAACATTTCAGTTGCAAATAAGAAGAAAATGGTAAGCAAAGGCAACGGAATTCTATCCGATGAAGTGTCGTTTATTAAAAATACTAAGAAAGAGGCATTTGCATGCTACAGCAATTTATAAGGTATGAGTTTATAAGCTTTCATTCTTCCCTCAAACTGACTTCAAGGATAATCAACAAACCAAAGTCAATACAACTAACCCGATTTCAAGATTCTATTAGCAGATTCAATAGAATTTTCCATCACAATCAGTTAAATGCCTACAACAAACAGGTTTAGTTCTAGAAACCGATTTAAGTACTACCAAGAGTGTTCAAACTAAGATCACCACTTACACAATTGAGTGAATCCTTTGTTTTATGGGCAATTCATGAGATTTGCAGTCCAGAAATGAGGCAAACCAGTTTCAGCAGCTTTAAGAGGGGTTCAAACTTCAGCTAACTATGTAGTTGAGGCATCTGCACATAAAGTAAACAGATAAATCACCTTACTCAAGTTTATTTATCAGAATCTTTGCAACTTTTGATCTTCCATATTGTGAGCATCATGGGCATGATCAAATGCAAGGCTACTTCCCATTTGTACTGCTCCAGGTATAAATACCTAGCTCCAATCTTTAATACAACTGGCAAGCCAAGGCTTTTAACTTAGCTGGTACGCCACTGCTTTAGAGATGTCTTTTTTTGATCCTATGTGGGATGATGAAGCTCCGATACAAAATTTGCTGATAAATCCTCTAATGTTGCCAGCTTGAGACTCCTATTTCACTAGAAAGGATGCTAGTACATCTTCAGGAGATCTATAAAGTTCATATGAAGCTAACATTTAAGGAGCCAAAAGAGCCACGGACTTCCATTTATACTTGGGTTTTCAAGATGACCTCGTTGATTCCTCAGAGTACATCAAGATGCCGCTACCCTATAGCTACTAACTTAGCCTCCAGTCTTTTCCCATAAACTCCTAATGGATATACATATATTATCATCTTCCAAGCTACTCAATACTCATACATTTGACTTTTGTAGACTTCAAAGTTCAATGACTGAGTATGGTAGATGGTTTGTGTCCTCTATAATGGAGATCAAATGTTCGAATCCAGAGGGGTAAGTGCTGTAAACCTTATTACAACATATATAGTAAATGGAAAAAAAAAACTTTTTGTGAAATGCATATATAGGGGGTTTCTCATACACCAATTTGGTGTCTAAGTCTTAGTTGGTTGTGACCTTTGAAATGGCTTTTTTAAAACCTTTATATAGAGTGAATTTCACTTTTAAATTCCCTGTTTATTAGAACACATGGAAAGTATCACCACTAGTTGAGAAATTTGCACATCCTTTTGAGCACTATTAACTTAGTTCTGCTTATTCTAGCTTTCTATATTAGCTGTCTTCTTTGTGTTTACATGGGCTTTATAAGGTTTGGACAAGAATTCTCCATGGTGGTTATGTCAAACTTGTCCACAACGCCCACATTCTCTATTATTGGGTTTTTCTTCAGCACCTTCTCCATCATTCTTGCTGTTCTCAATGAGTTAAAGCCACCATAGCAGGTTCAAGGATCACTTCATATTGATTGTCTTGGACACCACAAGACTCCAATATTTGACCGCTTTTGTGTCTTTTAAAGAGTGGTGGTTGGCATCTTTGTTTTATTTTTGCTTGTGTGACTTTAAATGTGAACTGATTTGAAATGATTCCTTCATTCTCGTATGACTTTAAATGTGAACTGATTTGAAATGATTCCTTCATTCTCATATAATCTAATCATATGATTTTTCATGTGAATATGCTAATTCCTTCTTTCAAGCACCATTACTTCTTTCAAGTGCTATTTGAGTGTATGTTCTTCTCTTCCCTCCTCCTTACTGCTCTCCCAAGTTCAATCTCTATCATTCTTGCTCTTAGTCCACTGTGTTATTTGCAAATCAGCTCTCTGTTTTGCTCTCAGGCTTCCATTTATCTCCTTCAAACTTCATTTCAGAAGCTTAGTCACTCTTCCACTCTTCCAAATCTATCTCTCGTCATTATTCTTCCTCTTTCTGCTGTATATTTTACTGTTTTACAGTAGGACAACAATGGCAACATTTCCTACTTTTGTGATAAACCTCTCATCTTTTTCTATAGTTTGTTTCTAGCTGTTCTTGTCATCTTCCTTGTCTTTTTTCATTCATTTCACGTGTATTTCAATCTACTCGTGTCAACTTCACATCATCTCTCAAAATGTTTTTGCTCAGACAATTTTGACAGCTGTATAACATTGTTTCTGTCGCTGTTCTATTGCTGTTTTTTGACCTTTTTTTTTGTGTGTTTCATGATTATCTGTGTTTTGTTTGTCTTAGAAAGCATCTTGACATCTTGTTATACCTTCCCTTGCATTCCCTATCCATTTGATGGTTGTTTGAGGAGTTTCCATCACTCAGTTTTGCTGTTTTCTTGCAACTTTATTTGGTCTAAAGTGTGTTCTAATGTTTAGAATCTTTTTTGGTCTGCTTGAAAGCTCTTTCTTTGTTATCCAAGTGTATTTCATCTATATTCCTGTTATTTTCAATTTGTATCTTCATTGTTTGAGTTGCTATAGGCTGATTACCTTTTTCTTTTATTTGTATCATCTGAAACAACCTATGCCAAACATTGTAATCAATTAAAAAGATTACTCGAGAGCATTTTTAGAGTTATTAAGCTAACTTGCAGCACTGTAGCACTTTTCATACAAAAATAAAAAGCCTAAAGATATCATTAGGTGCTTCTTGTCAAACTACTTTATCAATTTTCACAGTTTGAATAAGATTTGCACGTGTTGTTGTAATGCCCCCTATTGGGACTTTACTTAATTTGTCCTAGAATTTCCTTAAGGGGGTATGTGTTTATTTTAACACTTTCAGATTGATATAAACTCAGAATTTATAATTAGTTTCTAATTAGTTTGATTAACTGAAAGAAATTGGAATTAATGACAACATAGAAATGAACAAATTGAGAGCAAGACACAGTTACCTTGGGAAAACCTCCTAGGAGGAAAAACCCAGCCAGAAAAGATCCTCAGATCTGATTATGGATTATAGTTTATGCAATCATTACATCACTTATCTCATGTATTTGTAGGTTCAGATGTTGCTGTCACAAGAAGTATGGCAGATTGAGGTGGCTGCCTTCAATATCAGCTTGCTGTCATATGAGTGATGGTTGCTGCTGCTCCCTTAACATAGATTGCAGACCTTTCAAGGAATTTGCTGTAGATTGCAGACCTTCAAGGAATTTGCTGCTTACTCCTAATGATGGATTTCGCACCTCCAATGGCAGATGTAACTTGCTTAAGTGCAGATGTAATGTGTCTCCTTGAAGTTCGCATTTAGGCAGGCATCTAAATTTCGCATGAATGAGAGAGCTGACCGAATTGAGTGAATAACAATGAGGTTTTACATTTACTTATATGAGGAGCGAAACCTTTTAGATAGGTCAGCTTTCCTTATAATTACCTTTAATTATATTTTTCCTTAATTGCCTTATGAATAGGGTTGGCCCTATTTATCAACACGTTGAGTGTTTAAGTTTGTGAGGCGAGGTTTTAAGGTTGCCCTGAGGTATAGGGCTTTGCTCTACACATTTGAGGAAAGGGGCCAGCCCTTTTGGGCGGATTCCAATGTTGCCCAAGGCAATTGGAATCCGCCATTCCCTAATTAACATCAACACTCCCTCTTAAATAGGGAGGAGAACCATAATTATAATCTTCCATCTTGCACACAAGCAAAGGATGGATTACATAATCAGAATATTGTAGTCTTCCATCTTGTACACATACAATGGAACTACATAATATAATCTTCCAGCTCGCACACAAGCATAGACTGGATCCACCTTACATTGCCCGCAGAGGGTGGAGAGGATCTTTTCTACCATCTTACATTGCCTGCAGAGGATGGTTAATAATTACTCTTCTCCCTGAGAAGATTACAATACCATCTTACATTGCCCGCAAAGGATGGTTAACAATTACTCTTCTCCTTGAGAAGATTACAATACCATCTTACATTGCCTGTAGAGGATGGTTAACAATTACACTTCTCCCTGAGAAGATTACAATACCACCTTACATTCCCCGCAGAGGGTGGTTTGATACAACACAATGTATCACTGAGGTTGAGACTCCCTCTCAATCAGGATTTCATTTTCCACAACATCGAGTTTGTCCCTGAAGTATACAAACTTTACTTTGGACAGAGGCTTGGTGAGAATATCTGCAACCTGCTCATCAGTGCTCACATACTTCAGCTGAATGGTGCCTCTTTGCACCATATCCCGAATGAAATGATAATGAGTTTCCACATGTTTTGACCTATCATGAAACACTGGATTGATAGACATTTTGATACAACTTTGATTATCACAATGAATAACTGTAGGATCCCAAGGCTGACCAAACAGCCTAGCAAGAAGCTTGTGAAGCCACACTGCTTCCCTAGAAGCTACACTTGTTGCAATGTATTCAGCTTCAGCAGTACTTAGTGCCACTGAGGATTGTTTTCTGCAAGCCCAAGAGATCACTGTGGATCCTAAGCTGAAGCAAATGCCAGAAGTTCTTTTCTTGTCTTTGACGCTTCTAGCCCAATCTGCATCTGAATAACCTTCCAAGGTTATTGAAGTGTTAAGTGGATACTTCAACCCATAGCCAACTGTGCCTCGCAAGTATCTTAGAATGTGTTTGGCCGCAACAAGATGAACATGTTTGGGTATGCTCATAAACTGGCTGAGAGCATTCACTGCAAAACATATGTCTGGTCTAGTGTTAACTAGATACATTAAAGGGAATAGTGAAACACTTAACTTCTTTAAGCTAGATTCCATAGGAGTAGACATAGGTTTACAATCCATCATTCTAAATCTTTTCGAGATATCAATAGTGTACTTCCCTTGACTTAGAAAAATTTCGTTAGATCTTTGCAATACTTCTAGACCTAGAAAATAATGCATTAGACCTAAGTCTTTCATTTCAAATTTTGAAGCTAGTTCTTTCTTACATCTAGTGATAAGTTCATCTTTACCAGTAAGAAATAAATCATCCACATACAGAACTAGAATTAACATTTCATTATTGGATAACTTAAAGTAGATGTTAGAGTCAGCATCATTTTTACAAAAACCTAGAATTAACAAGTATTTATCAATTCTTTCATACCAAGCACGAGGAGCCTGTTTGAGGCCATACAAAGCTGTCTTTAACCTGCACATATGAGTTATTCTATCCTGAATCTCATAACCCTCAGGTTGTTCAATATAGACCTCTTCCTCAATGACACCATTAAGGAAGGCAGTCTTAACATCCATCTGATGTAGCTTCCAACCTCTAGTAGCAGCAATAGCTATTATAGTTCTAATAGAAGTATATCTAGAAACAGGAGCAAATGTTTCTTCATAGTCTATGCCTTCCTTTTGAGAAAAACCACAAGCTACAAATCTAGCCTTATACTTTTCAATACTACCATCAGTATTATGTTTAATTTTAAATAACCATTTAGAGGAAACAACAGATTTACCTTTGGGTCTGGGCACAATATCCCAAACATCATTCTTGATGATTGACTGATATTCTTCATCCATAGCAAGCTTCCAGGCATGATGGTTCAAGGCTTCTTCAACATTGCAAGGTTCAAATTCAATGAGATTGTTCATCAATGCAACGTAGTTGGAGAATACTTGAGGTTTCTTGATTTCACGGAAGGTGCCACTGGGAGCAGCAAATCTTTCAGCTTCTTGGATGGTGTTTCTTACCCAAAGTGGCCTCTTTTTGGTAACAACAATGTCACTAGGAATGTCTGTAGGATTCATGGGCTCTGTAGGATCATCATGTACTTCTTAGGGTGAAGGTTCAACAGGCTCCCTTTGAATCTCAGGGTTAGTATCAACATTCATGTCTTGATTGTCTTTAGCTTCATCAATAACAAAAGAACCTTTTGATCTCTTAAAAGCAATATCTTCTTCAAAGGTAACATCCCTATTTACCTCAACATACTTTTGACCCGGGATGTATATCCTGAATGCCTTGGAGGATTCACTGTAACCGACTAGCATGCCTTTCTTCCCGAAGGGTTCCAACTTGGTTTGCTTTTCCTTGGGCACATGAACATAAACAGGACTTCCAAAAATTCTGAGGTGACTGATGTCTGGTTTGGATCCTATGAAGGCTTCTTCAGGGGTCATGTTCTTTAGAACACGGCGAGGACATCTATTCTGGATATATACTGCTGTTCTAGAAGCCTCAGCCCATAGGAAGGTCTGCAAATCTTGATCGTGAATCATAGCCTTTGCAACCTCAATAATAGTCCTATTCTTTCTTTCAGCAACTCCATTTTGTTGGGGATTGTATGGAACACAAAACTCCCTCTTAAATCCTGACTCAACACAAAAATCATAAAAGCTACCGGAGGCGTACTCACCTCCATTGTCAGATCTTAAACATTTAATTCTTTTACCAGAGGAGTTTTCAGTTAATGCCTTAAACTCTTTAAATTTACTTAAAACTTCATCAGATTCTTTAGATTTCAAGAAGTAGATCCAAGTTTTCCTAGAGAAATCATCTATGAAGATTACGTAATAAAGAAATCGACTAGGAGATGCTATAGACATAGGACCACATAAATCAGAGTGAACAAGTTCTAGTTTATCTTTAGCTCTATTTTCATTTTTATGAAAAGGACTTTTAACATTTTTACCTATAGCACAACCTTTGCAAGTATTATCATGAATTTGACTGAGTTTAGGCATACCTTTGACTAACTTTTCAAGAGAGGGAAGAGCTTGATAGTGCAAGTGTCCAAGTCTTCTATGCCATAGCTCACAGGATTCGGGAGCCTCATTAATGAGGGCTTGAACAGGCTTAGTAGAGAGCTTATAAAGACTATCATATTTATTATTGATTACACAAGCAAATTTAAAACTAGATTTCTTAGGCCAAGCAAGAACTTTTCCCTCAGAAAATGCAATTTGATAACCTTTATCTTCTAGAGCAGAAATGGAAATTAGGTTTCTTTTAATTCTAGGAACAAACAAGATGTCACTAAGGTGTAGTGAAATACCAGA
This sequence comes from Cryptomeria japonica, assembly GCF_030272615.1. NCBI lineage: Eukaryota > Viridiplantae > Streptophyta > Pinopsida > Cupressales > Cupressaceae > Cryptomeria > Cryptomeria japonica. Next base: position 131,355,845 of record NC_081414.1, read on the forward strand.
GTCTAAATTTAAAGTAGTGCCAGAACCTCTTACCGAATAACAAGCGTCATCACCAATTACCACGTGAAGGTTGGTACCCTTTTCTACTAAGTCTGAAAGATGATCACGGTAGCCTGTGATGTGTCTAGAAGCACCACTGTCAATCAGCCATGTATTACTATCTAAAGGAATACTGCTAGACAGAGCAGAGATGAATAAGAAGTCATCATTTTGTTTTGAGACTTCATTTAGGTTGGCTTCTCTTTGGGTAGGGTTATTCTGACATTCTTTAGCATAGTGACCAAACTTGTCACATTTAAAACATCGAACAAGCGAGGTATCTCTTGGTTTCTTCCAAGAGTGCTGAGAACTAGATGGTCTGAATTCCCTATTTCTTTTTGGATAAGGCTTCTTCCAATTTCTACCTTTCTTGCATTGGGCTGCAAGCATGTGTTGATCATCTACATGGGGACTTTTGGTTTGCCCTCTTGTGATGAGGCGGGATTCTTCTTGGATGCAATCATTCTTAAGGCGATCAAGGGTAGGAAACTCCATTCTACCACTTATGGTTTGGATAAATGACTCCCATGAGTGTGGTAAACCATTCAAGGCAATCATGACAAGGTCTTTATCTTCCATGTTATGTCCAATTATACCTAGCTGATTTTTTAGTTATGAAATTCTCATAAAATAGGAAACAACAAAGTCTTCTTTTGCCATTTTGTTATTAAGTAGTTGTTGTCTTAAGGTAATTGCCCTACTAAGATTGTTAATTTCATATGTACCTTGTAGACGACTGAACATTTCCCTTGCTGAAGTAAATGAGGCAATGGAGGTGACAAGGTGGTCTTTAACTGAATCAATGAGGAGCTTTCTGGCCTTGACACCATCCTTCTTGAATTGTTTTAGCTCAGCAGCATCTGTAGGTTCAGTTAGCTCTTTCGCATCTATGAAGTGGAGAAGATCTTCTTCTTCTAGAGCCAACATGATTCGAACCTTCCATGCAAAAAAATTGGTATTACCATCAAGCCTATCTTCAACTTTAAGCCCCATTGACCTGACCTGTAAATGAGACAACAATCTGGAAATGAAAGAGTACTAAATTCTGAAATCTAAAAGTTGATCTAGCCTATAGCTCTGATACCATGTTGATTTTAACACTTTCAGATTGATACAAACTTAGAATTTATAATTAATTTCTAATTAGTTTGATTAACTGAAAGAAATTGGAATTAATGACAACATAGAAATGAACAAATTGAGAGCAAGACACAGTTACCTTGGGAAAACCTCCTAGGAGGAAAAACCCAACCAGAAAAGATCCTCAGATCTGATTATGGATTATAGTTTATGCAATTATTACATCACTTATCTCATGTATTTGTAGGTTCAGATGTTGCTGTCACAAGAAGTATGGCAGATTGAGGTGGTTGCCTTCAATATCAGCCTGCTGTCATATGAGTGATGGTTGGTGCTGCTCCCTTAACCTAGATTGCAGACCTTTCAAGGAATTCGTTGCAGATTGCAGACCTTCAAGGAATTCGCTACTTACTCCTAATGATGGATTTCGCACCTCCAATGGCAGATGTAACTCGTTGTAAGTGCAGATGTAACGTGTCTCCCTGAAGTTCGCATTTAGGCAGGCATCTAAATTTTGCATGAATGAGAGAGCTGACCGAATTGAGTGAATAATAATGAGGTTTTACATTTACTTATATGAGGAGAAAAACCTTTTAGATAGGTCGGCTTTCCTTATAATTACCTTTAATTATATTTTTCCTTAATTGCCTTATAAATAGGGTCGGCCCTATTTATCAACACGTTGAGTGTTTAAGTTTGTGAGGTGAGGTTTTAAGGTTGCCTTGAGGTATAGGGCTTTGCCCTACACGTTTGAGGAAAGGGGCCAGCCCTTTTGGGCGGATTCCAATGTTGCCCAAGGCAATTGGAATCCGCCATTCCCTAATTAACATCAACAGTATGGATGAACTTGAGAAGTGTAAGTTGTCAACTCAATACCTTGATTTAGAGCCTGCAATCAGGTTAGTTATCAAAGATAAACAAATATATAATCCAACAATGCTACAAATAGACCTAATCACTTGTATAATATTCAGAATGTACAATATTAGATTCCCTTAAGGTTCTACCCATACAACTCATAGTCATTATGGAGCACCAGTTGGGAGATCATACAAGGTGCCTTGAGCCGTTCCATCCACCCCAGGAGCAAGGAATGACTACCATCATTCGGCCTCCCAGCCCCACTTGGGGTGTCTCTACTGGAATGGCTGCCTAGCTACTTGCCTTCCTCATATGCATTAATATCTCCCCTCCAAATTGGCATGGCCAATTGGATGAGAACTTTAAAGGAATCCTAATATCTATTCTATTATGCTTAGGCAGTATCATAACAAGAACAACAATGTATATAGAAACAGATAAAAGTAGCGATGTAATATTCTACATCCTATTGATAAAAGACCAATAATAACTCGGCCCAATCATTATGCATTATAATTCATACCACACTATTAGATAGATATCTAGGCTGTTGGTTAATAGCTTAATATATAGATACTGAGTCTGCTAACTCTGATAGGATCGAATGCTTAATTATTCTACTTCTTCCCTTTGTTTTATGCAGATATTATTCTTCCTGATTCTGTAATGCTTATCAGATTTAATTGTTTTTCTTCTTCGATGCCTCCTCCAGGCTGCTAGAATGGTCTTATATATCATTCCTTGAGGGTGGAGGGTCATATTCTTTCCTACTGGTTGTGATGGTTGGGAGAGAGATGTCTCTTAATTGTTGATTGCTGCCCCTTCGTAACTAATTCCTGCTTAGAGTCACCTTGTTCCATTTGAACTGTTCCTCTTAATTCTTTGTTTGCAAATCTAACTGATTATTTATGAGATCGCTGCTATAAGGGAAGAAGAACGATCTGGATAGGCAAATGTTAATAACAGACATCAAGTTTCCACAATCCATGAGATATCGATTTTGATTGTTTCTGGATTAGATTGTGTACGAGTTTTTTGCATCAACATTTCAGATCACACTCCGTGATCCATCATTAGTTTGAAATATTTTAGGAAAGCGAGGTCTGCAACTTTCTTTGAGAGTTTGATTCTGAGCATCTCTAACTGCTTAGCCTTGAAACATGATTCCCTTCCGTGTATGGTGTCAATAACAGACATCAAGTTTCCACAATCCATGAGATATTGATTTTAGGCAAATGTTATTCGATGAACGTATACAGGAATTCCTCCCCACGTGACCTGCTGTAGTAATCATGAACTGGTGTTGACATCCTGATTAGCACTGGAGAAAAGAGGAAATTGTGAAGTCTTACTAATCGTAAGACAATTTCCAGATTTTGTTTCATGGAGATTGTAACGACATGGTGGGGCATGACAGTTGTCAGAATGGACATAGCACTAGCTTAACTTCATAGCTTCCTGTTTCTAATTTGATTTAGCTTGAGGGTAAAAATTTTATTCGGATCATTGACTGTTGTTGCCTGTTTCTCTTATTGTTAAACTAACTTAGATTTCCTTAAATAGTATCTATTGTAATGTCCCCTATTTATACACTGTCAACTTCTTTTTACAGTATCACTATTAATTGAAAACAACTAACTAATTCTTTGTAATATAACTTATGACACCATTAAAAACCATGCCTAAACCCAAACCAATCTGACCCCATTCCCAGAAGAGGGCTTGGCTGCCTAGGATGCTTGACACCACCTCCTTAATGTAGCCTAGATTACCGGAACTCAGTCCATTCACCCTTGGGGCTTACAGCCCTGATTTCAGGAGTCGTCCTTTCACCCTTGGGGCTTTCTATTGAAGTGGTTTTACTCTGCCCTTCCCTAGCAGCACCCATCTCCCTTGGGGAATAGAAAATGCGGAACTGATTATGGTTTAGGACATTCTGTTTATGTTTCAAGAATTATCAATCATTTATTTATCTTGTTATCTATTTATTTATGAACCTCTGATTTGTATAATTGATTAAATCTTATTTGGTATATTTAAATTAATTGGTAATCATGTTCTTTGATGAATTTAGTATCACTGTAAATCTGGTTAAGTACTATCTACTTATAATAATTATTCTCTGTGTATATATCCATATAATTGTTCTCTATCTCTCTCTCTCTCTCTATATATATATATATATTATTAATATGTTCATATCCTTGAATAAATATTAAATAACAAAAATACAGGAATATCTTTTACTGTCTATCTTACAGTCAGCAAGGTTGGATATTAATATACATACCAGGAAGTCCAATCAGGATGTCACTATGGAACGGGACCTTTCTCCTGCGATCTTCTCTATATTTTTCTCCATTTGAGTGCTGATTCCTTAATGAGTTACTCTGCCTTGTCGGTTCTATATTTATTGCTCAGTGATGCCGATATTCTGCATAGGTGTTCTTATATTCTCCCCTTCGTATCTCCTTCCCCTTGATACGCATCGAACATAACTAATATCAAGAGTTATGTCCCTTTGAAGGGATGGTTTTCTCTAACAGCCATGTCCTTTACTAAATAACATTAATTTATTTACTTAGCATTCCTTTCCTTTAATCGCACCTTCCTAGGAAATGAATTACTAATCGGTTGCTACAAACTAATCGCACCATTTGGTTTGTTCTCATTCCTTTCCGATGTGGCAACCTTGTATTGCTGGCTTGTATCATTGTTGTCGCTTGACTTTGATATGTCTTAGTTTATTAAATGATCGCTGCCTGGCCCTCACAAATTAATCCATATTTTAATCACTGCAAAACTGATAAGTCGACCATGAAGTTGGCTTATATTCTAATAATAGATGCCAGTATGGAGTACATGAATGTCAAATCATTGATTGAATTCTAGACTTCATCAGCAACAGAATATAAACCCCGCCTTTTCTCTCACGGTCTTCATTACTATGTATTCGGCCAGCATTGAGACTTAAATCTCTTCCTATCCATTTGTTCGGATTTGGGGACATGACAATTATACTAAATCAAAAGAGGCAAATGCTAGTCTACACACAAGCTAGTCCACCAATTCTATCTTGCTCCTTTCTAGCTTATCTAAATCTAGCTGTTCTCTAGCAGGACTGGTATAGATTCTTTCCTTTCTTTTGTTTCCTTTCCTTCATGTTTTTATGTATGACAGTTTCAGGATGGATAAGGCCCTCAAAGCCAGGAGGATTACCCATGGTATGCAACTAAGGCATGTGCTGAAATGACCACCCCTATTTTCATTTTGAAAGAGACTTGCAAACTACTATGTGATATCAATTAAATTGCTTAATAATCAACATGGCATTTTATCAAACACTTGACAAACATACAACAATATATGCAAAACCCGAAACTTCTTATTTGTTGTTAAATACTGATTTGCAATATCAATGTGCACATTCAACTGCCTTATGGGCTGTGACAATGATTCAGGTTTGTATTCAACAATTACAATGCTTAGTTATGAAAATATGATAGAAAAAACCTGGAATTGAATGTTGTAGTGGTCTGCAGATGTAATGGTAGCCTTCCAAACTTCTAATCAGCAGGAAAAACAAGTAAACTTCATACCAACATTGTTCATGCACTATAGCAGCACTATTCATGGTACTGTAGCATTTTTACTATTCACACGGCACTGTAGCAAAAACACTATTCACGCGGTACTGTAGCAAAACACTATTCACATGGTACTGTAGCAAAAACACTACTCACGCGGTACTGTAGCAAAATCACTATCTTCAAATCTGCACTTTCAAACCCCTGTAAAAACTTCATGCGAGAGCACCAGATTAAAGCCCAATGTGTTTCCTAAATGAAAACACCATTAATCCTCCTGACTGTGTCTTTCAACAGCGAAGAGAATGCTAGCAAAGAGGGATTCCGTCCTCCAAGCCCAATAATCAGATCTCTACGAAATCCAACAGCATAACATTAATCTCATCCCAGCATACCCCAAAAGAGAGCTCTCAACCTCAATTTATATCTTCTTCCTGGATGCAAACAATTCATTTCCTAAATGTGGGATAATACATTTTAGAATAAAATATTATTTCCCACAATGTACACATTAAAGGGAACTTTTAATATTTTAAACATTACTTTATATTCCCAACCTTATAATATAACGATAAAGTTAAATATTTAATTTAACTTTACACTTTATCGTTAAATATTAAAACATTGTTGATAATCCCTTTAAATCATTGTCGCCTTCAAATATTTTTTACTGATAATTATGCCAACCAGGGAAACACTAAAAATTTCAAGTCACTGCTTGGAGACTAACTTACTATAAATAGTAAGTGTCTAGAAACCCTGTCAGAGCAGCACCGATTGGCCTGAAACTAAAAACACCTAGGCCAAAACACCTCAGGATCCCACCAATGTCCTTGTTAGCCTTCGGGACCGTGTCAGAATAGGCTAACGACACCCCATATCATGTTGTGCTAAAAAGGGGACATTACAGTCCGCCCCCCTTGAAATTGCTTGTCCTCAAGCAAATTCGGTCCTGAATGTTGCAATACCTGCTCATTCTCCCATGTAGCATCTTCATCTGGCAGGTCTCTCCATTTCACAAAGTATTCCTTAACGATTCTGTTCCTGAGTGTCCTTTCCCTGACATCCAGAATAGCTTCGGGTACTAACACAAGCTTCCCCTCCTCATCCAAAGGGGGTAAATCTGCAGAAGGCACTACACTCTGACCAATGGCTTTCTTAGGCCTAGACACATGAAACACATTGTGCACCCGACTGCCCTCTGGAAGCTCAAGCTCATAGGCGACTTCGCCCACTCTGCGAATCACCCTGTAGGGACCATAAAATCTAGGCTTCAACTTTTCAGCTCCGCTCTTCTTGAGTGATGACTGTCTATATGGTTGTAGCCTCAAGTAAACCATATCCCCTACCTCGAAACTGCGCTCTATTCGGTGCTGATCAACGTACAATTTCTGTTGATTTTGGGCCTGCTGTATATTCTCCTTGAGCACTTTCAAGATGTCCTGACTATCCTGCAATAAGTTTTTGGCTTTGGGCACTCTGCTGTCCCCCAAAACTAAATCCATGAAGCTAGGTGCGTCATAACCATAGAGTGCCATGAAAGGAGTCATCCTGATGGACATATGATAAGTGGTGTTATAACAATACTCTCCCATATGCAACCATCTGACCCAAGCCTTTTGTTGTGCAGTTACATAGTTCCTCAAATATCCCTCCACCCATTTATTCACAATCTCTGTTTGCCCATCTGTCTGCAGATGATAACTAGTGCTAGGTGTAAGATCTGTACCACACAACCTAAACAACTCCTGCCAAAAAACACTCATAAACTTACTATCCCGATCACTGACAATGAATCTGGGCAACCCATGTAAACTGAATATCTCTCTAAACAAAAGATCTGCCACCTGTGCTGCTGTGTAAATGGACGGAATAGCAAAGAAGTGAGCGAACTTCGTCAAGCGGTCCACCACCACATAGATGCAATCCCTTCCCTGCACTCGTGGTAAACCAGTGATGAAGTCCATCGAAATACTTTCCCATTTCCTATTAGGAATGGGCAAGGGCTGTAATAAACCTGCAGGAAATGTGTGCTCTCCCTTATTCTGTTGACAAACTGCACACTCCCTGACATACCTCTGAACATCACCCTTGAGCCCTCTCCATGAGACCCGCTCTCGGATTTGCCTGTAGGTCTTGAAGATCCCTGGATGCCCAGCTGTGGGTGCATCATGAAATGCCTTCAATATCACCTCTCTCAAATGTGATGACGGAATCAAATAAACCCTGTCCTGAACTCTGATCAATCCATCTATCACCTCATAGCGATCATCCTGTATAGTACCTGAAATCAATCCAGAAGCCCAAGCATCTCCGACATACTCTACTATAATCCGATCTCTCCAATCTCTTGAAATCTCTGCCAGAGCACATAAGTGAGGTCTCCGAGATAAGGCATCAACCACCACGTTTTTCTTACCTTTGACAAACTCTATGTCAAAGTCATAAGCCTGCAATTTAGTAACCCATTTCTGTTGCCGGTCATTAAGATCACGTTGGTTCATGAAGTATTTAATACTATTGTGATCAGTTTTGATCACAAAACGCCCACCTAGCAAATATGATCGGAATTTGGCCAATGCATGCATTATGGCCAACATCTCCCGGTCATAGACAGAATAACTCCTCTCAACTCCCCGGAGCTTCCTACTCTCGAATGCAATGGGATGCTTCTCCTGCATCAATACTGCTCCAATCCCATCACCCGATGCATCACAATGAAACTCAAAAGGCTTCGTGAAATCCGGTAGAGCTAGAACTGGACATGAAGACATTACCTGCTTGAAATGCTCAAAACACCTCTGTGCTGCCCCTGTCCACACGAAGGCCCCCTTCTTGGTGAGATCTGTCAAAGGCGCTGCCGTTTGTGAAAAACCCTTAACAAACCATCTGTAGAATCCGCAAAGACCAAAGAATCCCTTAAGCTGTGTGAGGTTCGTAGGACTAGGCCAATCAACTATAGCTCTAATCTTTTCAGGGTCTACTCGAACTCCATCTGCACTAATAATATGCCCAAGGTATAGTAATTCTGTCATACCAAACTCACACTTAGACTCCTTGGCATACAAAGACTCTCTCTCTAGGATAGATAATACCTCCTCCAAATGCTGTGAATGTTCCTCCCAGGTCTTACTGAAGACCAAGATGTCATCAAAGAAGATCAAGACAAATCTCCTCAACTGCTCCCTGAATACCTGGTTCATACAACTCTGAAATGTAGCGGGTGCATTGGTTAGTCCAAATGGCATAACCATAAACTCAAAGTGGCCATAGTGACATCGGAAGGCAGTTTTCTCAATGTCCTCTGCCCTCATCCTGACCTGATGGTATCCAGACCGTAAGTCTATTTTGGTGAAAAAGCATGCTCCATGCAATTCGTCAATCAACTCATCAATCCGAGGAATGGGATATCTGTTTTTTATTGTTTTCTTATTCAATGCCCTATAATCGATGCACATGCGCATTGTCCCATCCTTCTTCTTTACCAGAACTACAGCTGAAGCAAAGGGGCTTTTGCTAGGCCTGATGTGCCCCATTTCCAACAATTCCTTAATTGCCTTCTCTATCTCATCTTTATGTTTCTTAGGATGATGATAGGGAGTGATCATCACTGGTTTGGCTCCCTCCTCGAGCTCAATAACATGCTCTGCACCCCTGTCAGGAGGAACCCCGTGAGGAATATCACTGAATACCTTGGCATGTCTGTCAAGAATCTCCTGTATATCTGGTGAATGACTCTTCACCCGAGGCTCCGGTGAAGATGGCATAACTAAGCACTCTGTTGCCCACTCTATGTCATTATGTCGAAAAAGTCTCTCCATTCTCCTCAAAGAGACTACCCTGCAACTCCCATCTGAAAGTCCCCTGAGAACAACAGTCCTACCCTCATGCTGAAACCTCATTTCCAACTTCGCTAGGTTGAAAGTGAATTCAACCAGCGATGCCATCCATGTCATACCGAGGATGACGTCGTAATCTCCCATGTCCACAACATAGAAATCATCCTCCAACTCATAGCCATCTCCAAATCTAATGTGAAGATTTGAAACCTTTTGAGTACATAATAGCTTTTGGCCATTAGCCACCATGACTCTAAAACCATCATGCTCCTCTATCTGTAAGCCTCTCCTGGCTACCAACTGTGTATCTATAAAGTTATGTGTAGCCCCAGTGTCAATGAGAGATACCACTTTCTGCCCCTGGATAGTACCCTTGACCTTAAATGTGATTGCCTTTTGGGCCCCTGTCAAGCGTGCCAACGATCTATCATCCTTAGGAAAATTGCTCTCCTCTATCGTGTTACCCTCATCTGAATCGGAGTGCTGATCCTCCCCCTTTGACTCTGACTCCTCTGCTGAAAAATACTCCATTTGATTTGCCTTAGCCTTGAGAGGGCATTTATGAGATAAGTCCCAAGGATCTCTACATTGTGTTGTGACGTTTTCACACATCGCCCCATTGCAAATGGGGACCCCCTCTTTTCGCTTTTGTTTTGCCTGTTCTTCTCTATGCTTTTAGGGTTTTGAATGAGTGAGTTGTCTGTCTGGGCTAGGGCTAAACCTTAAGGGTTTCTTTTGGATATTTTTTCAAGCTAAGTCTAGTCAAATTTTGAAAGTTATTAAGCGTCCTTCCGAAGGTTGATTTTTTAAGTAAGGTGAGTCTGTTTGGAAAGTCAGATATGTCCTAGGTTAGGTCTAGACTCGGAAATTTTTGGGGTAAAATTCAAATTTTGTCTAAGTGTTAGCATTTTGAAGATGAAATTGTATATTCTTGCCTAGGTAAATTTCAATCAAATTTCGGAGGCAAGATGATGCCTGAAACACAAAAAAGTGCTCCCGTCCCTCACTGAAGGACCATGCCACTTTTTCAAGATAACTGATTCCTGGCCTTGAAGATGACCTAATTATGCCTTGTGAAATGATTGGAGACCTAAATTTTGAATATTTTAGCCAAAAAGGACAAAAGTGCTCCCGTCCCTCACCAAGGGACCAGAGCACAAATGTTATTTTATGCATATTTGTCACTGACTTTTCTATTTTGTTTTGTGCAGGGTCTTCTGAAATGATAATTGGACATGACTTGATACTTTTGAAGATTTTGAAGGCACAAAAATGGTGAATTTTGAAGGTTGAAGGAAAAGGTGGTCCTGTCCCTCTCAGGGGGACCAAGGCAAAAGTGCTCCCGTCCCTCACTGAGGGACCAGAGCGAAAAGACTTATTTGGGCCATTCTGGGCCTTGTTTGGTCAAATCGAAACATCAAAGGCATAGTGGAGGACGAAATGAACATGATAAAGCATCCAGACTTGATCAAAAACAATGAAATGATGAAGTTTTTGCCTAGAAGGTAAAAAGTGCTCCCGTCCCTCACTGAAGGACCAGAGCGCTTTTCTTTATATGCACAATTTTAGACCTTTTTTGGACATTAACTTTTATTCATAGCATGAAGTAAGGTGAAATCTTCCCTAGCAAAGGAATTTCAAGGTGAAAAGTGAGACAATTTGGCTTAGAGGGCAAAAAGTGCTCCCGTCCCTCACTGAAGAACCGGAGCACTGAATTTCAAATTTGCACTATCTTTGCAAGGTCAAAGTGATTTTACGATTTGAAGAGGTCAAGGGAAGCATGTTTTGTCCATTGAATATAATTTAAATGGTTCACAAAGGAGTAAATCAACCCAGATGACAAAAAGTGCTCCCGTCCCTCACTGAAGGACCATGCCACTTTTTCAAGTTTCACTTCTTTGTTTGATATTTTATGGCAAAACTTGGCTCGGATAGGAGGGAGAAAGGATGTTTTATGCCTTGGACGCAATTGAGAGGTTTAAAGAGCAAAAAGTATGCCAAAATGACAAAAAGTGCTCCCGTCCCTCACTGAAGGACCATCCCACTTTTCTAAAAATACAAATTTCTTGCAAACGCAAGGCAAGTTGCGTGATTGAAATGAATGAGAGAAGGCAAGATTCATCCATTGAAGATAATTTCGAAGGCTAGCAAAGGACAGATAAGCTTGTAATTGCAAAAGTGCTCCCGTTCCTCACTAAAGGACCGTCCCACTTTTTTTAAAAGTGCTCCCGTCCCTCACCAAAGGACCAGAGCACTTAACATGTTATCTTGCCTTTCTCACCAATTTTGGACGAATTGAGACCAAGGCGCAAGTTTGAAAAAGTGTTTAAAATGCCTTGAAGTGGAATTGAGATGCGAGAGTTGCAAATTTTGACGACAACTGGCAAAAGTGCTCTCGTCCCTCACTGAAGGACCGTGCCACTTTTTTCCAAATATGACCATTTACCTTGCATTTTGAAATGATATTTTTATTACCAAGGCTCAAGATGGTGTGAAATGTGATATTCTACGCCTTGAGGGTAAATTGAAGATTAACATGATCAAGAATTCATGCAATGGACTCAAAAGTGCTCCCGTCCCTCACTGAAGGACCGTCCCACTTTTTTTTTAAAGCAACAAATTCTCTCCGAGATTATGCTAAGGCAACGTTGTATGAGATGGGAAGAATCTTCTAAGGCGTGGTGAACAAAGGTTTGACTTCAAAGTTGAGAATCCTAGCCTAAAAATGAAAAAGTGCTCCCGTCCCTCACTGAAGGACTGTGCCACTTTTTCAAAAGTGCTCCCGTCCCTCTCCAAGGGACCAGAGCGCTTAACATGTGCATTCTTTATTTTGCAATATCCCAACGTTGATATCCTCCAAATCACATGAAATGCCAAATTTGCCAACTTCGAGATTTTGAAAAAGGAAAATTAATTAAATTGGCATTTAATAAAAGCACATAGCATTTAATAATTAATTTTAAGCCTTGGAAGATCGATTTTTTTTTTTTAATTATTATTAAGGCATTTAAAATTAATTTTTATTAAATTAAAATTAAAAAAGAGAGCGCTCGAGGTATCATTTTTATTATTTTATTAAGTCGGCCTCTTCCTTTTTTTAATTTTATTTATTTTTGGCCTATTTTGCCAAGTCGGCCTATGGGGAGGTGAAATGGTGAGCGCTCTATATATTTGGGACATGTTTTCATTATTCAAATCATTCACTCATTGTTTCAAGTGCGATTTGGAGAAGCAAAGAAGAAGTGCGAAAGCTGGCCTATTTGGAGCGAATTTTCCTTAAGTGCTGAAGCTAGAGGTGATGGAGTTGATGCTTGTGAAAACTAAAGGAGGCGCATTTTGCTAAAGGGAGAGCTTTGATCTACATTTTGCCTAGCAAATTCTCCTATTTTTGCATCATTTCTTAGAGTTAATTCTCAAGAGGAGGTATGGTGAAATCATCTTGACACCCTTATTCAAGGTTTGATTTTTTAGACATTTTTTGGAAAAATCTAAATATTACATGGTTAATTAGGAAATGATAACTCAAGATTTATCATGAAGTTTCCTAATTAAAATCTTAAATCTTCCTTTTGAATCCTAATTTCTACACTTCAAGATATATTATTAATTGTGAAATGTTGTGTAGGTATCAAGATGGCGACTCCCAAGCTCGAAAGATCTACAAGTCGGAAGACTCTCCTCAAGGAAAATCAAGCCAGATCAAGGACGGTCTCCTCCAGTCTAGCATCGACAAGGACGACCTTCTTCGATCCAGCATCGACAAGGATGGCTTTCTTCGGACTAACATCATCAAGGGCGACCTCTTCCAATCCAGCATTCCAAGACGAGGTGGCATCCTAGTCATCACTTCTCCAGTTGGATTGGTCCACCTCAGCATGTCCAGATTCAATGTACCTAACTCATGGAAGGTGGCACAAACTTCGATGTACCTACCCCGGCTATCCATTGGTGGAATTTTCCAGAGAGGACATGTGTCCAAGCAATACAATTATTTCATTGGTCGAGCATTAAATGTTATGTAATGGTTGTAACAAACCCTAATTAGGGTTTTCATTGTAAAATCTTGGCCATTGATCTCGAATTGATCTAAGCCATCGAATTGTATTGAGGGCACTATATAAGCCCCAACTCTTCATTTTGTAAAGGCAATAGTTGGAAGTAAATATATAGAAGCAGTTAGAAGATAGATAGAGAGTAGTTAGAAGGTGATTAGCTAGTTGATAGAATAGCAATTAGAGTAGAGTAGAGAGAGAAGGCAAAGATTGTTGCCAAGATGTTGTTGTAAGAGACTTGTAACTTCATTGAAGAAATGGTGAAATTTATGGGTCGATTCGACAATTTGCATGGTCTTTATACTTCTTATATTTGATTTCATGTTATTAGATGAGTGGAAGAAATGTGCTTGATTGATGGTGGAATTCGTATATCCATACTACTAGTAGTTTGTTGATTGCAGACTTGCCTTGTGTAGTCAACTGGAATCATTCAGCTTAAGCTTAACTTCAATTGTCGATTCTTCATTGATATGCATCAACCTGATGGTGTCTATGCCTGTAGTGATGATTTGAACATCATAAAACTTTCCTTCGAAGATCGCACTAACCTTGTGGAGATGGTCCTGGGATGTCAAAACAAGACTTAGTTAGAATTTCATCAAAGATCAATCATTGCTCCTACATTCCTTAGTATTAGGATTAGATTCTTTCCTCGCCCTCATCTTTTTTTCCTTTTTTTTCAAATCTAAGGCAATAAGATCCTGTGTTCCAGCAATATTCAAAGCAGATCAGAAGTTCAGTCATCAAATGTAAGTCCCCTTGTGATTCCAGCAAATCACATCATACCACAGAGAGCTTATCCACACGTAGAGACCCTACATACAAGAACCTTGAAGTCATCTTGATTGATCCTTTTCCGCGATATCTTCAGCAATCAGAGGCTTTATTCAAGAGAGGATAAGGTACCCTTAGGTATTTTATTCTGTGTTTGATAGTGTACAAAATACACGTCAAGACACTGGAAGCACAGTTTCTTCTTTCGAAGTTCATTCAAGGTTTCACTGTCTAGTCCTTTTGATTCTTCTTTGGGTTTGTTATACTCTTTCTGAAATGGTTTTTTGTCTTTGTCCTTGCGGTAGGAAGAATCTGTTGAATGGTATTTTCCTTTGTATACTGAAGGGGCTAAATCTCGTGCCTTTTTAGTTGCTTCTGCTAAGGTGAGTGGATCATGTCCCTTCACCCAACCACGTAATGGATCAGCAAGCCCATCACAATATAACACCACCAATCTCCTAGGAAGGATATCAGTAACAAGTACAGACAAACGCTGAAACTCGACGATGTAAGCATCCACAGAACCTAACTTTTTTAACTTTGCTAGCTCCTTGAAATGTAACTCGGGATCCCTAGTGTCAAATCTCTCAATGAATCTTTCTGTGAATTCCTCATAGGATGTAATATGATTATACCCTAGAGTCACCATGCCATGATGCCACCATTCATGTGCAACGCTGTCCAAATGCATAGCCGCATACTTGATAGCCTCCTCCTCAGGCATAGGATTTAGCTGAAAGTATGTATCTACCTTCTGCACCCAAGCTCGTGTGGTCATCTTCCCTGAAACATCATAATAAGGCAAGGAAAGTTTTCCAACTTTCTTTCTCAGCTCAAAATTCTGATTCCTCCCTCCTGCTCTAGGCATATGTCTCATCCTCAGGTCCATATAATCTCTGAGGGAAATATCTGCCTGAAACTCGGGTCCACTGGCCTCCCAGTCCCTCCTGAACTGACCCTGTAACTCAGTAATCTGCGGTTCGTTCACTGGTTGAACCGGATCCCTAGGTGGGAAGGTGGGTAGAAGAGGTCTCGAGCTCGCTGTTTGAGCTGGGCGTGCAACATGTCTAAAGTTATCCGCCTCATTCCCATTGTTGCCATGTCCATTATTACCATTAATGTTATTCTCAGGGCCATTGTTGTTGCCTCGGCCTCCATTATTATCATTGCCCCTATTGTTATCGTTTCCCCCATTGTTATTGTTTCCATTGTTGGCATCACCTGGATTAATATTGACGCCCATCTGTCTAGCCATAAGCTGCAACATCATGTCCATTCGCCTATTCTGCTCCTGCTGCATACACTGCTCTTGCTCTAACATACCCAGTAACTGTCTGAACATTACCTCCCCCTGATCTGGACCGGTATTCCTATCATCTCGGTCACCCATACTGCTGTCCTGATCAAAGAATATCTCCTCTATGTCTGTATGACTGGATTCTATGTCCACCTGCACGGATGAACTAGACTGCTCGCTCTGTGAGTTCAAATTTCTGTTTTGTCTTGCTTTGGTATGGCAGAAGTTATAAGGCCCCTGTTGCATGCTTAAACATACATGCTTAGCATGTTTTTTAACTCATTAATTTCTGATTTTAGTGTTTTGATATTTTGTCAAACACTTTTCCCTCTATCTGGCTGTTCCAAAGTCTCTGTAAGACCTCCACAGGATGGCAGGACTTATAGCTCTGATACCACTGAAATGACCACCCCTATTTTCATTTTGAAAGAGACTTGCAAACTACTATGTGATATCAATTAAATTGCTTAATAATCAACATGGCATTTTATCAAACACTTGACAAACATACAACAATATATGCAAAGCCCGAAACTTCTTATTTGTTGTTAAATACTGATTTGCAATATCAATGTGCACATTCAACTGCCTTATGGGCTGCGACAATGATTCAAGTTTGTATTCAACAATTACAATGCTTAGTTATGAAAATATGATAGAAAAAACCTGGAATTGAATGTTGTAGTGGTCTGCAGATGTAATGGTAGCCTTCCAAACTTCTAATCAGCAGGAAAAACAAGTAAACTTCATACCAACATTGTTCATGCACTATAGCAGCACTATTCATGGTACTGTAGCATTTTTACTATTCACACGGCACTGTAGCAAAAACACTATTCACGTGGTACTGTAGCAAAACACTATTCACGCGGTACTGTAGCAAAATCACTATCTTCAAATCTGCACTTTCAAACCCCTGTAAAAGCTTCATGCGAGAGCACCAGATGAAGCCCAATGTGTTTCCTGAATGAAAACACCATTAATCCTCCTGACTATGTCTTTCAACAGCGAAGAGAATGCTAGCAAAGAGGGATTCTGTCCTCCAAGCCCAATAATCAGATCTCTACGAAATCCAACAGCATAACATTAATCTCATCCCAGCATACCCCAAAAGAGAGCTCTCAACCTCAATTTATATCTTCTTCCTGGATGCAAACACTTCATTTCCTAAATGTGGGATAATACATTTTAGAATAAAATATTATTTCCCACAATGTACACATTAAAGGGAACTTTTAATATTTTAAACATTACTTTATATTCCCAACCTTATAATATAACGATAAAGTTAAATATTTAATTTAACTTTACACTTTATCGTTAAATATTAAAACATTGTTGATAATCCCTTTAAATCATTGTCGCCTTCAAATATTTTTTACTGATAATTATGCCAACCAGGGAAACACTAAAAATTTCAAGTCACTGCTTGGAGACTAACTTACTATAAATAGTAAGTGTCTAGAAACCCTGTCAGAGCAGCACCGATTGGCCTGAAACTAAAAACACCTAGGCCAAAACACCTCAGGATCCCACCAATGTCCTTGTTAGCCTTCAAGACCGTGTCAAAATAGGCTAACGACACCCCATATCATGTTGCGCTAAAAAGGGGACATTACAGGCCTCTAATCAAAATGTTGTCAATCTACATCTTACCCACATATAATAATAGTTCCTTGACTCATTTCCCTTAACATTCAATGCAAGGCCATTGAAAAGTTGCAGAAATGGTGCAAGAGCACCTTGTCAAGTTCAAGCCTCCATGAGTCAATTTTGGTTTCTTAGCTTAGGTTTGGTAATTTAATTATGTAATAAGGTCTAAAAGACCATATTGAACTTGTTTGTAATGGTTTGGAGTCTTAAAGTGTCATTTTGGGAGTCATTTGTCAAATAATGTAAGAAATTGTCAATTCTTGCAAAATTGTCAAGTTGTAAAAAATGCAAGAATGGGAATATGAAAAGTCAAATGATGTAAGGGAAGTTAAGAGTCAGTTGTTTTCGGTTGGGGAAGGTTTGAAATACTTTTAAAAGTATTGCTGCACGTTGGTAAAGTGGTTAGAAGTTGTAATTTTCATTTTTGAGTATCAAACACTAAGCTTTTCCTGCGTTTTTCATAGAAATCTGCTGCTACAAGCTCTTGTATGGCCTGGTACGATCAAAAAGTGCAAGTTTATGAATTGGAGTTGGTAAAGGATAAATTAAGCTTCTTTTGGTCTTGGTCTGAGAGCTTTTCATTAAGATTTGAAGATTTTATAGAGATTTTACTAAAACTGGTCTTAAAACCCTGAATTTGAGGGTTTGAATGAATAAAATGATTGCCTGAGCCATTCCACCCTGTAGAACATATTTTACCTTGGTGGAATAGCATAAATAGATGTGGGTTTTGTGTTTATGTGGTTTGCAGGAGCAAAGAAGGCAGAGTGTTAAAGTTTGAGCGATGCCCTAGTTGATTTCATTCAAGTTTTAAGCCAAGAATGGTGGCTAAGAGTTGGAGTTAGAAGAAAAGTCATTGGAAATGGTTGGAAAACGGTTTGGAGAGGTTGTTCAGATCATATTAGACCTGGTAAAGGTGTTGGGGAAGTGATTTGAGGCTTGAGAGTCATAGGACTAACAAACCCTTAGTGAAATAAGCCTAATTAAGCCTTTATGCAAGCATAGCAGCAGTTTTTTGAAGGTTATGTTCCAAAGAAACCCTGGGAGCTTTCAAGATATGTTGTATAAAGCCCAAATGGGTATCCAAAAGTGGTCTCATATCTTCTAGATCGGTTTTGGTTTGAAAGTTATGGTGAAAATACATGAATTTCTGCTCTTTTAGGCCTTTAGGACAGCATAACAGTCCATTTTTGAGGGAGACATTCTGAAACAACCCATGCCAATTTTTTTATATGTTTTAGGGGAGCCAATGTAAAATTCCCCAATTATCGTTTGATTGCGAAAGAAGATGTACCACTAATACGAACAGAAATATGTTTGCACAGCACAGCCAAATATGATGGAACATCTTTGATTGGTTAGATTTGGATCCTTCTTGTTTATTCATAGCAAGGTGTTTATGCTCTATCTTCTAATAAACATAGCAAACTGTACAAATATTATTCCAAACATTAACTCCAGTGTATAGAATATTTTGAGAGGAAAGATTTGTTAAAATGCACCTGGTTATTGAACTGCGATTGCCATGGTGGACTTCCCGCAAAGCATGAATTTATAGTGTATGCTATACGATAAATTCAATTCTTCATACACTGGTTCCAGAATACATTACTGCCGGTGTGAACATAATACATTACTGCCGATGCCAGAAATTCATTGCTTGCTCATTCAATGCACACGTTGAAACTGTCAATGCGATCCTCTTCCGTGTCTGGTTTACTACAAACGCCTACTCTTCCTTAACGCTTGCTTTTGCGAAACAACCAGTCCACTCCTTGTATCCGATGGTTATGTGCCTGAATGCAGTGATCGCAGCTTCATACGGTTACCCGATATCGGGTAAGGCACGGTTTATATTGCGGTGGTTTATATATCCCTGCGGAAAATATTAACGCTTGCTTTTGTGAAACAACCAGTCCACTCCTCCTGCTTGTATCTAATGGTTATGTGCCTGAATGCAGCGATCGCGGCTTCATACGGTTACCCGATATTGGGTAAGGCATGGTTCATATTGCGGTGGTTTATATATCCTTGCGGAAAATATTTATAAAACCACGCCTTCACACTGCAGTTTGTGCTAGGTCTCTGGCAATGTCGCATGGGGTGTTCATGGTTGCTAGGTCTCTGCGGATTGTAACTCGCCACGCCTCCACAAGAATTGATTGCGTCCACAATCTTGCGCGTAACAATATTCCTCCCGCAACTTATACTCCGTGATATGCTGGTTCTCAACACTTGCACGATGATGTTGAATACTTACTTTGCCAATAGGAAATTCGAAAACACAACCAGTAGGCCAGTGGGATACTGACGAAAGGCTGGAAATCCTTTGTGTGGAGCGATAACTCGCACACACAGGAAACAATATATTATCTTCTTCTCGATATTTTTGTATATATAAAATCCATGCTCTTCCTCTCGAATGCCCATCTTTTATTAACATTAATCGGTTTGAGAATTCCCGTAATAGTTAGTAATAGTTAAGATTAACTATTGTGAGTATTAATTATTTTATATAAGTAAATGGGGACTTAATATAAAGTATTTAATATCTTTATGCATTTGACAATTATTTATTATTTATTAGGGGGCATGATAGCCAAAAGGGTATCCAAAAATGCTTTCACAGTTTGGGAATGAGGCTTTCTCTTAAAGTTATTAATGACTGTCCTGTTCAGGAGGGCTACAAGGAAACTAGGTTGCTAGTGAAGGAAGGGTCTTGAGGTGAAAACCCCTAACACTTTGTGTGATCATCATCAAATATTGGTGTATATGTCATTTGAACCCCTGCTCTACATCAAGAAACAAAAAGCTTGCAAGCAAAGACAGATCCTTCAACCAAAAATCCGACAAGCCAATTGGTAATCTGCCTAAAAGATGAATACCTTGAGGCCATCTATTGTTGTTTTAACCCATCTCAACCTGGCATTGGGAAGTTGATTGTGGAGATGATTTGTGTAGTTTTCTGGGGATGATTTGTGCAGATTTATCTGTATGTGAGGAAAACTACACAAATCATCCACACACACTCAATAGATGAGAACAAACCAATACCTATTCTTGGGCCTTTGAGGATATTGATCAAAGTGTTATATGGTAGGCAAATAAGCTATGCTGAAGTCCCAAAATATATTATATTATGAAAACAACATTCAGCTCTAAGTTACAATTATTATCCTAACCAATGTAATTATGGGCCGTGAAACTCATGGTGCATAACTGTAGAATTAATCTTTCCATTTTCACATTGCATCCACATTGGACATTTTTATCTTTCAAAATTTGGGAAACATGGTTAAAAATTTCAACATTACATATACAATTCACTTTGTACAAGAAATCATACAAAATCTTATTTTTATGTATATAAATTTCATGGAACATGCAGTGAAACTCAAGTCATGATGTATTTAGGTGCAAATCTATTAAATAACTAAAGTTTAAACACAATGGGATATTATCCTCAAAATCAGGTAGATACATGCAGCTTTATGTCCATGGAGAGGGTTGCTCTGCATCTATAGTAGCATCCATGGGAGAGCGTCAGTAAAACAATGCGAGACACGCAATGGATTTCAAAGAATCGATATATTAACAGAATGAGCAAGACGCTCATAAATAATACAAGAATAGCAAGTTTCTAATAAGAAACTGCTGAGAAGATCGAAGACGATCTAACTAAAATAGAATATACACTATTGAGCATTAATACTAAAATTAACATTATTTTAATATTCTATTACCCTCCCTTAATGCTCAATCTATTAACTACACTTATAGAACCCCTGAATTTTACAAATTTATCAGGACCAAGGGGCTTGGTGAAGATGTCTGCTGGCTGCTCCGAGGTAGGAACATACAGCAACTGGATGGATCCGTCTTCAACCAGCTATCGAATATAGTGACAATGAGTTTCCACATGCTTGGTTCTTTCATGGAAGACTGGATTCTTGGCGAGTTTGAGCACTCCCTGATTATCACAGAACAAGGGAGTAGGACCTGCCTGGGAGACATGCATATCCGCAAGCATTCGTCGAAGCCAAACCGCCTCACAAGATGCCTTAACTGCTCCCCGATACTCTGCTTCTGTCGAGGAGAGAGCCACTGCCTGCTGCTTCTTACTAGTCCATGTGACAGCACCAGATCCCAAACTAAACACATACCCTGCTGTAGACTTACGGTCATCAATCGAACCTGTCAAGTCAGAATCTGTGTAACCACTGAGTAGAGGATCAGAACTCCGAGTGTACAGAAGTCCATAATCAAGAGTGCCACTCACAACGCAGCACACGCTTCACTGCTATCCAATGATCAGCCTTGGGAGCTGTCATGAAGCGTGAAATGTAGCTCACTGCAAAACTGATGTCAGGTCTAGTGGCAGTAAGATAGATGAGGCTGCCCACTAGTTGCCTGAACAGAGATTCATCCACAACTGGTGAAGATGACTGAGCTGAAAGTTTGAGCCCGGGTTTCATAGGAGTAGAGGCAGGTTTGCAATCCTGCATTCTGAACCTGTCCACAAGACTTCTGGCATACTTGGACTGAGAGAGAAAGATATTGTTCTCAGTCTACCAGACTTCAACTCCTAAGCAGTAATGTAGAAGTCCCAAATCTGTCATATCAAAGGTGCGGCACAAATCCTGTTTGATCCCAATGATCAAATGTGCTGAACTGCCAGTAATGATTAAGTCATCCACATAGACAACCACAAACAGAATATCATTACTAGTATGCTTGATATACAGGTTTGCATCAGATGGACTCCGCTGAAAACCATGATCTGTCAGATACTTATCAATTTTCATGTACCAAGCCCGAGGAGCTTGTTTCAGACCATAGAGTGCTTTGACTAGCCTACAAACCTTCTGTTCTTGACCAGCAACCTTGAATCCTGGGGGTTGCGTCATGTAGACTTCTTCCTGTAAGTCACCATTCAAAAAGGCACTCTTGACGTCCATCTGATGGACTTTCCAACTGAACTGGGCTGCCAAGGCAAGAACGAGCCGTATGGTACTCATTTTGGCTGTAGGAGCAAAAGTCTCCTCGTAGTCAATGCCTTCTTTCTGTGAGAACCCACGAGCAACAAGACGAGCCTTATACTTGTCCAGGGTTCCATCAGCTTTGTATTTTACTTTGTACACCCATTTGCAGCTAATGGGCTTCTTCCCTGAAGGAAGATCAGAAAGGGCCCAAGTGTGATTCTTCTGAAGACTCTGGAACTCAGCTTCCATAGCTTGTTCCCACTCAGGTATACCTTTAGCCTCTGAGTATGTCTGAGGCTCAAAAACACTGTGTATGTTAGCCATGAGAGCAAAATTGACTGTATGCTGCTGTTTGCTCTTATTACGGGAGGTTCTACCCTCAATGAGCTCAGTATCCCTGAGATCACCAATGGTCTTGGCCCACCATTTAGGCCTCACAGTGTTCTTATTCCATTAGGTTCGCCTGATGGGAGGGATGATGCAGAATCTATTTTCGATGATGCACTACCTGAGTTCCCTCCGGAGAATAATCCTCCTCCTGCTCCTGATCTTGAGCCTCTTCCAGCTCCTCCAGATGTTCGCACTTCTACTCTCCGGCCTAAATGGTCTTGGCCCACCATTTAGGCCGGAGAGTAGAAGTGCAAACATTTGGAGGAGTTGGAAGAGGCTCAGGATCAGGAGCACGAGGAGGATTATTCTCCGGAGGGAACTCAGGTAGTGCATCATCGAAAATAGATTTTGCATCATCCCTCCCATCAGGCGAACCTAATGGAATAAGAACACTGTGAGGCTGATCCTCAGAACTCTGCTCAGAAGAAGGGGACTGAAAGAATCCTCTGTCTTCATCAAATACAACATCACGACTGAAGATAAGACGTTCAGTGTCTATATCTATCAGTCTGTAGGCCTTATGGTGATCACTGTATCCTGTCATCATGAGTTTCTGACTTTTGGAATCCAACTTGGAGCGCTTAGCATCTGGAATCCAAACATAGGCAACAGAGCCAAAAACCTTCAGGTGGTTGATCTTAGGCTTCCGACCAGACCAAACCTCTTCTGGAGTCTTCCCCTTAACAGCCTGAGTAGGGGACCAGTTAAGAAGGTAGACAACAGTAAACACTGCTTCAGTCCAATACTTATTCGGAACACTCCTGTGTTGTAACATAGAGCGAGCCATCTCAACAACCGTACAATTGCAACGCTCGACAACACTGTTTTGCTGAGGAGTGTAGGGTGTAGTCAATTGGCGTTTGATGCCATGGGTATCACAGAAGTTGGAGAATGCAGCAGAACAAAATTCCCCCCCGTTATTTGTCCTAAGAGTAATGATACTATGTCCAGACTCTTTTTCAACAAAGGACTTAAACTTCTGAAAGATACTAAATACATCTGATTTATGTTTAAGAAAGTACACCCACATCTTTCTACTAAAATCATCTACAATAAGCAAAAAGTATTTGCAACCAGTAACAGAAGATGTATTCATAGGACCACAAATATCAGCATGAAGTAATTGAAGTACCTTAGATGCGTGCCAAGACTTTCCATGTGTGAATGAAGTCCGATGCTGTTTGCCAGCTTGACAAGCGCCACATACTCCAAGATGCTGAGTTTGAATATCAGGTAACCCTGAAACAAGTCCCTCCCGAGATAGCTGAGAGAGATACTGAATGTTGAGATGTCCATATCTCTGATGCCACAAAGTGCTGAGAGGAGAAACACGAGCTGCCAGAGCCACTTCAGGAGAATCACCAGTGTCAAGAAGCCTATATAGACCATGATCCTCTAGACCAACAGCAACAATAAGACGAGTCTCCCGATCAATGATGGAACACTTGTGAGCACTGAACACCACATCTAGCTGAGGAGAATTCCTCATAATCTGGCTGACAGAGAGTAGATTAAGTTCCATTCCAGGAACATAGTACACATTTAGAAAAAGGAGAGTCCTGCCACCAGACTGTGTCTGAACAGTGCCTCTGCCAACAACTGTATACTCCTCACCTCCGCCAAATACAACGGAATCACTGAAAGGTGAGAAGTCTGTAAACCAGTCACGCCGATGAGAAAAGTGACGTGATGCACCAGAGTCGATGTACCAAGCAGAAGACCTGGCATGATCTGAAGACCTCTTAGCCATAAAGGCATAAAAGGCAGACTCCTTCTGCTCGGAATGTTCAGCAACATGCGCCTTCTGGTGTGACCCTCCCTGCTTCTTTTGTTCAGAAGCGAGCCTCTGACGGCAATCTTTCTTCATATGGCCGTACTTGTGACAGTAATTGCACTGCACATTATTCTTCTTAGCTCCATCCCGTGTCTGAGAAGAGCCTTTCTACTGAGAAGACTGAGAGGACTGAAATTTGCCTTTATCCTTGTGAAAGGATTGGGCTGTGAAGGCATTTTCCGAGGAGGCTGATGTAGTACCACTACCAAACTGTTGTTTCCAGCGATCCTGCTGTAGAAGTTTGGTGCACAATTCTGAAAACTTCAGATCAACATTAGTGGAAGTAATATTGAGGGTCTCAATGAAGTGTTCATACGATTTCGGAAGACTTTTCAGAGTGATTACTACCATGTCTTCTTCCTCCATAGTCCAACCAATAGCTTCGAGCTGATCTCAAATGTCCTTAATCCTCGTGAGGTGTTCCTATAAGGACATACGTTCGTCCATCATAATGGAGAACAGCTGATTCTTTAGAAAGAATGCTCGGCTCTTGTCGGATGTCTCATGCAATTCCTTCAGATGCTTCCAGATGTCAGAAGCTGTCTTGCCGGAAGGAATCTGCGGTAACTGATCATCAATCACTGAGAGTTTGAGAAGCATAACTATCTCCCGATTGTGTTCATCAAACTTATCTTGATCTGCACCAGGTGTACCAAAACTGAGCTCTTTTCCCAAAACAAGCTGGTCAAGACGCCTATATTCAAAAATGGTCAACATACGCTGTTTCCAGATGTTGTAATTGTTGCCATTAAAGCGTTGACTGCCTTCTAACATCAAGTTGGTTAGAGAAGCCATTTGCACGTTTCCCAAAAAAAATTCTCGGCTGACCCAGAAAAATCCAAAGACAACCCAGAAATTCGTGCGAAAAACCCAGAAGGAATCTGCTGTCAGAATCTGGATCCGTGGGCTCGAAAATCGAGGCACAAAAATCCAGGCACCTAGAAAAAACGGACAACTACCCAGATTAGGGTTCGAAAAACCCACCAAGAATCTGCAAGAATAGTTTATTTTCGATAAAAACTTGAAGGTAAACACCTTAATCGAAAAACTAGAGGGTCGTGGAAGCCATGATACGCCCAGAAAATCTGCAGACCAAAGAAACTTGGCACAGGGAAGAAAACAAAGTCGCGCCACCAGTAGAGATGGCCGCACGCGTTTTTTTTGAACCCACAGAAACAAGCCCAAAACAGTGTTATCGACTGCAGGGCGCGCACAAAGCCGCGGACGCCGCCGGTTGAGGTCGCGACGCCGAGGGTTGCAGGTCGTGGAACGCCGAGAGTTGCAGGTCGCGGGTTGCAGGTCGCGGGTTGCAGGTCGTGCGGGAGTTACAGTGCGGGCACAAACACACAGAAAAACCTTGCGATAGCCCTCACACAAAAACGTGAATTATAGGTCCTCACACACAAACGTGTATTACAGGTCCTCACACGAAAATGTGAATTACAGGAAAAAATCCGCTCAAGATCACTACCGCTCTGATACCATAAAACAATGCCAGACACGCAATGGATTTCAAAGAATCGATATATTAACAGAATGAGCAAGACGCTCATAAATAATACAAGAATATTTACAAGAATAGCAAGTTTCTAATAAGAAACTGCTGAGAAGATCGAAGACGATCTAACTAAAATAGAATATACACTATTGAGCATTAATACTAAAATTAACATTATTTTAATATTCTATTAGTCAGTACCTCTTTAATAAGAAAATAAAACAAAATTTTTGCTCATTGAAACTTGTGTGCCACAATTTATTGAAATCTATCGATTGCCATTTTTCTTGAATCATATATTTGATTCTGCTATTTTAATGCTCCTTTAAAGGTCTTTCAATTATATTTCCTTTACCACATAATATAGCATTAAAAGACTGCTTTAGAACACTCAAATCTTTATTCCACAAAAATGCTTTGAGAAATCTTGTTTAAAGTTATGAGTTGGTGTTCCTACTGATATTGATGTATAATACCTTCTATATTAGCTTGGCATTATATCACATTTGAATATGACCTGAATTATGCTACTAGAAATTCATGGGATATTACACTAGTAACAAAACGGGATTGACAATTACTGAATAGCGAAACAAAATAGATTATTATTTCAATTAAGAGCTTATATAGAATGAGAAAACTCAAAAAGTATAAATGTATGTTTTCTAACATATTTAAACGCTTCAAAGGCATTATTATCGCTTTACATAAAAGAAAAAGAAAACTTACTAGAAGTAATAAATAAGATTTCTTGATGAAAATCAAATAGTCACCACACACAGTAGCAACTAGTGTCCTTAAAAGATGAAATGGACAATTTTGTAAAAAACAAACTTATTATAAACCTGAAAATGTTTGTTGGAGTTACTTAATTTTGGTCCCCTTGTTAAGATCATAACTTCTAGCCTGATACTCAAACTACGAAGTTTATATAGGGTGATAACCTAAACAATTCGGTTGAACAGTTTGTATCAAAATCAATAAAGTCATTTTAAAACAAAATCTGGTTGGACCGTGGCATAAGCTCCAATGGCTGTGTTGCCTAATTTTGTCTTTAGAGGGTCTCAAGAACATAGATTTTCAAAAAAATTCAAAAATTTGCCCAAAACTACCAGTTAGATTTTTTCTAGATCAGCATATTAGTGCATAGAGTTCTCATAGATGTTGAAAAACATAGATGAGTTCTCTTATATTCAGAAAGAACAACAAATACACTAATTAGTAATTAGCTAGGTTCCTCTTGTTTCCCTACTGCCATTGGATTGAATTGGTTGTGGGTTGGAAGTAGGCATTGGTTTGTGAATGAGACGGACAAGGTGCAGCCTTGTGCCTTGTTGCTCTGGTAACTCGTGGGTTCATCCTTGACAAACCCATGTAATGTCCCCACTTTGAAATAGAATTTAATAATAAATAATAATAATAAAATTTAAATATTAAAAATTAAATTAAAATATAAAAGAATATAATTAAATATAATTAATTAAAATTTAATCAAGTTAATGAATGGTCAAAAGACATGGAAGGAAAAGTTGTGACTCCCTCAACAATAAGATTAAAAAGGGAGAAGAGAACCTCATTTGGGAGGGTTATAAATTGGAAATCAGAAGTGCACATCTGATTTAAATAAGTGTAGATCTGATTATGAAAGGTTATGTCCCTTTCAAAGGGCAGAAATAACGAAGAGTTGCACTCTTTCAAAAGGTGCTAATGGTGAAAGGGTGTGTCTCTTGCCAAAGGGCATGCATGATGAAGAGGCGTGACCTCTCCCTCACATTGAGAGATATAAAGGTAAGGAATCAAAGCATCTAGTGTCATTACCATTGATCAGATCAAATCAGAAATGTTATTAAGTTACAGGCAGTAACACCCTTGTTCTTGGTGGTATGCATGGGGATGTGTTTAATAAGTATGCTTAATATATGAAGCCCAATAATGTTCTTATGCAGAATTAATAGTTAATATTAATATGGACTGCAATATGTATGACAGTCATACTTAATTTCATATATATTCATAATACATAAGAAATTAGTATACTTATAGTCTAAATCAAATTATTACTGTCAGTACTCAAGAAGATGGGAATGAGATGTTCCAAAGAGGGGTAGTCTAAATCCAAGCAATTGGTTAAGCCCCAAGATAGGGTGGGGATTAGCGACCCATAAGCCTTCAGGGTATTGACCCAAGATAGGTAAGGGCTTGGACCTGTAAACTTTGAGGGAACCTATTGTATTTGGTCTCTAAGCGCTTTGGTAACATACATATACCCTTCTCCCTTAGAACTGAAGTAGTAGCAGGGTCTAATATCTATATTAAGAACTATGAATAATGAAATTAATCATCTAATGAGGAAGATAAATAAGCGCTTGTTAATAACTAATAAATTGAAGAATAACAATGACTGGCTTCATGATTAGTCTCTCAATCAATTTTAGTATATTGAAATAGATTAACTATGTTAATCAGGTAGGGGACATTACAACCCACAAGGTACCTGGTATGTGCCCAACTATGCCTAGGGAAATCCATAGGCCATAAAAGACATTTAAAAAAAAAATCCAATCAACCCTTTTTTAACAACCAAATGTGCATTTTCAACTCTAAAATATGAGTGAAAACCTAAATGCACCCCAAAACACTTGCATATGATTCATTTCACAAACACAAGCCTGCAAGCACAAACATCCACTAACATTAAGTTCACAATTTTTCATTTTGCAAGCTTGCTAGTTTCTTTCTGAAGGTGAAGGATTGCAAAGGTGCCAAAGACATTTGCTAAATGCTAGGGGAGGGATCTAGCTTACACAAAGGACATTTATCAATCAAAGGTAAATATTTTGTGAGAATTTTTCAAGTTTTAAAGATTTTTTCAAAAACAAATTTAAAAAAAATTCTTTAGATGTTTTAAAAAACATTTAAATTTTGTGCTTGTTTTTAATTTTTATTCAATGTTTCAGGGAAACGCATTCCCCCCCTCTCAGACCCACATTTTTGAGACAGGGAGACGGGGACGTGGTGTCTCCCGCCGTCCCGCCATTGCCACCAATGCTCTGTCAGGGACGGGGAAACGTCTCCGTGTCTCCAAGAATTCTAGGAGACACCGAGACATCTCCAAATCTCCTTGGGAGACATCTCGGCATCTCCAAGAATCCTTGGGAGACTCCTAGGCATCTCCAAGACTCCTTGGGAGACTCCCAAGTGTTTCCAAGACTCCTTGGGAGACTCCCAGGCATCTCTTGAGAGGCAGGGAGACTTGCAGGAGTCTCCCGTTTGAACACGTCAAAGCAATTGAAACTTTTATTTTTTTCAATTTTGAGCGTTTTTTGGGGGTTGGGGGGTAACCCTAATTTGACATGGGCCCCACCCCTTCCCCCAATGCAATACAAAAAACACTAAAACTACTGATTTCATTCACATTTCTAATTCTGATTTTTTTACCAGCTAGCTGAAGAGGAGAAAAAACTTAGAAATTTTCGTATTTTGATTTAGTATTTCAAATTTTCCTATTTTATAATTTTACTAATTTCCTATAGTTTCATTTGAAATGTAATTCTTATACTGTTATACATCTTTTCACAACTAGTTTTTCAAGTACTATAAGTATATGTATAACTATATCAACACGACCACCCCCCGTCCCCGCGTCCCTGCGTCCCCAAACTTAGGCCCTTTGTCCCTGCGTCCCTGAAACCCATCCCCCCGTCCCCAACGGCCATGAAACACTATTTTTATTACATTTATAAATATTGCAGCGTTGTCTTTTTGTTTTTTTGAGCTACCTCCTCCAAGGTTACATTTTCATTTTTAAATTTTTTCTTATAACAATCTATTTAGAATGCCTACTAGTTCAAGTTCAATGGCCCTTGAGACAAATATACAATTTATAATATGATCAAGCATCTCCTTTATGGAAATATGTTACATGGATTGAACTAGTTCCAAAAATTAGGGCTCTTCTTTGGAGTTCTAAGCAATGCAAGATCTAGTATAAGAGCTTGTATGGTTGAGTGAAAGCTCTTATGTGCTATGACTGCCATGAAATTAGAGTTTGTCAAGGGCCAAACAAGAAGTGGTTGACAAAGGAACTAATTATGGCATGCATGAAAGAACAAGAAGCTAATACTGTGAATGAGTGCAAAATTAAAATCTCAACCTTTACTGAAGAAGGGATTAGGGAAGCCACCTACAAGATCTCCTTTAATAGTGGCTGCCTCACATCCTTTCTTGGAGACACTATCTATCCAAGAAGAAGATACCTCTTTTTCTTCCCACAAAAGAGATGCATTGAATAAGGCATTTTCTAAATGAGGCTCGAGCCAATGTAGATGAATATAATGCATGTTGAATTTACACCAATGGTCTTCCTTTCAACCTAGTAAGATCATCATATTAGCAGGAAGAGGTGACAGCTATCGATTGAAAACCCTCTGGTTACATTGGTCCTAGACATGAGAAGGTGTGAACCACTTTATTGGCAAAAGAGTTTTTTGTAAAGACATCACTAAAACCAATTAAGGATTTATGGGTTGAAATAGGATTGTCCATCATTCTTGATGGATGGAAAGATTGAGAAAACCAACCTTTAAATAATGTCATTGCAGTGTCCCCTAAAAGAGCATTTTTTTTAAGGCAATTGATTGTGAGGGGCAAGTGAATAATGCGAAATTTATTCCCAAAATCATCAATGAGTCCATAGAGATGGTGGGTGCTTTGAAAGTTATCTAAGTCATAAAAAACAATGCAAACAATTAAAGAGCAAAAGGGTGCTTTGGTTGAGAAAAGGTATGAGCACATTTTTTAGACATTGTGTATTGTACACACTACACACCCTTAAATTGGTGACACAAAACATTGGCACTCATGAGACAAAGTATAATGTAGTTAGAAATATAATGCTCACCCTAGATTAAGTTGAGATAAATTTTGTTTTGGAATCCACAACCAAGTTAGATTTAATGAAGATGTAATTTATGAGATGCATCCATTTCTAGGGTTAAAGAGAACATATATTCATAACATATAGAAAATCCAAACTAATATGTGGGATTCAACCATATCGAAGATTTGAGATAAGAAGACATGATAAGATGCCCTAACATATCCCCTACCTAGGCCCAAGAGTGGAAACTCTTTCCCCCTTGGCCTCATGTGGCCCTTGACCATCTTCATGAGGTGGTGTACCTAGTGAGGCCTGCATAGCTGTTCCCCTTCATCATGCCATCCTTCTTACACCTTTTTGATTGAGGTCCCTTGAGTTCACCCCAATAACCGATCCATATAGGGTTTGTAGGGGAGATTGCAATAGGGTGCCCTAAAATGACCATCTACCCTAGGCCCAAGAGCGGAAATGCTGTCCCCCTTGGCTTCATGTGGTCCTTAACCATCTTCATGAGGTGGGTGTACCTAGTGATGGATCCACAACTGTTCCCCCTCCTTGCACTCCTTTTCCTCCCCTATCATGATCAATTATTGCAAGTAGAGAGTCGTATAGTTGTTCAAACTTCATATACTATTAAATGCATAGATATATGTATATTGTATATAATAATTCATGCATTCATTAGATATATACATTCATCCACATATAACTATTATAAATACATAGGTATATTGAACAATTAACTCTGCATACCACAAGAAATAGATATGTTACTATTCAGATCGGGTCTGCTACAAATGAGTGTCTCTGCTGTAGTTCGATCTGCTATTTCTGCTTTTAGGACAGACTGATATATCTTATTTTCTGCTTATAATTCTAATCTTTTCTGCTGTAGATTTGCTCCCCCAAATGTCTAATTTTTACTCAGAAGTCTGCTACGTTTTCTTCTCAATATCTGTTCTTGAAATAGGAAAGATATGCAATGAATAGTTGTAAAAATGATCCACAAACATCTCTCTTTTATACAGCTCCAAGATGTCTTTTCACCAACAGTTGCATCTCAACCATAGGTCAGCCATGGAAGAGATAAAAACATTTATTTTAAATTAATCTTCCCCAAAAATGGGCACCATAATTCACAACGTCGGCCATAGCAGCATTTTATATTTATTTATTTGTTTTGCTGGCTCTAGGAAGGTCGGCCTTAAGCAATTTGAATTTAATTAGTTTAACAAAACAGGTCAGCCATCAACATGAGTCGGCCCTCATAAATTAATATAAACTTATTTATTTGTATGCTATTTAATTTCTGATTTGGGTGCCAAAAGGGGGGTTGGCCAACAAATTGATTTGTCTTAATTTTGGGAGGGGCATGACAAACAATATACATCAAGGGTGATGAGATTAAAGAGTTAGATATTCATGACACAACATCATATGTCACAAGGCATCTTTAGGACTTTCTTCAATTTGGAGTTGTTGAAAGTAAATTTATGAAATTTCAATAGTTATTTTGAGTTTCATTTAAAACATATCTACTTATTTAAAAATTTATTTGTTGTACACTTGTTTTTACACAATATTAGGTTGTGAAGGCTCAATTCAAATCACACACAATTGTTTTCAGATGACTTCTGAAGGTGTGAGAGCAGTTGAGCACCATGGTCATTGGTAACCAATGGAGTATGTGGAGGCAATGAAATTTAGAGAGGGCTAAAAAGGATAAATCATTGACCCTTGATGATGATTGGTGTGATCTGTGGACTACATCTTGAGTTTCATTGAGCTCAGGATGAGTATGATCAAGTTTTCTAGTATGTTTTCTAATATAGATCAGTTGTCTTTGGGAAAAGTCTGATGGCATGGACTTCATGTTAGAAAAAATAAAGGCATGGCCTTCATGTTAGAAAAAATAAAGGTCATAACAGCAAAGGAAGAGAATGAAACTGAAGAAATATTTTTCCTAAGAGTGGAAAAAATCATTCTTGATTGTTGGAACAAGATGACTAGACCCTTGCATCTCTCTGCATATGCGTTCTCTCCCAAATATTAAGAAACCAAGATACTTCATTTGCTTGGTAGAACACCATATAGAGACAGTGAAGTTGCTGAAGGATACAAGAAATCATTTTGAAACTTCTCAAATCAAAAAGTGGTGGCTAACATTAGGACTAAATTTGCCAAGTTCATCTATCATCAGATCATAGTATTTGCACTCTTTGAGACAAATACAAGATGGATACTCATACATGCTAGTAGCTCCATGGGCAAAGTTAAATGTTCCTCTAGCTTTTTGTGATCAAAATTCTCTCACAAATGAGGAATTTTTATCTTTAACATTCTTACCATTCCTTGTCATTTTTAAATTGTATTGACTTTTTCTCTTATTTCAATAGGTTGTGAGTTCTTCTTCAGCTGGATGGAATTGAATTACATACTCCTTTATCCTCTCAATTTAGTATAACTTGCATCTACATCTATTCCAACTTGCACCTCATATAGCATAAGGAAGTTGACTAGAACCAAGGGGTAATGAAGAATTAGGATATAACCCTTGAGTGTGTCAACTAAAATGCATCTATTGTAGACACACAATGTAGCTAGTGGGGGTGGGATTGTAAATGCTTGTAATTCAAATGAAGTTCAACCAAGTTATGACTTGTTGTGACATATTTCACACATCACCCCATTGCAGATGGGGACCCCCAGTTGTTTGCTTTTTAGGGTTTTGTCTTAGCTCCGCTATTTCATAAGTCTTCCTTTTTTCAAGAGTTTAGAGTTAAAAAAAAAATTGAGGTCATCTTGGTCAAATAGAGAAATCATGCCCCGATCAGTGTCTAGACATCACCAAAGCACTCAGAAGGCCTGAAGGATGAAGATCGCAATTGCTTTGAGTCAATTTTGATACTTTCCTATTTTTTAGAAATTTTGTTTTTTTTCTTTTTCTTTTTTTTTTCTTTTTTTATTTTTGGCACTTTGAGACCAATCCGGGAAGCAGCTTTTTTGGCTTGCTTTTTTGCTTTTTTGTTTTTTCTACTTTTTTGGAAGTAGACCTAGGATTGGGTCCCATAGGTCATAGGGACAGCGTTCATGTCTTCAGAATAAAAAATTTACATCTCCAAGTGTAAAAAGAAAGAAAGAATCTCCAGGTAAGGGTTTGTTCTATCAAGTGTCTGCACCAAGGACGTGATCATAAAAGAACGGCTTATCAAGATGAAGTCCTCCCACCTTATGGTTGGACATGTATGAAGTCCGCCCCATCCAAGATAACAAAATGGCCGCCTAAGGGTAAAGTCCGCCATGGGGAAAGCAAAGAAGATGGCCAAACATGTGCCAAGTTCGCCTTGGCAAGTTGAACACAAAATCTGCCATGCCTAAACCAAGGTCAAGACCGCCCAAGGTGGGGAGTGACAATAGATTGGCAAAGTCTGCCATGGTATGGAATAAGACAATGTCCGGTACAAGGCAAAGTTCGCCCAAGGAAGGTTGGAAGCACATCAAAGTCTGCCCAAGGCTAAGTGTCCAAGAGGTCTTGAAGTCCGCCTAGCAAGGTAAAGACAATATCCAAACGGCAGTGAAGTTCACCAAGAGGAGATGGCGAAACAAAGGCCTAGTCCGCCAAGAAAAATGGCACAAGTAAAGGTGAAGTCCACCAAGAGGGGTGTCTTATAAGTCTTCAACTCCGCCTAGACCATGGCAATGTCCAAACTATCTTCAAGTTCGACCTAGCACTTGAAAACAACGTCCAAAACATGAAGAAAGTCCGCCCTCCTAAGAAAGACACGTGAAAGTGTCTTGGCACATGAATAAATTCAACATGGATAAAAGTTCAACCAAGTTGGAAAAATAAAATTTAACACAAAATATTTTTTATATTTTTCCAACACTTGGAAGAAATTTTCAAAAAAAATAAAAATAGAATCCAACATTTGGAAAAAAATTCGAATTTGAGAGAAGGATATTAGAAGGTTCCATGCCAACTCGCCCCATAGAGAAGATTAAGTTTCCATTTTTGGAGAGATAAAACAAGTCCAAGTTCGATGAACCTAGGGAAAACAAAAAATAAATAAAAAAAAACAACAACATGAAATCGAACTTCTCCAACTCTATATCTATTCGACTTGTCCTTTTCAAATACATTCTTCCTCAGGTTTGGAAATTGAAGTTAGATGGTGAAAAGTTTTTCTCTTCCAAGGTTGTGAAAGATAAATTTTTGAAGGAGGATTTTTTTTTTTTTTAAAACAGTAAATTTTCTAAGTGAAAGACAGGAGATAAAGTTAAATTTCTGAAGTGAAGGACAAAATTTCCAGAAAATAAAGTGTTTTTTTTGAGTTAAAGGCAGAATTTTCAGAATTAAAGGCAAATTTTTGCCAAAATCAGTCAAAAGTAAATTCTAGAAGTTCAAAAAATTCATGTTTTGACTGATTTCTTCTGTCTTATTCACTTATTTACTGAGTATTTAGCTCAAATTTGTCCATTTCTCAGCCTGATTTTTAACAGAATCTTAGCCTTTTGGCAGGCTGAAAGTGAAATTCGAGTAAATCGTCCAAAATCAGAGTTAAAAACTTTAAACTTCTCAAAAGTAATGTTGAGTTTTTCATGTTTGTTACAAGTTGATGACAACTAGAGGAGGACCTTCAAGGAAAGCTCAAATAAAGTTTGCTAGTAGAGGGTTGCAGCCGGAATCAAAAAACAATTCCAAATGGAAAAATGTCACGGACACCAACCTCGGGCACGTAGACTTCAAAGATTTCAGAAAGAGAATGTATGGGTTAGATGGATTTTTGCCAACACCTATTGCTCTCCGGATGATGAGAAATGGCATCGTCCAAGCGGCTGGATTTCCCCCAGCTATGGAATGTGCAGAACTTATGGTTGAATGTGCCATACACTACAATAACCAAGAAAGAGAAATTGTTGCACCAGATGGAAGAGTCTTGGCTCATCTTGGAGAATTAGGCATTCGAGAAGCATTCGGGATTCCAAGCTACAACAGGGTTTCCTATAAAACTAAGGAGGAAACCAAAAGACTCTATGAAGATCAGCCTGAACTCTGTGCAACCAATGTTAATAAGTCGAGGCTAGAGAAACCAAGACCCAGTCTCAAGAAGGTACCAAAGAAATTATTCCGCACTGATATCAAAGAAGACTATGGCGATCTCATCTTGTTGTTGAATAAAGTAATGGGCAGCCCTCAGGGTGCGCCATTTGAAACATAGATGTACTACTTCATTGATGAGATCACCATAGGTGTTAAAATGTTCAATTGGTCCCGAATAATCAATGATAATCTTGACAAACAGCTGAAGAATTTGAAAAGGACGAAGTCCTTTTACATGAGCTCCTACATAGTCTACTTGCTGGCAAGAAATTTGAGGTACACTTGATTGATTAGCAAAGGCGTGGTAGGCAACGGTGAAAATGAGTATAAGTCCTATGACTGTTATCCACAACTGCAGTTGAGCGAGAAGGCCCACTTCAGGCCGGTAAATGATGTGTTCCTGATGTGTATCACCAGAACATTGCAAGGAGGAACCCATTAGAGACTCACTCTAGAAGCCAAAAGTTTAATAAGCAAGTATGGATCCTGATTTATCCAGTTTCCGAGATTCACATACATAAGAGTCCAGGGGTTTGCCGGATGTCCTTATCGGCTTCCAACTACAAAGGGTCAAGAGGTGGAAGACTTAAACAATTCAATCGCTTCCATGAAGGCAAGACTGGATAAAGAGGTAGGAAAGAAGAGAGAATACAAAAAGGAAATTGAGCACCCGAAGGAATACATTCAGCACTTGACCAAGCCAATTAACCAAGGAAATCCAACAACTCCTCCACTTATGAACTTCTCGCAGGAAGCAATTGAAAATTTTGAAGAAAAAGTGACGGCAAGAGATACTAAAGAATGGATGGCAAGCAAAAGAGAAGAAGCAACCACATTCATGGACAGATTGATGCTAACATACGAGCAAACTTTCGTTTTGCTCTCCAGAATTGAGAGCATGGTAGAAGCATGGGTTGACCTTCAGGATGTTCACGATAGAATTATCCCATGCCTCAAGGTGTTGAAAGGAATGCCTAAACAGGAATTGATTGATGGAAAGATAATTGCAGCAGAGGTTGCATATGACTTCAACGCATGGCATTGGGTATTGGTTGCACAGAGCGAAGTCCTGGAGAGGGTGAAGGCTAATAGTACCAAGCCAAAGAGCAAATTAAAGAAATACAAAGCAAAATTTTCCTTGTAACTGTTGATTTACTTGAAAAGGAGACCATCCGAGAAAGTGATATGCGGCTGAAAAATCTCAAATTGAGAACTCTGGAAATTTTCTTTGCCATCACTAGACTAGTCCTGAAGCAGAATTTGACCAAGGCATTGGATTTCTTGTCCATCCTGGATGCCCTCAAAAACAAGAGTTGGAATGGGAGATTGCATTTGCCGCTTGTGTAGACGGCTTGGATAGATGGGAATACAAGATCAATATGCTACCACATGTCACCATGGAAGAGGTTGGCCCAATCATGTCCAGATTCATCAAACACATTGCCACTCAAGAGTAGAGGGATGCACCTTCCTTGGAGAGAGCTCTTCACGCCACTTGTCTAGCATGCATTTATCTCTGGTTTTATTTTGGGAAACTCTATCTAGGGTTGTGTTATCTTAATCTCAGCCGTTGATCTTAGATTGATCTCGGTCAAAAATTTGTTTTTAGAAACCTTATATAAACTCTCATTCTCTCATTTCAGTGTGGTGGAGAGATTTATGAAATTGTTGCTTAGAGCTATCTTGATAATATAAGTTCATTCGCAGCTTGCTTTGAAATTTTATTGTTATCACATGGTTGCATGGTTGCATATCTTTCTTCAACATAGAATAGTTTTGTTTAGAGTAACTTTGCTTTCAAAGCTGTTAAATGAATGAAGGATTTGATAGTGCAAATTGGTGAAACTTTTGCTCATACTTTCTTTGAATGGATGATTTTTTTTCAATGCGTTAAGTTAGCCTGAGCTTACACCGTGGATGCTTAACTTCTACTTTGGGTGAATATTGTTCGTTGGATGGATCATTCAAGGTCTGAAAATATCAAGCACAACCTTAGAAGATTGCACCTACTTTGTCTAGTTGTCCATAGTGTGGCGAAGCAGAGTATCGTTAATTGGTTTCACCTAATCTTTACCGTCTCCCGAGTTTTTAGGAGTAGTATAGAACTTCTAAACCCCTATCCTTTTACCCTTTTTTATGAAGTCCAAATCTGAAAATCCAAACAAAAAAAGAGAGAACATTTATTGTTATATTCATCTAAGTCTTAACTTGTGATCAGTATTAGTTGAGCCTAAGTCCCCCTTGTATTTCAGCATACATAACCAAGGAAGCTATCCCACATAAAGTTGCCCGTTTGCACATATAAATCTTGGAGTCACCGTGTGGTCTTTCTTTGCAATCTTGGCATATGTAGTGATTTTGTTCAAGAGAGAGTAGAGTGTCCTTGACATTTTATTCTAATGTTCGGTTAATGATAAAACATACACCAACATGACTCAGATCTAGATGCTTTCACAGAAATTATGTTCTTAGTTCTTGATTGAAACACCCCCTATTTAGGTACAATCCACTTCTGGTTTGGATTTTGGTTTGGTTCGATAGGGGATATGGCTAGGGTGTTGTTTTTGCCTTGTAAGATGAACTCAGGCAAACCTATTTTGAATCCATAGAATTTGATGGATTCTGCAATGAACCTGCAACAATTGGCCATTTGCTTTAAATTTTTTATATTTTTTAATTGATCCTTTGTCCCATTGTTCCTCACTTGGAAAATCGTCCTTATGCAACTCCTAGCAATAGTTGTTTCAATACACATGATGAACCCAACTTTTTGTTCTCAGTAACAATTTCAGACAAAAGGAACGGCCAATGTGAGTATTTTATTTTTCTTTCAATCTTTGTTTGGGCAGAGTATTTTAATGGGTTAATTGAAGCTGTGCAAATTTCCTTGTCAAATATATTGTGTAAGGCAGTGAACATGCACCCCAAGCACCATGAATTGAATCTACACCTTTTATGTTTGGAAATTTGCTATTATGCATATATTTTAATTTATACAATGCTCATGTTTAAAGATTTTCAATATACTATTTCTAGAAGGATGCACAGAATTTTATTTATTTATTATTTTATAGCAAGAATTTGGAGCTTCAACAACTTATATATAAAGGAATTCTAGATTTTTTAATTTTGAAGTTTAAATTATTAAAGTATATGTTTTCTATTTGTTTATTAAGGAATGAAGTTTAAATACAGATATGTTATTTATTTAGGATGGGTTTTTTATGGTTTTAATTTTTAAATATAAATATTTTGAGAATATAATGGAAATTTGGATTGAATGAAGGTGAACTGTGTGTGTGTGTATGAGTTTTATATGTTTTTGTATGGATGAACCCAGCCCCAATTTTGTTTTGACTGAATCTGCAACCCAACCCAGTGAACCCAAATTAGGACCAGTAACTTATGATAAAGACTGAGATAAAGATTTTTCATTATATTTATATTTTCAAATTTTCTAATGCTTTCCCATATTAAATATAAAATTAAATTATCAATTGTCTTTATCACTATCAAGTATCACAGTATCAAATACTAAATGTATTTTCAATGTTGTATAGTTTAAACTTTATATTGCTGTACCAGCTTACCTGAACCCCAAACCCATACCAATTCCCATAACAGAACTGAAAACTTAGCAAATACAAAATACTCATATATTTAGGCTTCTATTTTTGTAGTTATGAACCTTGTTGATTCAATAAGATCTTTCTACTTCATTCAGCTAGCATGAAACTTACTTATAAATTCTTCTATATAGAAACCGATCCTTGCCATTAAATATGATACTATAGGAAAAGTCTTGATTTGTTTATTATAGAAGTTGTTTATGTTGTCGTGCATAGAGAATTTCTTTGACATATTCCAAATTTGTCTGATAAGTGTAAATATGTTAGATGCTATTTACAAGTAACAGTAAATTTGATCTATTTATGGTACATACAAGAAGATTTTTTGTATGCTATGATTTTATGAAGAGTAGAAAGGGATCAATCTTCCATTCACTTATAAAGGGAAACAAAAATCATAAACTCATGAGGTAAAATAACAAGACAACAACAATATAAGAAAACTTAAGTACAAACAAAAAAAACTTCCATACCAATGGATAAACGTTTTCTACAGGTGTTCCGGGCTTTAATGCTACTGCAGGGCGCATGCCAGCATTTCTGACCCTTTTAATAACATCTTGCCAATTGTCTAAAGAGAAATAGGACAAGCTAGTTTTAGAAAATTTGCCTCTCAACCCATTATATTACGAATATATACAACAACTAGATACTTTTTTCTCAAACCACATGCAATATACCTTGAGTAACCTCCACATGGAAAGTAAAACCTGATGCTCCAGCTTTTGCAAATGGTTCTATGTAATCAAGGGGATTTGTAACCATCAGATGGCAGTCCAGAAATGCGCTGCCAGCATGTAGACTTTATTAACTCCAATGAAAAACAGAATACCAACAGAAAATTGAAGAAACTTGCCTAGATATGGCCTTTTGCATATGATTGAAATACCCTCACAAGCATAACACAATGTCCATTCCTGATTCACTTGGATAAAAAGACATTTGCATAAAAAGTTTCACTCACTGTGTATGCTTCCTCAAGCTCTGGATAACAGGTGCTCCAATGGTAAGATTTGGAACGAAGTGCCTGAACAATATAAGTGCAGATAGCTGTTCATTACAATCATTTTAAGTACCTAGTGTTATGGATGTCAAAGAAAATGCTAAGATAATTAAGTATTGTTTTATCTGCAACATAATTAGAATTTTATACATAGAGGACTGAACACAATGCACATAGATTAAAAAGCTAAGTCCTTAATTGTATTTGAAGAGAAATAGAACTATCTCACTTCTCTTGATTAAAATTAAAATGCATGCAAGACACCACGCATGATTCGCATGCATACAAAGAAGTAATAGTGTAAATTATTGAACTGAGGTACAGAAACACAATACTAGTATTTCTAGCAAGGTACAAGCTGCGTGCAATGAATTCCAAAATATTCTTGCCATGTTTAAGTCTCGCTCATTTACTGTGGGCTATGCCTCAAAGTTTACCCCTTAGAGTAAGCAATACAGTAAGTGACATACATAACAATTTTTTGCCAAGTATATTATTGTTATTTGGACAATGCTGATGACTTATATATTTGTCTGTTAGTTGTTATAGATCTTCCACAATAAAGTGTCTGTAAAGATTGACACTGCTATTTAAAATAATAACAACTATGAAAGCCACAAAAAGAGTTTCTACTTGAAGCACTTTAGTGCAGCATTAGAGCAAGAGAATGTATACAACCATGACATGCAAAAATGGCTATTTTATATCTGATTTATTGTAATATTGAAAATCATCATGTTATGTTTTGGGTTTGCTTTAGTGTCAATAACCCCTAGCATTTTCTAAATTCATTTTAACCTAACCTCGGCCTTTTACTTGCTCCTAGTGTTAGTGTTGTGTTGTGTTTTGGTATGTTCAACCTTGTTCCATATGTTCCCCTATGCTTGTGTTATTTTTTCCATCTTATGAAGTTTTGAGTGTGTTCATGCAAACATTTGTGGACCACTGAATATGGCATCAGTCATTGGTGCCAGGTACTTTCTTTTGTCCGTTGATGATTTCAATAGGAAAATGTGGATGCTTTTCTTGATCTCAAAATCAGATGTGCAAAAGGAATTTCAAATGTTCAAATCAAAAGTACAGAAAAAGTCAGGATGTGACATCATAACTCTTAGATCTAATAATGGAGGTGAATTCTATTCAAATGAATTCAATAACTGGTTTGCTAAACACAAAATCAAGAGGCAAAACACAACACCCTATACTCCATGACAAAATGGGGTAGTTGAGAGAAGGAATCATACAATTACAAAGATGGCCCAGTGAATGTTGGAGAATAGGAATGTTCCCAAAAAAATTTGGGCTGAGGCAATTTACACTACATTTTATTTTCTCAATAGATCTCTGACACAGGCAGTGAAAGAGAAGACCCTAGAGGAAGCTTGGTCTGGGAGGAAACCAAAAGTAAGTCATCTTAGGGTCTTCAGTTCTATTGCATATGTTTGGATTCCAGATGCAAAGGGAACCGAATTAGACCCTACGAGTAAGAAGTTCATGCTTGCAGGTGTAGTGAAAATCATAAGGCCTACAAGAAGATTGATGTTGACACTGACTGCTCGAATTTCAGTAGAGATGTTGTGATCAGTGAACAAGTTGGGCCCTTTCAGCTCTCTTCATAGATCAAGATTACTAAAGATCAGCCTATTAAGGCTAAGGATTTAGGTGTTCAACTTTTGTTAGCTCCACTTGAAGGGGGGAGGATTTTGAGCATGAGGAGTCTCCGACACGTGTAATAATACCAAAAGAATTTATTGATGAGAACCTGGATCAGCATCCAGATGACATGGAAATACGAAGCCCAAGTCATGATGGCAACGCTGATTTAGACGAAGACACTTCTAAAAAGAGACCAAAGTGGTGGGAAAGCGTGGGCAATGAGATCATTCTATTGGTCATTTATGTAGATGATATCATCATCATAGGTAGTGAGACACATTTGATTGAACAAATCAAATGTAATTTAGGTAAAGCTTTGAACTAATTTAGGCCACCTACATTATTGCCTAGGTGTGAAAGTTTGGCAAACAGGTGTTGATATTTTTATTTCTAAATCTAAATATGTTAGGAGTTCTCTTGACAAATTGAAAATGATAGATTGCAAAATCTTGTCTACACCTATGGAGAAAGGGGTAAAACTTTCAGCCAAAACAGATTCAAAGGTAGTAAATGAGTTAGCATTTAGACAGCTAATGGCCAATCTCATCTATCTTACAACCACTAGACTTGATTTAAGCTAGCTAAGAGTTTTATTTCCAGATTCATGACGGCCCCAAAGGCAGAACATGGATTGCAACAATGTTGAGATATGTGAAGGGAGACTTGACTTTGGTATTTTGTACAAAAAAAGCAAAGACCCTAGGCTGGTTGCATTTACAAGATTCAAATTGGGTAGGTTCTATTGATGACATAAAATTCACTTCCGGATATGTTTTCAGTCTTGGCACGGGTGCAGTCACAAGGACCAGCGGGAAGCAACAAGTAGTAGCTCTTTCCTCGATATAAGCAGAGTATCGAGGAATAGTAAAAGAAACATGTGAAGCACTATGGCTAAGAAAAATGCTTTCATACATGAAGATGCCTCAAGCAAGGCCTTCACCCTTGCTTTGTGACAATCAAGTGGTGCTAAAGCTTTCCAAGAATCCAATCTTCCATTAGTGTACCAAACATGTGGAGCTTCATTGTCATTTCATCAAGCAACTTATAGAAGATGGATTAGTGATGTTGCGGTATTGTCCTTTTGAGGATAAAACTATAGATATTCTTACCAAGCCTTTGAGTCTTGACAAATTTGTACAATTTTGAGATAAGCTTAGTGTAGTTAGTAGATTGACCAGTAAGGGAGGGTACTAAAGCATTATTGTAAAATTTAGTATATAATGGTCAATTTAGTCTTTCGGATAGACTCTAGGAATATTATTTATTTATTTAGTTAAGCTTTTATCATTTGCTTTATTAGCTGTCACTTTTAACCTTTACAGATAAAGCTTTTGTAAACTCTTATTTGAGGAGATTTTCACTTAGTTTAACATTGAATATCTTGGTAATCATTGTGTGTTATATTTTTTGTAATATCTCCAAATCTAATTGAGAGAGGCCCACGTATGCAGTTTGAGGGAAGAATGAAGCCTCTTCTAGAAAAATTATTACAATTCCTTGGGAAGAAAATTCTTGGCAAGAGTGTCATAACTAAAAAATTTATGTGACGTGAAGATGGTGGTATGGGTGTGATGATGTTGAGGACAAATAGGTGTGATAATGTTTTGTTGTGTTGATAATGATGGGGGAATAATGGATTTTTTATGGAGATATAAAATCATTTTGATTCCCAAAGGAGTGTATCCCCTCTTCTCCTATTAAATGTGTATTCATTGTGTACATATGTTGTGAATGTTTTGTGAAACTGGATTATCTTCGGAAACTCCTAGTTGTGGGTGGGTTTGAAAATCAAACCCTACGGTTGGGAGGAGAGTGTTTCCTCCATTGGCTGGATTCTTGATTAAAAGATAGGTGAATATTTAAAATCCTTTTGTAAGGATGGATATATATTAATTAAGCATATAATGAACAATGTATTTTTGTACAATGTTGAAAAGAGTTTATGAGAAAGTTATTCTCATGTTATTTACAATATTTAATTCTGT
This sequence comes from Cryptomeria japonica, assembly GCF_030272615.1. Lineage (NCBI taxonomy): Eukaryota > Viridiplantae > Streptophyta > Pinopsida > Cupressales > Cupressaceae > Cryptomeria > Cryptomeria japonica. The sequence continues at coordinate 131,399,987 of NC_081414.1, forward strand.
TTTTACGATAAACATACTTGAGAAGATTATTAGTAATATTTTCTATGCTCATTATCTTAATAATGATTGAATTAGAAGAGATTGAAAAACAAAAGAAATTGGTTGTGTTATGTTTAGCGTGATTTAACCAAATAAATTTTTTGGGCATGACTTGGTATCAAAGCCAGGTTATAAACATTGAGAACTTAGGGGAAAATAAATTCAATTCAATGGTAGAACAAAAGAAAGGTAAGAGTGAGAGTGCATGTATACAATAGGGTTTAGTTTTGTTTGAAAATTAAGTGCGTAATTCACAATTTTGACATCCTATCAAACCACATTTCTTTGAGGCATTGTATCAAAAAATTCCATTGCTTTGTTTCTGATTCCACATTTTACATAAAATGTCAACTGAAACATTTCCAACTATAACATCTGACAAAAATCCTTCCTTTGCACATTAATAAATATCCACACCTTGTGCAGGCATAGAAAATGCTAGCATAGTTTATCAATCATAGCTTTACTTCACCAGTAGATCAAGCCTAGTAGAAAATAACAAAAAGCTTGGAGAGCCAAAAACTAAAACAAAGTTGACAATTTCACTATCTCATAAACAAAGGAAATCTTGTAAAAAATGCAGAATTGTAACAAGCAAGCAATTTTTGGAAAAATTCATCAATAAAAACATGCTCAAATCGTAATAATCCTCTTAGGGCATTAACTAAAATTGGCATAAATTTTTTGAGGTCACTCTAATTCTTATTCCTTTTGATCACCCAATTCCTGACGTGGCAAAGGTGAGAGCATTCAGAATTAGAACGGGGACAAAGGAATTATATTAAGATGTTGACAGCTAGTTGACCTACTTACAATAAAACAGAGTCAAAACTACTCAAGCAAAATTGACTAATAGTGAATGCAAATCTTAATCAAGCCAAATTGGTTGATTATAAGTAGGATGGTGTCAACACTAAAATGGTAGACTAATTCATTCAATTCTAATACATGCCATGCCAATCAAAGAATGTATTGAAAATAAATTTGGATACAATGGATGTATCAACCAAGATCAATTACAATTTAAATGGGATCCAATGGAGAACCATCTAGGATCTTCAATAATATCAAAGAGAGGCATTAGATGTTGAGAAACAAGATGAAGAAAGCTTGCAATATTAAATTTCTTATGTGGTTACAAATCTGAAAAGATTACCAAATCTAAAACTATATTTGAAATAAACATGTGAAAACTACTTGGAAACCTCAAAGAAACCATAATAATGAACTATGCCTTGGCTCCAATTTATAGCCAAATGGGTGAGGAAAAACCACTGCAGTTTTTCCAAAACAAGGGGCCAAAACCACTTGCAAAAAACCCACACCTTGGAGAATGAATAGCCAATAAAAATAATAAAATAATAAAACTCTTCAAGTGACGACTCCTTTAGTGCCAATTACAAAGCCACTTAGTCTGTTGACATCCCAAGTGCTCTGTAACTCCCGAAGACTGTTTAGATAACCAAATGGACACCTTTTCTCTTCCTAAGCTTGGGCGCCTTATGCATGACCCTTCATGTCTTGATATGGAGATGGGAAATAGTGTGTTTTGTCCATTTTAATTCTCTTTATCACCTCTTCATGTTCACCTCTTGAAAATGCAATTACAAATAGCCATAAAGTACAAATATTAAATATTTTTCTCACATGTCCAAGGGAACACTTTCCAAGGAACATTGAGACGCGAATGGCTCATGATTGCAAGGTTAATGTCACCTTATCCTAACATTAGAGGTAAACTGTCCGCAATGAAATTAGAATTCAAGGACAAGTATATTTTGTTGATGTTTATAGCGTTGGTCAGTATCCTTCTCTGAACCGACAAAGCAAAACTAAATGTCTAATTGGCCTTTCGGGCCTTAGACATTTTGTGAGACCAAGTCATATGTGCATCGATTTAAATAATATATTTCTTGCCGACTTTCATATTTTTATATTGACAATTTATGAACCGGTTTGTTAATAAAACATAAACTAATTATATAACCCGCCACCCTCAGAGAAAGTCACATCGATTGGAGTAGAGATGACCTTTGATAAGAAGACGTTTTGCTTGAAGACACCCACGTGTGGGTACATATAGATCAGTTCTCTCTCTTTCTCCAAAGGCATTGAATCGAATACACCTTCAGCAGTTCGATAACCATCTACAGAAGATCGAAAACCATTCATAGTAGTTTGTATGCTCACAGCAGTTGCATCATAGACAGCGAGTGGACTGCACTTCTCATACACAGCAGATCGTATATATTCCTCACACTTTGTGAATGGTAGATAGAAGTGTTCAATAAATTGTTTGATGCCAGGAGTGAAGCAAATTCATTGTAAAGACATCTTGTAAATTGATAAATACAATAAGGAACATCATTGCTGGGTTTTTCACCTTCAAGAGGAAGGTTTTCCCAGGATAAATTTTGTGCATTTGTGATTGAATTATTTCTATCTAATCTGATCATTAAAACTTAACATATTTGACTTAATAATATGTTCATTGAAGATATTCTAGTGATTATTGAAAAATTATCTTCAAACTAGAAATGATTCAATACTTTGGTGAATACACTAAAATCCTAGAAATTGGAGTTGAAAAATATGGAGAAAATAATAATGTCAAACTACAAAATCACCATACGGAACTAGAAGTTCAAAGCTTCTAACAACATTTATGCATTGTAGGTCGATTCAACCTCCATTCTAGATTGATATGGCTTTAGAAATATTTGTATAAGGGCTATATCTAGGATTTCTATATTGGTTGGCGATTGGAGTTACTACACATCAAATATACCAAACCCATACAATCCATAAATGAAAAAGACATCTCACAATATTTAGATATCTTCATCAACCTTTTTTTTTTGAGTTAAGTACAACCAAAGGGGGTGGCTCCTTGAATTAATCAGGAAACAAAAAATGGTTACATCAGCATGTGCATAGTGTTGAGACATGGACCAGCTAGGACTCGAACCTAGGACCTTCCATACGCTGCTGGAATGCTCTACCACTAAGCTACTGGCCCCTCTTGGACCAGTCCATCGTGGGTCTGGGTGTGGCTTATTTCCAACACCAACACCCCCCCTTAAGCCACACCTCTCGTGTGCTTGGGGCTCCTAGCCTGGACCTGGCTCTGATACCATGTTGAGACATGGACCAGCTAGGACTCGAACCTAGGACCTTCCATACACTGCTGGAGTGCTCTACCACTAAGCTACTGGCCCCTCTTGGACAAGTCCATCGTGGATCCGAGTGTGGCTTATTTCCAACACCAACACATAGCACACATTAGGCTATTTGCACACCTAGCACAAACTATGGTGGGGAAAAGGAAGTCCAGCTCCAAATATAATGAGCATCAGAAGCCAACAAGACACACAAGGCAAACTCGAGCTGAATCAATTCAAAGGTATATACCACAATATTCCTCAGGTAACCGTAGCAGCAAAAGCACCTGTAATGGAACTATTGACTAGAAGAGCATCAAAGGAAGACAAACTCCCCATGAGAGCACCCACAACATCATGCCAAACACCATCGGAACCGCACCTTGCCTAGCCACATCCCACTAAAACATAGAGGCAACCACCAAGCGCAACAACCTAAGGAACAAAACAGATGCCGGACTATGAAGAGAACCCGACCAACCACCACAAACGGCCCAACAAATCAAAACTAAAGGCACAAAAAGCACAGAAGAGGACTCCACCACCCACAGGCCAGCCCAACCCATAACCCAAAGCATCAAGCAACAATCATTCGAGAAGAAAAACCATGGGAGGCAACGCAAGTCATGAGCATTTGTTGTCTAGTTCGAGAATGGTCTTGAAATCGTCATGATTAGTAATCTCAATTAACATGCCATCCGGATAGTCAATGCCAACCCCAAAATTGGCCAACCAATCGGCTGCACCATTGGCCTCACAATAGATGTGCACCAAGGATAAGTTCATTTGATCTAAGCACTTCCACACTCGCTTCACCAGCCTATCCAGCTTCCAATTAACACTGTTTTTTCCTAATGCTATTTATGCAAATGAGGGAGTCACCTTCGATTTCCACATTTAACTGTTGTCTTTTAATGCATTCTTCCAACCCCCCAGTCAGAGCCATGAATTATGCCTCGTTATTAGAAGAGAGATTGTGAGAACCAGCCACAGCCCAACGGACACTACTGCCATCGTCTCGTAGGACACACTTGAAACCAGCACAACCAAGGTTGCCCTTCGCCGCACCATGGAAATTAAACTTCAATCTTACACTTGAGGGTGCCACCCACTTAGCAACCCTTCTCTTGTTACTTCCACAACCCTTCCCAACCAAAGCGTCCACCACATTAGGAACCCTGAGGCTAGGCCACGCTCAACTAATTTGCACATCCCAATTGGTATACAAGATCTCCCTACATTTCAGAACTTTGTTATTCAGGGTTTCTACCAATGCTTGCTTAGCTTTTAATAACAAAAATCCCACCAAGCACTCGACATCTTTAAAATTATGTGGTTTTGCTCCTTCTAGAGGTGCCACACAATTGTGGAAGGAGCACATTCCCAAATACTGCCCCATAGATGCTTAGAAAATGACTTTGGCCAACTGTGTAAAAAATCAATGAGGTTTGCATTCCTAGGGCCATGCAAATTAAGTTTTCCTTGTAGCCAATCCCAACAAGCCACAACCACGGGGCAACAAAACAACAAGTGATCATAGGTTTCTTCGTCTTGCTTGCACAAACAACAACTAGAGGGTCTGGTAATACGAATCTTCTACAATCTATCTCCTGTCAAAATCGTATTATGCATTGCCAACCATAAGAGCGTGCCATCTTTTGGGAGAAAACAACTACCCCAACACAAATCTTTACGCCACTCAGCCTTCTCCCGAACCTCAATCTTAATCTAATATCCCAGCTTCACTATGTATGTCCTAGACTTAGCGCTGCACAAAAAATGTCGTCTGCTTAGTCGTTCAACTCCAACTCTTGTTCCTTCAATCGAGCCACTAGTTTGTTCTTCGCTTCTATTGCCAAATCAAGACCATCAAAGGGCTTCCACCACAAATGGGCAAAACCCGAATTGACATCTTTTGTTGCATAGTCTGCCACTTTTAATCCATAACTAGTCGAAAGAGTCTGCTTAATGTCAGCCAGATCCACACCATCACCCAATGGCATGCCCATCCCAAGAATCAGCCTAGAAGTTAGTAGTGGCACCATTTCCGATACACCGAGTAATATGATCCATGATGATATGGCAGCATTTGCAAATGAAATTCAATAAGGCCGAACCGCGGGGAGGATTAGCAATCATCATAATACGCTTGGGGTCCTATTGATGTGTTTTTTATGCACATGCAAACACAGAATAAAATACCAAGGTATCTTATCGTCTCTTGAACAAAGTTATTCGAATGCTGAAGATTTGCCTAAGGATCAATCGAAATAACTCCAAGGTTCTTATATGTAGGGTCTCTACGTGTAGATAAGCTCTTATGGTGTGATGTGATTATGCTGGAATCACAAGGGGACTTACATTCGAATGCCTGAGCGTCTGATTTGCTGGAACTCATGTCCTATCTACTCACCGGGATAATAAAGAAATAGCAAAAGGTGAAAGGCTTAGAAAGTCTACTCTAAGGCCTAGAATGCAAGAAGATGGATGAACGACTAGGTGGAGTCCTACTGGGTTGGGTCTCACCATCAGATTGAACAATTCGACACCAACTCAATGCAATCTTCTAAGGGATGCCTCGAATATATTCAAATCATTACACCATCAGGTACTGATCACCATTCAAGTTAATGCATGAACAATAGACGTGTAACGACTCGAGATTAAGTTCATTCTATGCCAGTTGACCACGCAGGGCGCACTTGCAATTAGTAAGAGGCTAGTGGTTTGGACTAGGCGGATTCCACGCGAGTGCATTCAACAACTTCCTTCATTAAATCTAATTATCTATCATCTAAAACGAAGATTCAACAAGAGACCATGCATATTGCAAAGAAATGACACATTTCACCATAACTTCAATGAAAATGGAGTTCATTTACAATTTAGGCAACAATTTCTTGCCTTTTCCTCCTATTCTATTCTATTTGCTATTCTATTTTATTAACTATTAGCTATTCTAACCTCTATTAACCAACTATTAACCTTTACAAATGAAGAGCCAGAGCTTTATATAGAGAGCTCTTTACATTTCAATGGCTCAGATTGATTTACAATCAATGGCTAGGATTACAAGATGAAAACCCTAATTAGGGTTTGTTACAACAAACTCCTTTAGCCAATGAAAGAATTGCATTCAATATTTGTGAGCCAATAGGAAATCGAGGTAGGTGCCTCGAAGTTTGTGCCATCACTGGTAAGTCAGGTACATTGAATCTGGACATGCTGAGGTGGAGCTATCTGACTAGAGGAACAATGACTGGGATGCCACCTTGTCTGGTACTTGCTCGTATCTCTTTTGATACTCAATTTGGTGATGCTGAGAAGCTAACTCTAATTAACTCTTCTGAAACTCTCTGCTTCTTCAACGTAACCTTGCACCGACCTTGGTTGATCCTCATTATTGACTTCATTTTCAACCTTTCCTCATAAAAAACAAGTGTTTTGCCTTCAAAAATGCTTGTGAATGGATTAGTTCATAGGTTGGAGCAAGGTATAATGCTTCATGGAGAAATTCGCTCTGGACCCTTTGGAAGGGTTAGGAGCGAATTTGGTCAATTAGGCTCAGTTCTTCCTCATTTTCACTCATCTTGCTTTAGACTTGTCTTTTTGAATCTCTTCCTTGCCATGTATGTCCACCATTTGATGCCTTGGTGAAGAAATAAGCTATTTGGAGGATTTCGCTCTGGACCCTTTGGAAGGGTCAGGAGCTTAAATTTTTTTTCACTTTGGACCCTTTGGAAGGGTCAAGCGCGAAATTTGCTTTTTTTGCACAAATTCCTCACTTTTCCTCATTTCACTTGGTTGAGCTCATTTCCAAAGGCATGTATAAGTCCATTTTTCATTCACTCAAGGCGTGGAATCAAGGATTTTAACCTATGCTAGAAGCAGGAGAGGTTTTTAGAGAAATTTGCTTTGGACCCTTTGGAAGGATCAGGAGCGAAATTCATGTTTGAGGCTCAATTCTTGACCTTTTCTCCAAATTTCCATGTCTATGTTTGTCCAAGGCGTCTCTAAGGGTGAACTCAAGCTTATTTCCCCTCAATCCATGCCTTAGGACGAAGGTTTTGTCCAAAATAGGAATCAAAAGAGAGCTAAGGAAGATTTCGCTCTAGACCCTTTAAGAGGGTCAGGAGTGAATTTGACACTATCACCCAAATTCCTCATTCAACTCTCAAGATTTCATGCTGAATCTTCATGTCCTTTGCTCCTCGAAGGATAAAATTGGTATCAAACAAGGCCCTAGACATAACGCAAAGACTCTCCCAAACTCAATCAAAACATAACCCCAAGACTAGAGCAAGGCCTAACCTAGAGAAGGCTTTCAAAGAGACCCCGACCTGGACCACCTACTGACCCACCTCAATTCAAATAGACCCTGCTATCCTAATGATCTCTCTGACAATTCTTCAATGCAAAGGCTAATAGTCAAGAACCTAAAAGACCAAGCCAGGAAGACTAACCCTAGAAAGCAAAAAGTAGGGGTCCCCATTTGCAATGGGGCGATGTGTGAATATGTAATGTCCACTTTTGGGATTGCCTTGAATCTTGCCCTTGTAAATATCAAAGTCTGCTAATTTTCACCCTTATTGATTCTGATATTAGATATTGATCCATTGACTTTCTTGTCTTCTTTGATCTTATGGATGGTTCCTCCAATTCCCCCTTCTCAATTGAATTAATCTCTTCTTTATATCTTCATTTATGGGAAGTCACACCTCTTCATAAGAAATGAGTCATCACTCTTCATTGCTGCCCTTTGAGAATAATAAATTATTTTTCAAATTGATCTCCCTTGGATGTACTCCTCAAATGAGACTTTCTCCTTTTTATATCCTCCAATGTGAGGGAGAGGTCACACCTCTTCATCATGTATGCCCCTTTGGCAAGTGACACACCCTTTGAAAGAGTTCAACTCTTCATTATTTCTGCCTTTTGAAAGGAACACAACCTTTCACATTCACATCTGCACTTCTTATTTATATCTGATCTGCACTTCTGATTCCCCCAAGTTATCCCCTCAAACGAGGTTCTCTTCTCCCTTTTATATCTCATGTTTGAGGGAGTCACAAGGAGTCACAACTTTTCATATCATGTCTATGACCATTCATTAACTTAATTAAAATCTAATTATATTTAATTGTATTCTTTTATATTTTAATTTTAATTTTATTATTATCATTTATCATTAAATTGTATTTCAAAGTGGGGACATTACAGTGGTATCAATGAAGAGTGATGACTCATTTCTTATGAAGAGGTGTGACTTCCCACAAATTAAGATATAAAGAAGAGATTAATTCAATTGAGAAGGGGGAATTGGAGGAACCATCCATAAGATCAAAGAAGACAAGAAAGTCAATGGATCAATATCTAATATCAGAATTAATAAGGGTGAAAATTAGCAGACATTGATATTTACAAGGGCAAGATTCAAGGCAATCTCAAAAGGGGGCATTACAATTTACAAGTTGTATCAAAGCATGATCTTGCCAGCCTGTAGGGTTAGAGTAAATCGTTTATGCATTATTATCAATGAGAAGGGATGTATTAACTCCATCCAAAAATATGGCAACAACTAAATGACAATGGCAAGACAATATGAGAGATTGTTAAACATACGTGTATTGTGCAAAGAAGACAATCGAGTATATAATATATACACTAGATTAAGAGAGAATATTATGGAGATCTAAGGAGAAGTATATGAAGAGTTGGTAACAGACTTTTGAGAAGAGAATGTGGATACTTTATGACAATCTTATGATCACATTATGGAAGACTTTATAGCAGATTTGTGGAAGAGATTTATTGTGAATTGTGGAATAATGATTACCCCAAGAGATGGTTCGAGTCCTGGTTGGATGCTCCTTCCTCTTGTGGATAAAGTGAGTTGGCCCAAGAGATGGTTCTAGTCCTGGTTGGACGCTCCTACCTCTTGTGGATAAAGTGAAATGGCCCAAGAGATGGTTTTGATCCTGGTTGGACGCTCCTACCTCTTGTGGATAAAGCGAATTGGCCCAAGAGATGGTTCTGGTCCTAGTTGGACACTCCTGCCTCTTGTGGATAAAGTGAATTGGCCCAAGAGATGGTTCTAGTCCTAGTTGGACAATCTTGCCTCTTGTGGATAAAGTGAATTGGCCCAAGAGATGGTTTTGGTCCTGGTTGGACGCTCCTGCCTCTTGTGGATAAAATGAATTGGCCCAAGAGATGGTCCTAGTCCTAGTTGGATGCTCCTGCCTCTTGTGGATAAAGTGAATTGGCCCAAGAGATGGTTCTGGTCCTGGTTGGACGCTCCTACCTCTTGTGGATTAGTTACTCCGAGAAATGGTTCTAGTCCTGGTTGGGCGCTCCTTCCTCTCGTGGGTAAAATGATAGATTGATTGGCCCAAGGGATGGATCTGGTCTTGGTTGGATGTTCCTTCTTCTTGTGGACCAAGTAAACTATATCTACATGTGTATGCTTGTATCTAAATATATCCATGTGTCTACTTCGTTTTTTCATGTGTATGCTCTGTGTTTTATGTGTATACTCCGTGTTGGGCATATCTACTACATGAATATTTATGATTACTGATTTCTATCATTGTGAATTCTATTTTTTTGTTGACCTAGAAAGATGAGTTTATTTAGAAAAGAATATTGCAAGTAGGGTCTTACATGTGTGTCATGCTTCTAATCCTCTTCTCAATGAATGAGGATTTCACCTTTGTTGTCTCAAAGAAATAACCAAACATAGTTCTTACGATTACAATTGATGAGAGAAAACTTGTCTTAAGATTACAAATCTTCAGGGGTTTGTTAGGAATCCTTGATTTGGGAAAATTTGGTTAAATTGATCATTGCTTGAGGACAAGCAATCTTGAGTGGGGCAGGCTGTAATGTCCCCACTTTGAAATACAATTTAATGATAAATGATAATAATAAATTAAAATTAAAATATAAAAGAATACAATTAAATATAATTAGATTTTAATTAAGTTAATGAATGGTCAAAGACATGATATGAAAAGTTGTGACTCCCTCAAACATGAGATATAAAAGGGAGAAGAGAACCTCGTTTGAGGGGATAACTTGGGGGAATCAGAAGTGCAGATCAGATATAAATAAGAAGTGCAGATGTGAATGTGAAAGGTTGTGTTCCTTTCAAAAGGCAGAAATAATGAAGAGTTGAACTCTTTCAAAGGGTGTGTCACTTGCCAAAGGGGCATACATGATGAAGAGGTGTGACCTCTCCCTCACATTGGAGGATATAAAAAGGAGAAAGTCTCATTTGAGGAGTACATCCAAGGGAGATCAATTTGAAAAATAATTTATTATTCTCAAAGGGCAGCAATGAAGAGTGATGACTCATTTCTTATGAAGAGGTGTGACTTCCCACAAATGAAGACATAAAGAAGAGATTAATTCTATTGATAAGGGGGAATTGGAGGAACCATCCATAAGATCAAAGAAGACAAGAAAATCAATGGATCAATAGCTAATATCAGAATTAATAAGGGTGAAAATTAGCAGACTTTGATATTTACAAGGGCAAGATTCAAGGCAATCCCAAAAGGGGACATTACAGAATACGTCACAACAGGTCCATCGACTCCAAGTATTTGCTTTGCATAAGCTTGCACCACTTCGTTTCAGGCGAGGAAAACATTTTCAGATTGAAAAGAGTGATGTCTCTCACGCCAACACGTCCATCACGAATATCCTTGCAAATTGAGTCCCATTTAAGAAGAGGAAATTTATGAGTGCCTTTCAATCCCTCCCAAAAAATTTCCTTAATATGATTTCTAGAAAATTGGTAGCCTACTTCATGAGTTTTCAGCAAGACATACCAAAAATAGGCATAGTCTTTAAGACATGTTTCACCATCGTGATTCTCCCAACAAGAGAAAGCCATTGCCCGTTCCATGAAGATGCTTTCCTTTTGCATTTGTCTATACATTTGGACCAAAGTGACATTTGAATAGCACCCTTGAAAAGAGGGGTGCCAAGGTACTTCGAAGGGAGATCCTCCTTCAAAAAACCCAACACCCTAGATATCCTTTGTTGATAATCTTTCTTAGTGTTAAAGAAGTAGATTTTGGCTTTTTCCTTGTTGATTAATTGCCCTGAGCAAGCACTGTATTGATCTAAAGTCTCCTTCATCACTATGGCCACCCTAATTAAGGCCTCCCAATGAGAGCGGTGTCATCCACAAATTGAATATGAGATAACGGCGGGATATCCCTAGCCACTCTAACACCATGCCAACCACCCCCCGACATTCTCGCCCTAATAGAACATCCAAGAGCCTCCGCCATCAGCATGAATAAGAAGGGGGAAATTGGGTCCCCCTACCACAAGCCCCTAGCCGACTAGAAGAAACCGCACAAGTAGTTGTTAATAGTAATGAAGAATCTAACTGTTGAGATGCAGGAGAAGATGCGATCAATCCAATCTTTGCAAAAGCCCATTTTGGCCAGCACTAAAGCCAAAAACCTCCAGCTCACCATATCATAGGCTTTCTTGATATCTAATTTGACGATTATGCTCTTCAATCTATTTGTCATTATTGAGTGAACCAATTCGTTAGCAAGGATGATGCAGTCAGCAATATCTCTCCTAGGCGTAAAACCGCTCTAATTTACTCAAACAATTTTACTAAGAATGGACTTCAATGTATTGGCCATAGCCTTAGAAATGATCTTATAAAGTGTATTGCACAAAGAGATGGGTCGACACTCAGCAAAAGAGGCACACTTGGACTTCTTAGTAATTAAGGTGATGATGGTATTATTGATGTCCTTAACAAATTTTCTTTTTCTCTGAAATTCCTCAACTACCCCCAAATCTCCAAGCCAATGAAAGACCAACATTTTTGAGAGAATAAGATCGTAAAGTTGTCGGGCACGGGAGCTTTGTTCAGGTGCAGCCTAAAAATCGCATGCTCGACTTCATCCACAAAAAAGGGCTCCATGAGCATACGGTTATCATTGTCAGAAACCTTAGGATTGATGTCATCCAAAATCCTAACTTGCAAAGCATCATGACCATCAAGAGGAGCTAGAAGATCTGTGAAAAATTGAATGGCAATCTTCTCAATCTCTTCAACCTTCGAATGAACTAGGTCGTTCGGGCCAACAATCTTGCAAATTCAATTGAACGTTTGTTTGGCCTTTACAGAATTGTGGAAAATTTGGTATTGTCATCACTCGCTTCCAACCAAGATTCCCTCACCTTGGCCTTCCAAAATTCTTCTATTCTTGCCAAAATCTCTCCATGTCTAGCCAAAATAACCTTTCCTTGAGCGTACTCCTCCTGATCCATTCTGTTGCAGATGACTTTTTCATTGAGGGCATTCAAGTCATTCTCAATGGCCTCTTGTTCCTGAAAAATGTCTTTAAAGTTGTTTTTATTCCAATCCTTCAATTTGATCTTAATGTCGGCAAGTTTTTTACAAAAAATGAAACTTTTAGTGCCACCTGATTTTGGGATCTCCGACCACCATTTCTCCAAGAGGCCAAGAAGATCTGGAGTCCTGAACCACATCTATTCGAATTTAAAATAAGAGTTTTGTGGCTTGTGGGCATCGTTGATCTCCAGGATAACAGGGAAGTGATCAGAGAAGGAAAGAGGAGAGACCAACGAATCCAACCCATCTTGCTCCTCCAACCACTTAGCTGAAACTAGAAAACGACTGAGTCTTTCTATGATATTGGTGAAGCCCACCTGACAGTTTGTCCAGGTGAATATGCCACTCTTGCTCGGAACATCCCACAAATGATTGCTCTCAACGAAGAGCCTGAAATCTTTTATAAGTGAGTTCTCTTTCCGTAAATGACTTCTCTTCTCCTCCGGACTAAGGATGGCATTGAAGCCATGTTGGTGGTAGTTTTATGCACTTGCAACATAGAATAAAATACCTAGAGATATCCTATTCTCTCTTGATCAAAATCTTCTATGTGCTAAACAGCTAAACTGTGTGATCACAAAGACGACTCCAAGGTTCCCAAATGCGTACGAATAGTCTCAATTGGTTCATTGTGATTTGCTAGTAATCTCAAGGACTTACATAATTGTTCGAGGAGTTAATCAATCTAAGGATTCTGCTGATTCCCAACAATTGTAACTTTCTTTTTTTTGGAATGATTTTGCAATAAGCTCTTTCCAATCCTACTTCTACTAAGACTTGGAAAAAAGGAAAAAAAAGGGTGAGGGTTTAGGAAGATAATTCTAATCCTAAGCTAATCCTCTGAACTCTAGAGACAAAAATTGAAAAAGTGGAATTTAAACCAATTCTTGCTTCACCAAATTCAACAACTACACAAGAACAGTGCTACCTTCTAAAGTATTCAAAAGATTTTCATATCACTTATAATCACCAACATATTGAACAATGAATATAGTAATAGGAGTTAAGTTTTCATTTACTTGTTCAGGCTAACTTTGCAAAATAATTGAAAATCTTTCAATTATAAAAAGTATAAACAAATCAACTCCACATTAAGCAATTTTATCAATCCTTCATTCAATCTATCAACTTGGAAATTAAATCTATTCTAATGAGAGACATTAAACCATGCTAACTTGCAAAAGTAGAAAAAGATTCACCGAACTTCAATGAATTTTGTCTATTACTTAAGAAGTATCACTACAACTATTTCTCTGAAATCTCTCCCTAACAAATGAAAAGAGGAGGGTTTATATAGACACCCCAATACAAAGCAATGAACCAGATTGATCCATGATCAACGGCCAAGATTAACAAATAAAACCCTAATTAGGGTTAATTGCAAAAGTCCAGCTAACTTTCAACTAATTGGTTATTTATCTTTGACACGTGGCACAAGAAGGCAAGGCCACTTGGAACATAGATGACACTGACACCTTGTGAACTAATCCATAGGACCAGATTCCAAAATGTGATTCCCCTTTTCTCACTCTCTGTCTGCGAATGCAATGAACCTAGCCATTAGCAGATTGATTTCCTCCATTGCTATGCTCAACAAGGCATCCAATTGCACTCCTATCGTGTCCAAGGCCTCCATGAATTGGCCAAAAGTATCCTCCCATTTGTCCTCTTGCCTCTAAAAACTGTTTATGTAAATCATAAGGGAAAAGATGTCATCGAGCTGATCTTCTTTAATAACTTCCATTTCTTTAAGATACACATTTTTCACGCTCTCCCTCAATTCTTCCAAATTTAAACCATTTGCATCACTGACATCCTGCCCAAATACTTTCTCAAGCGATTTGAGGATCCTAAGCCGTATCCTTTCAAGTGAGTCTTTCATATCCATGCATTCTTCCTTCATCTTATCAAATGTTTTCTTCCTTACTATCAACAAATAGTACCATCTATTGAAATCATGTGAAGCCCTTTCATCAATAACACCCTCCTGAATCAACATCTGCACTGGCAACTCTTTCAACACTCTTAGATGAGGTATTGTCCTGTCTTCTACATCCTGGAAGTCTTCCCAATTCTCCTCTACTTGATGAATTTCATTTATGAACATGACTATTCTATCATAGGTTTGAACACACCTCTCAAAGAATTGCTCCACTTGCTTTAAGGTATTTTCAGCCCACCTCCTTGTTGCTTGACTTGTAATTCTCATTGCTTCAATGTTGTCAACTGAAACTTAAGGAAGGGAAGTGTTGATGTGTATTTTGTACACGACCAAACACAGAATAAAATACCCAGAGGTACCTTATCCTCTCTTGATTAAAGTCTTCGAATGCTGAAGATGTCACGAAAAGGATCAATCGAGATGACTTCAAGGTTCTTTGTTGTAGGATCTCTAAGTGTGGATAAGCACCAGTGGTCGTTGTATATGCTGTTTCTTCAAGGGGACTTACGTACTTTCAGAGAAAGCTTGTCCACGTTACTTTCTTTCCAAATGCAGGAACAAGATTTTCCTAACACTAACAGATTTTCAAAAAATGTCAAAAGGTAAGGGTTTCAAGGAAGAGATACTTAAACTATTCCTAAGAATGACTCAATGAAGGCTAGACTTGATAAGATTCTACCAATTTCAGTTTCGCCAAGAAATTACAACTCTACTGGAATTGATGCGATCTTCTAAGGGGATTCAATAGTTTTTCAAATCATCAAGGATATAGATACTATCATAGAGATACATATCAATACTTCCAAGAATGATTGAATTCTTAATCAATCTCAAGGTTTCCAGTTGACCACACAAGGCGTCCTTACAATCAGTAAGAAGCTAGTGGTTTGGAATGTGAATCTCATCAAAGATCAAGCACAACACTTCGTCTTTCAAACTTAAAACTTAAATGCTACTTCAACTGAGAGTGATTCAAGAAAATAAACAATCATGAAGATAGCCACAAGTATTGCAATAAAACACCATAGCTTCAATATTTTATTGATCTCATAGCCAAATGGACAACAATTGTTCAAAATTCTTTCTTCACTACTCAATCTTGCTACAACAATAACTTTCTAACTTTCTTCTCTTTAAGCTCTCTCTCTCTTCTCTAATTTTTCTAACTCTTAAAATGAAATGAGTGAGGATATATATAGCATCCTCAAATACAATGAATGGCCCGGATCAAAAGAAGATCAAAGGCTGAGATTTTGACACCTACACCCTAATTAGGGTTTGTTACAAAAAAGTCCCCATTTAGATAAACATCACTAATCCATAGCCAATAAAGAATTGGCACAAATACCGAGGAGACATAGACCAATAGGAATTAAGTTGCCACATCATCCTATAACAACTTTTCATCTAGAATTTTGTTCCCTTTCCTATGCTCTTTCTTAGCATATTCAATGAATCTGGACACGATTCCCTCAAATTAATTATGAATGAAAATTGGATTTTCAAGACTTAGACTTTAAAAAATGCTATGAAAATCAAAACAAATCTTGAATAAGAACTTCAAACAATTTGATTCTTCATACCTCTTCTTGAATGCTTAATTATCAACCTTGGAAATGGAAGGAACAAGATCAGATCTTGCTGGATACGGATTGGATTTTGGTCTCCCTTTAGATGAATTATGTCTTGATTGACCTTCAAAAGAAGTTCGCCTTCCACTAGCTTCTCAAAATCTGGAAATTCGCCTTCAAACACCTTCCAAAATCTGAAAATTATCCTCCAACTTTCTCAGAAATTCGCCTCCAATCTGCTAGATTTCACTCCTCCAATCTGCTCCTCTAAATTCGCATAAGAAGGAATGAATGAACGATTTGCATTTTGAAACAATACTCCTCTCTTATATAGGGCGCTCACCCTAATTAACTATGAGGCCGACCTAGTTTTTTAGCAATAAAACAAATAAAATTCCCTTTAGGAAGAGGCCGACTTGCTTGTAAAAGCAAGTAAATGCATTTTGAACGCTCACCTATATTTTTTAAATTTTAAAATTGATTTTAAGGCCTCCAAGGTGGATTTTATATTTATATTAAGGCTTTAAAATTTAATTAATTCAATGGTAATGGCCTTAATTCATGCGAATTTAATTTAGACTCCCCAAATGTCTTGAATTTGGCTAATTTAGTGAAAATTGAGGAACATCAAGGTTTGATTAAGGCTTAATGAAGGCTCTTTGCTTCTTAGGCGCTGAAATATCCAAAGTGATGAAGGCCTAAATTATTTCAAGACTTGTTTGAATTCTCATCTAGGCTAGTTTGCTTCATGAATCAAAATCTTCACAACCTAGGTTTGCCATCACAATTTTGCATTTTGCCTTCAACTTAGCCTAAACAAGGTGAATAATAAGTGTTTTCAAGAATTTCGCCCTGGACCCTTTGGAAGGGTCAGGAGCAATTTTTCAAATTAGGTCCTGAATACCTTACTCCTTTCACTTCAAAATCTCCCGGAAGGCGAGTTCACGTTTGTTTTTACCTGATCGAAGTCTTGCATTTCAATTTTTAGTCTTTCACATGAGGAAATTAGGTGAAAATGTAAATTTCGCCCTGGACCCTTTGGAAGGGTCAGGAGCGATTTTTGCTTATTAGGTCAAAATTCACCTTAATTTGATCGTTGACCTCCTCCAAGGCAATCTCCAGGGTTCACTTCTCTCCATCACTGGATTAGCTCATCAAAAATTTGAAGGAAATATTGCATTTTTGGGAATTTCGCTCTGGACCCTCTGGAAGGGTCAGGAGCGAAATTCTCTCCTGAGCTCAAAATTTTAATTTTTTAAGGTCCAAAACCTCTCCAATGCATTTCAAATGGGTTCTTTCACTGAGGTCTAGGCTTAGTCTCACTCAAATCTTGGAGAAAAAGGTGAATTTAGGGTTTTTCGCCCTGGACCCTCTGGAAGGGTCAGGAGCGATTTTTCTTGTTTAGGTTTTCTCCTTCATCATTTTGTCTTGAATCCACCCCTCAAGGCTAGGCAATGGTCTTCTTCATTCACTCCATCCAAGCTTGGTTTGTTCCTACAAGGTAAAATAGGGGATTTTGAGATTTTCGCCCTGGACCCTTTGGAAGGGTCAAGAGCGAAAATCCTTCTCTGACCTAGAATCATCATTTTTTTTGAACAAACATCCACTCAAAGGTGGTCTCAAGGGCAATTTAAAGCTTGGTTTAGCCTTGTCTTAGCACAAACTTGAAAGGAATGCACTGGTTTTGGATTTTTCGCTCTCGACCCTCTGGAAGGGTCAGGAGCGATTTTTAGGTTTTAGGGCAATTCCTTCATCCTTTCATCTTCAAATCATTTCCAAGGCATGGAACATCACGCCTCACTCCCATCCAAGTCATGAATAGCAAAATCTTGTCTTAAATTTGCAAGAAAAAGGGAGAATTTGGAAATTTCACTCTCGACCCTTTGGAAGGGTCAGGAGCGAATTTCCCTCTTGGCTTCAAAATTTTCATTCTTAGCAATCCAATTCCACCTCAAGGCAATTCAAAAGTCCTCTCAAACCCATGTCTAAGCTTGGTCTAGTCCAATCTTTGGAAGAAAAGATAGGTTTTAAGATTTTCACCCTGGACCCTTTGGAACGGTTAGGAGCGATTTTTATGCTCTAGGCTTGATTGCTTCTTCTTGACAATTTCAATTATCTTTATAATGCAAAACACTCTTCCTCACACCCATCCAAGCCATAAAAACTAAAAATTTGCTTCGACCTTGCAAGGAAATAGGTGCTTGAGGAATTTTCGCCCTGGACCCTTTGGAAGGGTCAGGAGCGAATTTCCCTCTTTTGGGCAAAATCCTTCATTTCTTCAATTTGAAACTTCAATTCACTCCCAGGGGTAATTCTTTCTATGTTTGACCTTATCCCATACTTGGCTTAACAAAATTTGATAGCAAAAGGTGAATTTGAGAAAATTCGCTCTGGACCCTCTGGAAGGGTCAGGAGCGAAATTTGCAATCTTGACCAAAAATCTTCATTTTTTCACCTTAAAACTTTTTTGCCAAGTGGGATTTCATGTTTCATCATGCTAGGATTAAGGTTTCATATCCAAGAAAAGCTTAAAAATGGTTTTATAAGGAATTTCGCTCTGGACCCTTTGGAAGGGTCAGGAGCGAAATTGCCTTTCTTGACCAGAATCCTTCGTTTTCTTCACTTCTAAACATGCCCAAGGTTTTCAACGTGCTCATTCTTCCTTTCACCATGCCTTTGACACTTCAGTTTGACCTTCTTCATTGCAAAATAAGAGCCTTTTGGGAATTTCGCCTTGGACCCTTTGGAAGGGTCAGGAGCGAAATTTCCCATTTTGTCCAAAGTTCTCCATTTTTTCATGCTTCCAAATCTCAAGGATGTCCAATCTTTCTCCCAAGATACCCTGCACATCACAATTTAGCCAAAGTTAGTGAGAAATAAGCTCAAATAAAATTTTCGCTCTGGACCCTCTGGAAGGGTCAGGAGCGAAATCTCCATTCTAGGCCAAATTGCTCAGTTTTCAAGTTTTAAACCACCTCATAAGGAAAAGTTAGGTCTTTTTCAAAGCTAGGAACAAAATTGCAAGTCTATCCAAGGCAAGAGATAGTGTTTAGGATGAAATTCGCCCTGGACCTTCTGGAAGGGTCAAGAGCGAAATTCCTCTTTCAGGTATCATCTTTCTCTTCAAATTCAATCAAATCCTTCTCCAGGCAAGAACACATCAATTTACCTCCAAACATGCCCTAGAAAGCATCACTTAGTCAAAAATGAGGAGAAAAAGAGGTTCACAATGATTTTCGCCCTGGACCCTCTGGAAGGGTCAGGAGCGATTTTGACATTTCCAGGCTATATATTACCTTGATTCGCTTCATCTTCCATTAAACTTAATCAAACCACCTCCTTTTCTTCACTGGCTCTGCTCAACTGACTTAGACAGGGAAACAAACAGGACCCTGACAAGAAAAACTCTATTTCAATCTAGACCTGACTTGAGACCTATTCTCCCTGTTCCTTGATATAACCAACTTGACTCTCCTGAAAGGCATGCTTCATTCTTGCAATCTTGAGGCTTTAGGCAGACGACTAACAATCCTCCTAAACTAGACTAGACTTAGCTTGAAAGAAACCCTAAAACGAGCTTCTAAAGTTTAGCCCTAATCTAGCCAGCCCAGGCAGAACACTCATTCACTCAAAACCCTAAAAGCAGAGAGAAAAACGAGCAAAGAGAAAGCAAAACCTAAGGCAAAAAGAGGGGGTCCCCATTCTAATGGGGCGATGTGTGAAATGGTCACAACAGGAAGGCAATGGAATGAATGTCTCATCTTCTTGTCTCATTGGATCAGCCATCCATTGAATGAACTCTACAAGCCTCATATTCTCCACCTCTAATCTATCCTCTTCTATTTTATCAAACTTCTCATGAATAGCTCTTGTTGTATCAGCCAACTCTTGGAAGTCTTGATCTTTTGTGGTTGGTCCAATGTCAAGTGTTGTGAACTCATATTCCATAGGGGTAACTTCATCTCTAGGCTTACCACCCTTTGGAACCGCCACTTGTAAGACCCTAAATCCTGTATCATCCCTGGTGTTTTGAGAATACTTCTTTGGTTTCTTTGGTACTTTATCTTTGCCAATCCTTTCTAAGAAGTCATGCATATTCTTAATTGGCTAGACCTCATTTATTGGCTTGGGCTTCTTCATCAAACTCTTTGCCAACCAATTTGGCATAGTAGAAGCTCCATTCCATCCTCTAATTGAGTGTTATCACTTATTCCCCTTAAGGCCGAAATTATCTCCTCATCTATTCTATCACTGGTGTCTAGGATTTCAGTATCCTTTGCATCTTCAAGCATGAGTGTATCACCCCCTTCTATGTAAGCTATAAATACATAAACTTGCTCTTGAAAAGACTCTAGGTGTTCCTCATTTTTAAGTTCAATTTGTTGTTCATGGTATGATTCATTGTCTACAATGGATATTTCCTCCACTATTCTAGTGGTTGACGTGCTTGTAGCTGATTGAGTAACACTAGCCTTTTGTTTCCTAGACCCGGACTCTTCACTTGTAACTTATTTTCCTTTTGTTTGAGAGATTTCAACCATCTCTTTCCTCTTCCTTGAACCTAAAACTTCACTGTAATATCCCACCCTTTACTGTTTTCAACTTCTTCATTCTGACCTGAGGGAACCCCAACATTGTCTAACTTGGAGTAGGTAAGAGCAGCACCTTCTTTCCTCAACCTGCTGATTTGGCGATCTACCCACTCTTTGGAGTTAGGTATGATCTCTTTCATCAATATATTCAAATCTATTAACTTTGGTTGTATCCAACCTAGTAATAAGATGGGTTTATTTTACTCTTGTTCATATTGAGGATGCGCATAATCTCCATTATCTTTTACTTGATTAGGAATAGGAAACAAGTCACATTTCTTTATAAAATCCACTGGAATTCTAGACCAGATCTTCTTCCTTACCCCAAATTCATCTATCAATTTGGACCAATAGTCCTCCAATTCCACTATATGTTCTTTCTTCTTTCTATGAACTTTTGGATGCAAACCAGAATTTGGTCTTTCTTTGTATCCAACCAGCTTGTAAAATTGTAATTTTGAATCAGCTGTCTTGGCTGCTTGAAGTGAAGGACATGCGTCTATCATCTTTCCTATCACAATAGGAAAATGCACCCCTTTCTTGTGTTCCTTCTTCTGAATGGAGTCCAAGTGAACTAATTGTCTTGCAATCTCGAGCATGATTACCTTGTCTGTTGGGTACCTCAGAAGTTTGTATGGAGCATCTGAAAACCCTTGAATCCTTATGTAGGTGAAGAATGGAAATTGAATGAACCATGATCCATACTTCTCGATTAATGCTATGGCTTCTTTGGGTAATCTCTTGTGAATTCCTCCTTGAAGCAATCGGGTGGTGTACATGAGAAAGGCATCATTAGTTATCTTGTAGTTATCCTTGTAATGCAATTGCAGCTGAGGATAGCAATCATACACTTTGAATTGGTTACTCCTACATCCCACTTCTCCTTTACATATCAGACCTCTATATTTTGTGTATCGGGCTAAGATATACACCACATAAGAGCTCATATAGAAAGCCTTTGTTCTTTCTAAGTTTCTTAATTGGATGTCAAGGTTATCACTTATCAATTTAGCCCAATTTATCACTTCCTATCCCAAGACAATCTCCTCTACGTATGAGAACATCCACCATTCAAAGAATGCACCTTGGGAGGTACCCATGACGTTGTTCAACATGTGAATCATATCACTGTATTCTTCTTTGAAGTTAGTATGGATAAGCCTCTTGGGTAACTTGGAATGATGCTTTTGTTCTTTAACCCAATTGTTATTCATTATACCCATGCAGGCTTCTTGTGCTTGATCAAACATTGCTTGTGATTCTTCTTGATTTCTACTCAACATCTTTTGGCGGCAAGGAATACCAAACATCTCCCTAACCGAGTCTTCGGTGAGATAGGCCAAGATTGCTCCATTGGGTGCCTTGATGGATCTTGTTTGTGGATCATACCTCTTGGTGCATGTAGACACTGAAAAATTGTCCTAAGTCTTCGACAACACTTTTCACTAACTTTTTTCGTCTAAACTAATTAAATAATTTTAATTATTTAATTAGTACTAATATTTTTCTACTAATTTTCTATAATTAAATAATCTTTATTATTTAATTAACATTCATCATTATCTCTTTCTAATCAATTAATCTTGATCTTAATCGACTAATCCTAACTATTCCTCTTTGATTAAATAATTCATTTAATTATTTAATCCCTTTATTTTAAACTAATTATTCTTCCATGATTAAATAGTTATTTTAATTATTTAATCCCTTTCTCTAAATATTCTAATTAAATAAATTTTTAATTTATTTAATTACCATTTATGGGTGATAATAAATTTTATTTATTTATTTATGACCCCACATAGCTCTTCCACTTTCTAGTTTTTATTTCCAATTATCTCTTCCGCTTTCTAATTTTTATCTCCCTTATCTCTTCAACCTGCTAATTTGGTATTTATGAGAAGATAATTAAAGATTTTATTATTTATTCTCATCATATCTTCCCATTTGCTTTCTTCTATCTTCATCCTTCCCTGAATGGCAGCTTTGTTGTGCACTCAATCAGGTCCGTCCATCTAACCAAAAATCTTTTCAATCTTAGCCATTCAATCAATCACAATTTTTTTATAAATTGAGCTCTCATTGATCATTTTCGACAACCACGCTTCGAGTAATATTATGCTATTATTTTTACTATCATCTTGCTTGCAATCACACTTGCTTTGTAGGTGAGATCCACAGACAACAATTTGAAGGATAAAAAAGAGTGATGGAGGAGCAATGAAGGATATCTGCATCGTTGGTCTGCATTTTATTTTGATATTTCGTCTTCATTCCTTTATTGCATGTGTTAGGAGTATTTTCATAACATAATAGTTTTCATGGTTGACTAATTTATATGCTTTTGATGCCTATTCCCATTTTCCTAATTACAGCGCATTCGATCATCAACTCACTACATTGAACTGCTGGTGGGAAACCCGCTGCTTGATGCAGTCCATACTTGATTATGTTGGTTGCTATGGATGAAGGCATTTTAGTACACGTGTCAAACAATCTTTCCTTGTATCGAGCCATGTTGAATTGTTCAAAGTTATTGTCTCCAACCTTGTTCCATTTGGATGACATTTGGGATTTAAGATAAAATGCCTTAATGACCTCCTTGACTTGAGTCCTAATTCCTCCTCCCATATTCCTTGGTGCAAACATGGTACCTGTACAAAGCTTGAAATTAATGACTTTGTAAGGCAGCTAAAACACAGAGGAAAACTAATTAATTCCAGAATTTCTTAAGTTCTGATTTTTCTTGTGAATTGCAGATTTTTTAATCTTCTAAAATCAGAATTCAAAACTATGAATGCTCAAACCTTGACGAAATCTGGAAAATGAAATTTTAAAACTTGATTTTTCTTGTGAATTTCAGACATTTTAATCTTCTAAAATCAGAATTCAAAACTATGAATGCTCAAACGTTGACAAAATCTGGAAAATAGAATTCTAAAACCTGATTTTTACCTTTTAAGGAGTACTGATTACAATTGGAACTTAGAGATATCAATCCACTATAGATCTGGAAATTGAATTTCAGTCCCAAAATCCAGAGACAAAGGGAGAAATTCTGTGATTTTGTCCTCAAAGTATGATCACCAAGGCTGAATATATGTCTGAAACTTCTTTGCCTGTAAATGATGAGGGCTTTGTTTGGTTGATCAGCCCTTCTCCTTCACTAGTCTTCTATTGCAAGGTCTGCCTAGAGCAAAATTGAACTTGTGAGTTGAATGATTGTTATTCTTCCCTTTTATAGACTTGTGAATCCTCTATTAAAGAGGTCGACTCATGCTTTCTATCTCTTTAAAACAAAAAACAAAAAACATTAACTCTTGCCTCTCATAATCAATTTGCAAAAAAAACAATAAAGCCTTTGATTTCTTTCCTTAATGAATTTGCAAATAAAGCCATAAAACTTGTTGATTCCTTTCTTGAGTGATTTTGGCAAATAAAACAATTGATTTCTTTTTTAATAAAATAATTGATTTTCCCTTTCTAGGAAATCGACCTCATGAAGGAATTATTCTTCCACTTCTAAGTGGATTTTTATTTCACTTCAGTTACTTCTTCACTCGGAAAATTTGACCTCTAAGTGGATTTTCCCTTTTACCTCACAAGGAATTTTCATGGACTTAGAAAATTTTGCTCACCTGTACTTGGGAAAATTGGTCCTCAAGTGGATTTGTCCTCTTCACCTTGTGGATTTTAATCTTCTTTGTCTTCAACTTGGAAATTCGAACCTCAAGTGAAATTTTTCTAAGTAGATTTTTTTACTGAGGAGGTCGGACTCCATGGTCTTAACACAAATTTCAACTTCTTTGTTTGGGCAGGATTAGCACTTTCAATTGGATTTTCCTTTTCTCCTTGGTGGATTTCATGCTTGGTTGGGGACTAAGTCACAGAATATGGCGATTTTTCATGGATGAGGTTCGAATTTAATCGAATTTCAAACTTTCATAAAAAAACGTTCAAATTTGGCCATAAATTCGTACAACCAGGACATCATTTTTTTTTTTTAAAGTTAAAATTTAAAATGCGTTTTTCTAGGGTTTCTAAAAAAGCGTTTAGGATTTTTTTGAAGACTTTTGGTGGATTTTTTCTATAAAGCGCTGCTATCCGCCTCTAATTTCGTTTCCCGCACATCTCGAACCATGGAAGAGTGCCTGCCTGCCCACTACTATTCTAAAGGGTTGTTACCCTTAAAGATGAGTTAGATAGTCGAGCCTTGGTTCAAGAAGCTTGGGGTTGGAGGAGATAGTTGATTTGAAGCGGATATAAATACATATAACCCATAACCCATTTGAACATAAGGTAGCCCCAATGCAGGGGTGGGTGGGAGGATAGCCGCATAAACACACAACATAGCTGGTCGCGGGTATTCTTGAATCTTTGTCGCAGGTATCTACTAGGTTGCAGGTGTCTGCAAACTACAACTAGGTTGCCGTTGGATTTTTGTGGGTGTCGCGGGTATCTACTGGGTCACCGTCAGATTTTCGCAGGTGTCTGCAACAAGGGTCGCCATTGGATTTTCGCGAGTGTCTGCATACTAATAATTTATTAGAAGTATACATATATTTTAAAATAAACAAAATTAAAGAAGGCGAATTTTATTTGAATTTTTTTTTTCCAATTTTTCCCTTGTCGAATTTCATCCGAATTTCATGGCTGTCGAATTCGAATTCAAATTCGAACCTTGTGACATAGGTTGGGGATATTCCTTCAAGGGCAGACTTCATGGAACTGAGGATTTGCCCAAACTTCATACTTAGCCATTTTCTTGCGATCTTTCATTAACATTCCTGATATTATCCTTTGGATTCGAAGGTGGTTCCATATTTGGTTTGTTCTAGATGAATTTCCTAGGCTTGACACTTCTTCTGACTCGGCAACTACCTGTGATCTAGGGAAAAGCAAAACAACAACTTTCTATTTTTAGAAAAAGCAAAACAAAAAAGCCAATTCCTAAACTGGACCCAAAATGCCAAAAATGGAAAAGCAAAAAGCAAAAAAGCAGATTTCCTAAAAAATATGAAGTTGTCAGAATTAATCCTAGAAAATTGTGTTTTTACTCCTTCGACTTGTCTGAGCACATTTGTAGCATCAAAACATTCTTTTGATCATTCTTTCTCCTTATTGATTTGATGACTCCTCCAAATTTGAAGAACTTGACTCATTTGCGAAAGTGAGAGACCGGAGACAAAACCTAAGACGCCACTATCCTAAAAAGTGAAAACAAGGGGGTCCCCATTTGCAATGGGGCGATGTGCGATTATGTCACAACAAGTCGCTACCAAGAAAGCATTTGTCATGGCCAACAACCGGAATAAAACTAAAGAGTGATTGCCAAGTTTTCCTTTCAATAGCACGTCACCCTACAGAGGCCCAAGATTGATTGCCACATTCACTATTGATAGCCACCCATCTGGGGTCCCACAAAATCACCATGCCACCAACACTATCAATGGGATCAACAAACCAAGCACACCAACCGTTACAATGTTTTAGGAAGGTTGCCAATTTGACTAAACTTAGTTTAATTTCTTGGAGCAACACAACCTTCACGCTCAATTTCTCTAGATGATGCTTGAGCAGGCGTCGCTTGTTAGGGACGTTTAAGCCTCTAACATTCCAGGTCGTGATCCTCATTGACCCCCAAGGAAGGCCTTCCCTCCCTGGGATCTTAGCATGAATTCCCTAATGGAGGGCTAGCAGAGGTTTTCACCTTGATGGAATTTGGAATGTGGTTTATTGCCAACAATTTAATGTGGGCGAAATGCACTGAGTCTCTGTTGCCCATATCCAGATCAATCACACGCCCTAGGCCATCTCCAATTTTGTAAAGACATTCCCTCAACTAGAATTCATGAGGGAGAAAATATAGTCTGATCCAAATAGGGTGTTCATAAGGGTCTGATGCTCTCGACTCCAAATTAGGGCACCATTTTTGTGTGTAGACATAGTCTTCATCAATTTTCCAAGGCGATCTATTCAAAATCTCCTTTGTCCCTTTCATTTTTGACAATCATTGTTGAAGAATTGTTTTGGTAGAAACGTGAATTTCATTGCATCCCCCCAATGTCTGTGAACCCACTCCTTGATCAGATCCAGCGTCCTCACTATGCCCATGATGCATCCTATCAAAGTCGTCTTAATAAGCGCTTTGATGTCTTTGTCTGCCTCAACCAAAACATCCACAATCAGATCAGCACCATCCTGTGTGAAACCTTCGAAGGGACAACTTTCACGCACACCCTCTACCGTCGCTTACATTCTCGCCATCCTATATATTTATTTATTCATTATTGATTTCTAAAAATTAAGGGTAAGCAATCTCAATTGTTGACACGATAGAGAGTAACAGTATGAAGTTTGAACCTTGGTTGTAGGCTCTACATGCAAGAAGCCTCACCATTTCACCAAAAGGTGGCCCCTTATCTTCATCAACTTATTATATAGTTGTATTGGGAGGATAATCAACCAAGAAAGGCTATATTTTGACTTTGAAATCATTGTTAGTCTTTAGAATAAACTAATCACTCATTCACAAAGCCTTGTTCAATATGAAAATTGTATGACTTGTCATCTCTAGTACAACCAAGTACATAAGTATGGCCATGTACTACTCAACTCATTTCATCATTACTAAGGTCTCATTATGTGAGATATCCTACAAACATGTTGATTACCAGATGTAAGTAAGACAAAAATTAATTCCAAAAATCTTAGTTGTCAGTTCTAGTACAAGATACGAGTATGCTGGTATGGTAAGTTTTTCCCCTTGGGTACAACACGTTTGAGTACAATTTCAATATTGTGTCATATACCGTATAATATATATCATATATGTCTAGGGTCATGATTCAAATGAAAATCATTACAATTACATATTGACAATAAAAAATAATAATTGTTTCACCAATCATCAAAAAGATCAAGATCAAGATCATTCTT
The DNA here is from genome assembly GCF_030272615.1 of Cryptomeria japonica. NCBI lineage: Eukaryota > Viridiplantae > Streptophyta > Pinopsida > Cupressales > Cupressaceae > Cryptomeria > Cryptomeria japonica. The sequence goes on from NC_081414.1 coordinate 131,427,622, forward strand.
TGCTTCAAGTTCAACATCATTTGAGCCACAAGTAAATGTAGTGCCACTCCCACTAGGTGCATCATGTGTAAGTGTCTCATCATCATCATCTATAGTGACTCTAGCAAGCTCTTGAATAGATGCATCCAAGTTGGTACACTTCGGGCTATGTCCCAATGCTTCATTGACCCTTCCTTGTAGTGTTCTTGCTTTTGTGAAATAAGGCGGAAAATGGAATGAACATAAACCAAGTCTTATGCTTTTTTTGCAGCCAACCAATTACAGTTCACTAAGTGGATAAAGGAGTATGTACTCCAATTCTATTTGGTGGAAGAAGAACTTGCAACCTGTTGAAATTAGAGAGAAAACCAACACAGCTTAAAAATAAAAAATAAATTAAAGAATGCTAAGTACTAAAGTCTACAACACAAATGTTAAAAAATAAAAATACTTGTGATAGAATCTTGATTGCAAGAGGTTGGAGGAACAATAATCTTGCCTGTGGAGGTACCGCCGTCAATAGTGTATTGATCTTAAAGAGCACAAATACTATGATCTCATCCTGAGATAAACAAGCCAAACTCTTTCCTAATATTTTCCACCACTTCTAGATCTAAGAATGGTCTTTTGAATACACGTTTGAACCCATTAGCAATTTCACTATCTCTATATGGTTGATTTTTCCCTAGCAACGAAAGTATCTGTGAGCTATAGTTTTGGGGAGATAATGCATATGCAAGGAGGTGCAATGGTGTGTTCATCTTGTTCCAACAATGATGAATGTTTTTTTTTCCACACTTTAAAAAATAATTCAAGGTCTTTCTCTTTATGTGCCATTATGCCCTTTGATTTTTCTATCATGTAGTCTATGCCATCATAGATTTGCCCCAAACATGGCTCATTTGTATCAGCAAACCTAATCATAGTCATGATAGGCTCGGTGAAATTAAAGACATATTCCACATGAGCCCACCAATTGTCATCTAGGATCAATGACTTCTAGGTCCTCTCTGAATTTGATTGCTTCCAAATACTCCATTGGTTGCTAATAGCCATGACACCCAATGCCTCTCACACCTTCACAAGTTAGTCTCAAAACGATTGTGTGTGATGCAAATCGGGCCTTAGCAACCTAGGATCATGCAAAAAAAAATGTTTATAACACTAAAAAATATTATATACATATTAAACATGGCATAAATAAAATTAAAACATAAATTAGGTACCTTCAACAATTCCAAATTTGCGAAAGTCATGAAAATGCCTTGTGAGATGGTGATTTGTCACAAAAATTTGGATCTCCTCACCCTCTTGGTATATATACTATGATCTCATCTTGAGATGAACAAGCCAAACTCTTTCCTAATATTTTCAACCACTTTTGGATCTGAGAAGAGTCTTTTGAATGCTCATTTGTACCCATTAGCAACTTCACTATCTATATATGGTGGAGTTCTCCCTAGCAAAGCAAGTATTTGTGACCTAAGTATTTGGGAGATAATGCATATGCAAGGAGGTGCAATGGTGTGTTCATTTTGTTCCAACAATGATGGATGGTTTTTTTCACTTTGGAAAAATGTTTCTTCAAGGTCTTTCTCTTTTTGTTCTATTACGCCCTTTATTTTTTCTATCATGGAGTCTATGCCATCATAGATTTCCCCCAAACATGGTTGATTTGTATAGATGTTGATGATCAACCATAGGAGCCAAGAATCATCTGCAAGCAAAACACCTATCACACAAAAGATGTCAAGCATAGATTGTATGTTCTATAACAACCAGAGAATTTTGTATTACTGCACAAAAGAATTGGAGATACAATGATGGAGGTACAATTACAATGAATGAAAGACTTGCTTTATAGAAAGCAAGAGATGCCCTAATCCTAAAATTAGAAGAACCAAAACAATGCAAAGTAGGAGCTAAATTAAGTTCAACTACAAGCTAAAAAAGCTAACTAGAAGTGTCTCTAAGTGAACTCAAACTAAAAAAGCATAACACCTAAATAAAATAAAGCACTTAAGTTTAGCTTAAGTGAAAAAGAAATTAAAGGACCTAATTAATAAATAATTAGAAAATTGTCCTAAAATTACTCCAACATTCCCCCTTAAGATTAACTTAGGGATAAGCTAAATAGCAAAAGATGAATGCAAAATGTGTGCACGAATGAGTCCCGACAACAAAGGCCTAATTAGGTACTCGTGTACAAACTAATGCAACTCACACCAATGTGTTAGTTTATTGTAACTTAGTGAATAAAATAAATAAGGATTCAAATCCTTATAGGACTGGGCCCTTCTTCCTGATGTAATGTGGAGACTCAGCTGGCCCCTTCTTCTAGATGTAACGTGGAGACTCAGCTGGGTCCTAGTCTATAGGGCTGGGTCCTATTCCCAAATGTAACGTGTGGACAAGCAATAGGGCTGGGTCCAAAAGGTAACATGGCACAAATTGCAAGTTATGTAGGCCCCAAATTTGGCACCAAAGTGCAAAGTAGAATATTTTAAAATAAAGAATTGGTTAAAGCCGACTTAGAAGACTTAAATATGAATCTTGTATATAAACAAGATTCATTCCACACAATAGAAATATATATTATTCATTGCTAGCCTTATGCGAATTAGCCTTAAAAGAGCAACGAACTATCTTCTTGTGTCAGCGATTCATTCCTAGGAACAACGAATTGTCTCTGTGGCAGCGAATCATATCCACAGTCAGCAAATTCACTCCTATGCTCTGTGAATGATCTGCATGACAGCAAACAGCAAATCTCGATAGTGCAGATAAGTCTATCAAGCTATTCCTTGTGCCCTAGTTTGGAATCTTCAGTCTGTTGTTCTTATTTATATGTTGCTTCAAGTGCAGTAAGCAAAGTTGTATGCTGATATTGTCTAATATAAACTTGGATCTTGTTGCTGGGTTTTTCACCTCCAAGAGGGAGGTTTTCCCAAGGTAAACTTGTGTTGTGTGCCCTTCCTATTTGTGTGCTTTGATTCTTGTGACTGCATTATTATTTCCTGCTCATTATTGTTAATCTGATCACAGAATTCAACACAATGAGGTCTCTCTAAATGAAGAAAAGGAGAAAAACCACACGGGAAAAAACCCCTCTCCAAAAGTGAGAGATGCAATGAAAAAGGTACATGTGACTAAGATGAAGGATGGCCCCTCGAGTATAGAATTGGTCACAGAAGTACAATGAATATCCCCCCCATAAGAGAGGGAATGAGTATAAGAATCCCCCCAATGTAGAAGTAGCTCTTGTGCCAATGACAAATGCCTGAAGACTGAACATGATCCATTGCCCACAAAAACATTTCTCGCCTTCAAAAGAAACCAATTCACTGGAGATATGAGAAGTCAATCCCATAAACTGGAAAATGTAGGAATCCAAATCCAAATATATGACGATGTCGCTAAAAACTGCTCATGTGTCACCAAGTCCTTGGATGATAAAGATGCCACAAACCAATCAGGTACATGCCCAATCACAATAGAAGGTGACAAACAAGGAACCAATGGAAACTGATTTTGAACAAGCTCCAAAGACAAATAAAATGTGACAATAGGTTCATCACAACTATCATCAAATAAGAGAGATAAACCCTCAAATGTGTCCTCCAAATCTGAAATGTGAGACTCCACAAACAATGAAGCAATGTCTATCAAATAGGAATCTCAATCAGGAAGACAAATAGATGCATTATTCTACTTAATAGGAATAAGAGCCTCAATCAATGAAGGTACAACAACTATCTCTGCAGGTGGAGGAGCAACTTGAATAAAAACTCAAGCAAGAGTTAAAAAGCATTATGTGAGAAATGAGGGCACATTTCATGCCCATGTTGATTGCTCCCACAATATTTACACCTACAACCCTTATACATTATTCATTCTATATAATCTACAAAAATGATACAAAAAAAAAACCCTCAATACAAATAGAGATCTAATTTACATGTAGCGCAAAAAGGAGAAGATTGAGATCTCTAAGTACATAATGAAAATTTTGCAAAAGAGAACATGAGATATGAATAGGGGACTCTAAGAGCTTTCCAACGATGTATGGAAGTCAAAAAACGGAGCCTGGATGTGCAAGATATGGCCCCAGAGGCACAAAATTGATGCCTAACTTAGGAGGCCTGGTACAGAAAATTGGTGTAATATCTAACAAAATCACCACTAGATTCTGATCGGCGACAAAACCAATTTTTCAACGATGTCTCATTTGCCCAATTTCGACTCCGTATGACAAAGTTATAAGCATAATGCCAATTGCTACTTTTTACTTCAAAAAACTTCGACTAAATTTAGGGATTCGCTATTTTTGGAGGCACCACCGAATAATCTGCCAAAAAAGAATGATGTCAACACACCTACAAAAAGTGTTTTTCCCTAAGAATCATCCACAAGCAAAACATCTATCACATAAAAGAGATCAAGCAAAGATTGTATGCTCTATAACCAGAGAATTTTGTATTATTGCACAAAAGAATTGGAGATACAATAATGGAGGTACAATTACAATGAATAAAACACTTGCTTTATGGAAAGCAAGTGATGCCTGTTGGCATTCTGATACTGTTTTGTATGACCGGTAAATGGTATGATTGTCATTGTTGGCAACATCATCTCCTTAGTCTTCACAATCCATCGACAGTGAGTAGACCGGCAAGTAGTAAGAAGATCGGGTAGCGGTGAGTAGATCGGCACAAAAGAGGTTCACCGGCTAAGCAAAGAACAGACCAGTATACAAGAGGAAATCGGCTAGACAAGTTTTGATTGGTACACCGGAAGAGTCGGTAACCGACATACTGGTAACGTTCAGTTACATCCAGCTAAATCGGGAGTCTTCTCCAGTCAACTGGCGGACTTATCGGCATGTTCGACTATATTGACAAAGATTCCTGCATGATTTCATAGGCGTAATTTAAGGCCTGACAACAGAATTTTGAAAGGTATGTTTTGGACGGAAAGTTGGCGACAAACTAAAGGGTCTATAAATACACATATCTCATTCTTGAGATGGTTGTTGTCAAGGTGAATGAAGATAATGTGAAAGTGGACATAGGGGGAGTTTAAGAGAGTGCAGAGTCGAATGACAAAAGACCGGTAGAGTGGAGTTTCACAGAGTGGTGACTCAAGTGACAGAGGACCGACAGTGTGACATTCAAGGATCAGCAAATCGATAGAAGGTAGAGTTGATAGTGCATTCAGGAAGTCAGAGTTGTGTAGAACAGACACAACTGATGCAGATCTAGTGTGATTTGACCAGGCTAATAAGCAGTAGTTTTTGCAGATCATCCATTTGTTGCTTTCTACCAACTGCAACATAAATCCCTTAATTGGGTGGACTTTAACAGGTCCCACTGTAAAAATCCCGGTAACCGGGTGACATCTTGATTGATGTTCTAAGTCCTTTAACTAGGCTACCTTTAACAAGGTAAAGGCACTAACCGACCTTGTTCAAAATCCCTTAACCGGGTGGCACCTAACAGTGTCTTTGTAATCTCCTAATAGGGATGGTTCTTAACCGGCCATACTCCAGAAGAGTACAAATTTTGTGAGTTCCTACTCACACCGTGGTTTTCTCCCTATTGGGTTTGCACGAGATAAATTTGTGTCATTGTGTATCTTTTCATGTATGCTTAATCTTCTGCAGTAAATGTTTGCATTGGTGAATGGTAAATTAGTTCAAACTTAAAGTAAAAGTTTCAATTGGTTAAAACCGATAAAGTGTTGATTCACCCCTCCCCTCTCAGTACCGCTATTTTTGGAGGCACCACCAAATAATCTGCCAAAAAAGAATGATGTCAACACACCTACAAAAAGTGTTTTTTCCTAAGAATCATCCACAAGCAAAACACCTATCATACAAAAGAGATCAAGCAAAGATTGTATGCTCTATAACCAGAGAATTCTGTATTATTGCACAAAAGAATTGGAGATACAATAATGGAGGTACAATTACAATGAATAAAAGACTTGCTTTATAGAAAGCAAGTGATGCCCTTATCCTAAAATTATAAGAACTAAAGCAATGCAAAATAGGAGCTAAATTAAGCTCAATTACAAGCTAAAAAAGCTAACATGAAGTGCCTCTAAGTGAACTCAAACTAAAAAGCATAACACCTAGATATAATAAAGCACCTAAGTTTAGCTTGAGTGGAAATAAATTAAAGGACCTAATTAATAAAAATTAGATAATTGTCCTAAAATTACTCCAACAATCGGTATCAGCAGACTTGATCGTACTCATGATAGGCTCAGTGAAATTCAAGACATATTCCACATGAGCCCACCAATCATCATCTAGGATCAATGACTTGACATTTTGGACCCTCTTTGAATTTGATTGCGTCCAAATACTCCATTGGTTGCTAACAATCATGGCAGCCAATGCCTCTCTTCTACCATTACAAGTCATCTCAAAACGATTGTGCGTAATAAAAATCAAGTCTCAACAACCTAGGATCATATAAAAAATATGTTAATAACACATTAAACAATATTATATACATATTAAACATGGCATAAATAAGATTTCAAATAAATTAAGTAATTAAATTAAAGTTACCTTTAACAATTCCAAATTTGAGAAAGTCCTGAAAATGCTTTGTGACATATGGTGGTTTGTCACAAACATTTGGATGTCCTCACCCTCTTGGTATATATCTTTCACCCACTCTATTTGAGTGTCAAATTGCTTGCATCACCAAGTTAAGGGAGTGTATGGTGCATGGTGTCCAAAAAAAGTGTTCATATCTTTCCTCAACTAAAGTACTGTTGTGCGTTGCACACGCTCCCTGTCGCTGACAAGGTCCCCTTTCCTTTTTGAGGGCCTTTCCGTCTTCGCCCTGTTGAGTTCCGCACAGAGTGTCTTGCGTCCTTTCGAGCCAGCCAGCGATCAATCCGTAAGATGGTGATGTTGAACGAAGGAGCCTGTGATTCCATGAGGTCAGTTGAGCCCTGGGGCACGAATTCCAAGAGATTGTCTAAGCTTGTAAAATTGCCTTAAATAGGCGTGGGATGATAGAAACTGGCGAAATCAGCCAAGTAAAGGATAAAGCATCTGAAGGTCGCATAAGGACCCAAAGACGTCAATTTTCGCATAAGGATATAAGAGAGATAAGAGGGTGCAGAGTGTAAATTTTCAAAACAAAAACCTCCTCCGTATCCTAAAATTTGCACTAAATAAGAGAGATTGCGCGATGTTTTTTAAGGTTTGCAGGGTTTGTGACAATGGCGATTTTCGCCAGATGAAGGGTAAGAGGAGGAGAAAGTCTTAAAGTACCCCAAAACGCCAAAATTGACAAAACCCACCCAAGTGCCGAAGCTCACACTTTTCAGTAAAAAAGCAGTAAAGCTTGAAAGTTTGCAAAATGAGTAGAAACCCCAAAATTCGCCATATGGAGGTAAACTGTCAAAATGATAAAATTGGCAAAGTGACCAAAGTGCCAAAGTTGGCAAAACTCACCCAAGTGCCAAAACTCGCACCATTTAGTGAAAATGTGAAAAAAGTGAGTTGGCAAATGCCTCAAAAGGCCGAAATTCGGACCTTTAAGCCAAAATGTGGAAAAAGTGAAAGTTGGCAAAATGCCTCAAAAGGCCGAAATTCGGACCTTTAAGCCAAAATGTGAAAAAAGTGAAAGTTGGCAAAATGCCTCAAAAGGCCGAAATTCGGACCTTTGAGTCAAAATGTTAAAAAGCAAAGTTGGCAAAGTTGTCAAAAGGTCCAAAATTGGCAAAGTTGTCAAAAGGTCCAAAATTGGCAAAGTTGTCAAAAGGTCCAAAATTGGCGAAAAAACGCAAAAAGTCCAAAGTTGGCAAATGCCACCAAAGGTCCAAAGTTTGACAAACCACGCCCAATCGCCGAAAATCGCGATTAGGGCAAAAATCGCGATTTCTTCAGAAGTTTGAAAATTGGCAAAAGGGGCCAAAGTGCCGCACTTCGCAAAACGCACTCAAAGCTCCGAAATTCGCCATACAAGGGTGAAGTGCGTGGAAGGGAAAAGTTTAAAAACCTCTTCAAATTGCCAAGGGTGCATTCTGAAGAAAGGTGCGTGAAAAGTGAAGTTCGCAAAGCCCTCCAAAGCTCCGAAAACCGCGAAAGAGGTAAACCCTGCGAAATGTTTTTAGCTTGACAAAATGCCCCAAGGGTCCGAAAATGAGTGATTTGGAGAAACAATGGTAGATAGATTAAAGTTTAATCTCGCAAAGGCAACTGAAAGTCCGAAGTTTACATACCAAGGAGAAACCGCGATTTACATAAAATTTGCAAATTGTATGAAAGTTCTGTGAATCGCGATTATTGCTGAAAGTGTTAAGGTTTTGAAGTTTTCAAACCCTCCAGGAATGCCGAAGTTCGGCAGCTATGGCGAAGTTATAAATTTGTAAAACTTGCAAAATGTTCTAAACCCCCGAATTTCCAATAGGAGGTGAGTTGCGTTTTTTTTTAGGGGTTGAAGAGGCGTAAATATCAAAAGTCAAGCATTACAATCACACCAAACTCCCCTCTCCATCCACGAAGATCTCACTAAGAAGAAACCATGCAGAAGTGTGAAGGTGGGAGTTTTCAGAAATCGCCAAGGTAATCAAATTACTAAGTCTGAATGAAAAATTGCAAGTTCTCTTCAAACCATAGGCGCGAATTTGAATAGGAAGTTAACCATTAAAATCCAAAAATTGCAGATTCCCCCCCCATTCAAATTTGCAAGTTCTGCGAATTCATGCCATTCATTTTCGCCAAGTGTGTGTGCTTCACCTCTCTCGATCGTTTGAAATATTTGCAAATTGGATAGATGTATGTGCAAAAAATTGATTAAAATGATTAAGTCTTAAAAAATGCATCTTTTCCCGTTTACAAGGCGTCATGCAAAACAATTGAAATCAGAATTTACTCCTAAGAATCAGCTAGAAAATGCATTTTCAGACTTAGGAAAATTTCTCAAGCTTTGTCCATTTTGAAAATTGATCCTAATACGCCTGAGTATAAATCCGCAATCGAAAAGCTTCATAAATATTTATGTTTAAATCAATCAAGCTTTTAGCTAACGATATCATGTTGTTCTTTCAATTCGGTTTTTGAATTGATCCTTGTATGTTGGCATATCCTTTACCTAACCCGCTTTACTTCCTTTATATCTCCTTGTAATCTGCATCCGGCTGTGCAGGATAAATGCCTAAATCGGCGATAGAATCATCAAAGGCCCTTGCTACAGCCGAGACATCACGGGCATCCAAATCAGATATCCCTCACAAAGTCAAAAAGATGAAGTATCAATACCAAAGAGGGGGACTGAGGGAGTCAAAAGTTCAAAGTATCTGAGACAGTGTCGGTGATACTGACCTAGGCCATATTGATATCCAAGATTTCAGGAACCGAGTCTTCTCCCCTAACACTTATGGCAGGGCTAGGTAGATGATGGAAAGTGGCATCGCCCAAGCAGCAGGATTTCTCCCGACAGTGCAAAACTATGAGTTAGTAGTAGAGGCTGCCCGACATTACCAGCTAGGTTCTAGATTGGTGCTCCTCGAGGACATGGTCCTCGCTAGCTTCACTCCTGAGACCATTGGCGACGCATTTGACATTCCCTTCCCAAACAACCCTATATCAACAACTATGAACGAAGCACAGGGGGTGTATGATATGAATCCCGCCAGGTGCAAAACACTAATGAATGAAGAGTGGTACAAGGAGAGAAGACCTCCAAGCAACAGGATTGGAAAAAAGACCCCTAGAAGCGACTTTCACAACGAGCATGGGGACATGGTCACATTGCTCAACAGGATTATGGGACTTCCCCAATCCAACTACTTTGAAGAATGGATGATTTACTTCACAGAACAGGTCTTCGCTGGGAAATCCAAGTTTGACAAGGCCCAGATCATAAGCGACAACATCCACACTCAGCTGATCGAACTTGAAACAAAGAAGTACTTCACTATGACCTCCTATTTGGTCTACATGTTCGCCAGGAACCAGCCACTGCCAGGTTTGATAATGAAAGGCGAAATTGGGAATGGACCCGATCAGGTAAAAGTATATGATTGTTACCCACAACTACACTATCAAGACATAGCACAAAGAGAAAAGAACAGCCTGGCCTATGCGGTTGGTCAATATGAGCGCGTCAACGATGCCTTCACAATGCGCCTGGTCAGGCTAATGCAAGGAGGATTACACATAAGGCTCTCAGAGCAAGCTACTATTCTAGTACAGAGATATGGTGCCTAGTTCATCCAGTTCCCAAGGTTCTCCTACATCCGGATAGTTGGCTTTGATGGTGCCCCTCTCCGACTTCCATGGTACCCAACCGACAAGATAGTTCTTATGGAGGTTGCAAGGCAATCACGTCCAGCAAGCAGCTTACGCAAGGAGAAGAAGCAGGCTGGATTCGCATTCCCCATGATTATAGGCAACCAGGATGTCCATCTAAAGACCCCATCTCAGGCGGAGGAATCCTTTGCAGAGCTGGCCTCCTATGGCCTACAAGAGCATTTTCCAAGGAAATGCTTTGATCACGACAATCTGGCAAAGAGAGCCTATGGCAGGTGGTACAGAGCAAGGGAATCAGTTGAAGATTATTGGAAAAACTACTCTGATGACTATGAAGTTCGAAGGCACGAGTATTCAAGGCTGAGTGTACAGCAAAAGTGACTCTTTGAATACCGTCGGGTCCCAGATCAACTCACAGATTCAGGGAATTGTCTACAAGTCCGGGAATTTGAGCCAGTAAGGCATCTTGCGTTGATTGGTCGCAAGACCCGATCACTGATTTTGAGGTGGTTATGGCAGCCCCAAGAAGGTATACTGACCAATGGTTGCATCAATAGATTGAGCGACTAATTCATGAAGGAGTCCAGTTCACTTACCACCTAATGGGTAACCTTGATTCTCAGTCCTCCGAAGATGAGGGAACTTCTAGTGCACCTAAGGAAGAGATTGAAAAGCCTAAGAAAAGGAAGAAGGCTAAGGCCAGTAGAGGAACTCGGACATCCAAAAGAACAAGAAGGGAAAAGATTCCCATTAGGAGACCAGAGGTCACTTCATCGTGAAAGACCCTAGTTCGTCCGATGATGTAGTAGAACTAGATTATATACCTGCTCCGCCTTCCCAGAGTGATATCGATGCATTTGGAGTTGATGATCTTCCTGCACCTGACATGCTGGACACCGAGCTAAGGGCCATTGAATCAGCTGAACCGGACAATCAAATTGAGGAAGGAGAGATTCCATCCACTCAGGGGATCGAAGTACATGAACCCACCCAACAGAGCCGCCATGAATTGCTGCTCCATAATACTACCAAGGATGACTCTACCATTGTGTTGACGTGTATTTTGTACACAATCATACACAGAATAAAATACCCAAGGGTACCTTATCCTCTCTTGAATAAAATCTCTAACTGCTGAAGATATCGCAAGAAGGATCAGTTAGGGTGACTTCAATGTTCTTTTAAGTAGGGTCTCTACGTGTGGATAAGCACCAGTGGTCGTTGTGATTGCTGTGTCATCAAGGGGCCTTACGTTTCCGAAATGCAGGAACAAGATTTCCTAATACTAATGAATTCCAAAAAAAGATCAAAAGAGTAGGGCTTGCAAGGGATCTAGTCTAATCTAACCCTAAGAATGACTCAATGTGGACGAGACTTGGCAAGATTCAACCAACTTCAAAATTGCCATAAAATAACAACTCAATTGAAATTGATGCGATCTTCTAAGGTAACAAATGATTTTTCAATTCATCAAGGATCATAGACACTACCACAAAGGCACATATCCAAGATACAACAATGATTGATGGTTTAAGTGATTCAAGTTTATCCAGTTGACCACGCAAGGTGTTCCTACAATCAGCAAGAAGCTAGTGGTTTGGAGAGCGAATCTCACCGACGATCAAGTCCAACACTTTATCCTTCAAACTAAAATACTACTTTGATTGAGAATGATTCAAGAAAATGAACAACCATGAAGATAACCATAAGAATTGCAATAAAACACCATAACTTCAATATTCTATTGATCTCAAAGCCATCATGAACAACAATTGTTTGAAATTCCTTCTTCAAAGCTCAATCTTACTACAAATCAAATTGCTAATCTCTAATATCTCTCTAATTCTCTAATTTCTCCTTAATCTCTAGTTTTCTAGTTACAAAATGAAAAGAAATGAGGGTATATATAGCATCCTCATTTACAATGAACGGTCTAGATCAAAAAGAAGATCAATGGCCAAGATTATGACACCTAAACCCTAATTAGGGTTTTATTACAAAAGTTCCCCTTTTATTGCACAACATTAAATGCATAGCCAAATATTAAATTTGGCACAAAAATCTAGGAGACATAGACCAATGACAATTAAGGTGCCACATCATCTATAACAACCTTTCATCTAGAATCTTATTCCCTTTCCCATGCTCCTTTTTAGCATATGCAATGAATCTAGACACGATTCCTTCGATCTCAGCAATTGGAATCTCGGGAAGATTCTTCATTTGTTCCTCCAAGTGGATGACCTGATCGAAAGCCTTGAGAAGAGCAGCGTCCCATCCAGGTTCAAGTTCCTTGGTCTTCTCAATCAGGAGCATGGTGGCAAACATCTGATCTCGTTGCTCATTTGTAATAACATTCTCATCTTTGCAAAAGATGACCTTGACTCTATCTTCCAATTCCTGCAAATCCACATCTGTCTCAACTTCGATCCTCCTGCCAAGATAGTACGTAGTACCTCAAACACTCTGTCCTGGATCGGGTCGATAACCTCCTCAACATGATTGCATCTAGTACTGATGTCCTCGAAGAGAACTTCCTTCATCTGGAGTAACGTCGACCACTGAAGTAAACTATGAGGTCCTCCATCCATTATCTTTTCTTGCACTAGGACCTTCCTTGATGTTTGTCTGATTACTTGCAAGACAGGAATGATAACATCTTTAGTATGAGCAAAGGCAGCTACCGTTATCATCAAGTTGTGGATGACCTCAAGAACTTGAATAGCTCGATGAATGGTCTGCATCATCCTTGTTGCAAATTCAATAGCAACTATATGGGATTTGTCAATCCAAGAGCTCATAAGCTGAACCAAACTCCTGACTCTCTCTACCTCGCCAACTGATTCAAGGGGAAGTGCCTGTGTAGGAGATACTGCTAGATCCTGACGTCTCAAAGGCTGATTGAGATGGCTAAAGTAGCCTCTCCAAGCACTAATCTCTCACTCAAGCTTCCTGTTCTTCTCCATTTCTTCTCTAAGCTTGTCCTTAAGTGCCTCAAATGAATCAGTGGCATCATCCAACGTCTGTTCGGCTGTGAGTGGACCAAGCTCAAATGTCTCTACATCATATTCCTCTGCGAGGATCTCACCTTCATACTTGTCTACTGCCGGTGTAGCTATCTGCAATTTCCTGGATCCTGTCTCATCTCTGATCATCTTGGACATCTTAGTAGCCTTCCTCTTCTCTGTCATCTTTTGAGAATTTCCAACAAGGCTCTCTAAATCAATCACACTGTCTTCGTCCTCGATCACAATCACCCTTGTTAGTCTCTCTTTTAACCAATCTGGAATGGCAGATCTTGTTTCTCTAACCTGTATCTCATTAGGCAATGTTTCTTCTTTTCTGAGAGGAGATGTTACTTCATTATCTTCCTTAGCTTCATGTAGCTCATTAGCTTGGAGAGACCCACTTGGTGACCTTCGAGGTACCTGTCCTTCTTTATCATTCTGTACCATTGATTCCATAGACTCCTCTATCTCAAGTGTCCTCTTCTCAGGTCGAGAAGATGTGCCGGATGAACGATCTCGGTTGGCCTCTTGCTTCTTCTTGGAAGATTCTCTTTTCTCAGGTCTCTCTTTCCTTTTCGAGCCTCTAGGATGAGGATTGCCCTCACTTACGCTTCGAAGGTTGGCTTCACTTGCATTTCTGGGATTAGGATTACCCTCACTTACACTTGCTCCTCCTTCAGCTGGTCTTTCTTCCAAAGTGAAAGTCATAGATATGCCCTGCTCTCTCAACTTTTGATGTTGCATATCAACCCATCTGCGAGTACAAGACAAGACTGGAGCCATCAAAGCATCTAGATCCACAACCTCGGGTTCATTCCAATCTAGCCTCACCGATTTGCTTTCTCGATCATAAGATGATTGGAGATGTCTACCACTGTCCTGAGCTTGGTCGGCCACTCTGTAAATTTTGCATTTTCTGATAAAGTCTAAAGGCAATCTGGAATGCATCTTTCTTTTCACTTCAAGATCATCTGAGAGATTCATCACAAAGTCCTCTACCTGAGGTTCATGCTTATATTTTCTTCCGACTGTCTCCTCTATATACCCATATGGATCAAAGCTCTCTCTCAAGGCAAAGAATGAAAATGAATATAAAGCTAACTCTTTCTCTGCATCCTCCATGGCTAGAGCATTAGGACATACCTCAACTGAATTTCCTAATATGATAGACATAGGAACTCCATTTCCATGTCTGTGTCTGAATGCTTTCACATAAGCTGCCAATTGTCTTGTTACCTCAAGTAACACTATTCTGTCTGTCGGATATCTTGGCAACATGTAGGGAGGTGAAGGACATCCATGAACTCTAATATATGTAAACTTCTGGAATTGGATGAACCAAGCACCGTACCTCTTTACAAGCTCTTGTGCATCCTGAGATAGCCGATTGTGAATCCCACCTTGCAATATCCTGGTGATGTTCATCGTGAATGTATCATTGACTAACTTGTAGTTACTTCCTGGCAAATGGTGCAAGTGAACATAGGAATCACAAACTCTGACCTCGCCAGGTCCTCTTCCAATCACTCCTCTGTGAGGTAGTCCTACATACTCAAAGCTCTTGATCAAGGCATATATGATGTATGAACTCATGTGGAAAGACTTGGTAGCCTTCAATCTCCTTAACTGTACGTCCAAGCAATGGCTAATCATTCTAGCCCAATGGATTGTTCCTTTTCCCTGAACTATCACTTGGATGAAGTAGAACATCCACTTCTCAAAATAGAAGGCTTGAGGGGCTCCTGTGACTCGGTTGAGTAGTGTTATCAAATCTTTGTACTCCTCCTGGAAGTCGATCCTATGTGGTGTGTTTGGAATCTTGCTCAGGCGAGGACGACTCTTGAGTAACCAATTCTTATTGATGATGCCTAGGCAAGTGTCTGGATCATCTTCATACATGGACCTGGCTCCTTCTAAGCTTTTATAAATCATATCTTTATGTTCTGGCAAGTGAAGAGCTTCACTTATAGCCTCCTCTGAAAGATAAGCAAAAGTGTCTCCTTCCTTGGACACTATCGATCTAGACTGTGGATCATAATGGCGAGCACACTCGATCATCAACTCATGGCACTGGATTGCTAGAGGGAAGCCGGCCGCCTTGATAATGCCACTTTCAATTATTCTCCTTGCGACAGGTGATGGCTTGCCAATGTAAGGGACCTCTCGAAACTTCTTCACACTGAAGTTTCCCAAGTTGGTATCTCCAATGTTGCTCCACTTCGACACAATCTTGGTCTCCAATTCTTCGTTCTTCTGATCTTCCTTCATGAGAGCTGGACGACTAGTGGATGCTCCCGCCTTTGGGGTCGCCATTGTAACACCTACACAACATTTCATAATAAGAAATAGATTTTGCAATGTATAAACATAAATTAGATTAAAGATTGAATTTAGGAAACTTCATGATAAGTCCTTGAGTTATCATTTCCTAAATACGATTGAGTTACTGGAAATTCAAAATTTCAAAATTCAAAATTTAGATTAAGACTATGACGATCAAAATTCAAAATTTAGACAAAAGAAGACTTCGCCATACCTCACTTTGAGAGCTAACTCTAAAAAGATGCAAAAATATGAAATTCGCCTAGGCAAAAACGAAATTTGAAATCTTCAACGTGATCCTCCTTTAGCAAAGGCGCCTTTCTTGTCAATTCCACCACCCTTGGGGTCTCCAACGTGATGATAGAGAATTCGCTCCACTTGCAACAAAATTCGCACTCCTTTCTTGATGATATTTCGCACTTTCTCCTATTGCTCTCCAAAATCGCATGCAACAATGATTGAATGATGATTTGAAATGAGATATCATACCCCCTTTATATAAGCGCTTACCTCTTCAATCCCCCATAGGCCGACTTTTGAAAATAGGCAAATAATAAATAAATTTTAAATAAAAATGGAGGCCGACTTTGTAAAATATAGAAAATAAAACCCAAGCGCTTCAATTTTATTTATTTAATTTAATAATTAATTAATTAAATGCCTTGTAATTAATAGCTTCGATTTTTAGAAGGCAAAATTAATTATTAAATGCCTTGTGCGCACCCATTAAATGCCAATTTTAATTAAAAATATCAAGGTTTATCGAAATTTAGCATTTAATGCAATTCAAAATTTATTGGCGCCAAACACATGAGAGATGTAAGGGATACAAACCATATCGCTCTGGTCCTTGGGAGAGGGACAGGAGCGATTATGCATTTAGGTCCTCCGCCTTTCATTTTTCACGTTTGAAACTTCATCCCCTACGTCCAAAATAAGGTTTTCGCTAGGTATTTTAAGTGTGACCTATTCCATCTTTGGAAGGAATACCTTTTAGACCATTTTCGCCCTGGTCCCTTGGTGAGGGACAGGAGCGAACTTTGCTTTTCTCCTTGATCCTTGATCATTTTAATTGCCAACTTACGTCACAAGGCAAGAAATAACTTCATCCATTCATTCTACGCCTACTTAACTTGTCCCTTGCAAGGCGAATTTGATATTTGAGTGATTTTCGCCTTGGTCCCTTGGAGAGGGATAGGAGCGAACTTTGTGTTTTAGCTCAAATTTGTCAACTTTTAACATTAACTCCTTGTTCATCACCTTTCTAATGACATTTTCAACCTTGTGTGGCCTAGGCTTGACGAAGCTTTTGAAGGAAATGACTAATTTTATGAATATCGCCCTGGTCCTTGACTGAAGGACAGGAGCGATTTTGCATCCTTGCTCAAGTTAATCACCTTTTGACTTTTGGTTCCTTGTCCATCATCCTTCCAAGGACATATTCGACCTTGTGTAACTTTGCCTTGGCGTGGTCTAGGAAGAAAAGGATTGATTTTATGAATATCGCCCTGGTCCTTGACTGAAGGACAGGAGCGAACTTTTGTTCATTGGGCTAATCCTTGTTCGTATCAACTTGCAATTGCCTTCAAAGTATAAAATGGTGTTCCTTACTCCTTTTTGAACATTTGAAATGGAAGTGGCACCTCAAAATTAAGCATACTTAGACATTTCGCTCTGGTCCCTGGGAGAGGGACAGGAGCGAACTTGACCATTTCCATCACTTTTCGCGGTCCTTGCAACTTTGTTTCTCTTCGAGGCATTCCAAACATCATTGCCCCCTTATACCTTGGCCTGGAGTGGTTTAAAATTGGAAGGGAATATGAGATAGCCTTGATTTCGCCCTGGTCCCTGGCTGAGGGACAGGAGCGAACTTTCATTTATAAGCTCATTCGTGCTTTGCCAACTTTCAAATTTGTCTTCAACGGACTCATTATGTTCCCCTTCACTTATCTTTAACATGAGACTTGCTCCAACTTGGTGGGAAATTTGTCTTAAGAAGAAATCGCTCTGGTCCCTTGGAGAGGGACAGGAGCGCCTAGGCAAATATGGGCTTCATTTGGTATCTTGCAATCTTCAAATGATCTCCAATAGATTCGTTATGCCTCCTTTTACTTGCCTCAAACTTAAAAACTCTTTTCACTTCGCCAAAAACTTGTCTTGTGGAGGAATCGCTCTGGTCCCTTGGAGAGGGATGGGAGCTACCATTAAAATTCGCCCTGGTCCCTGGCAGAGGGACAGGAGCGATTTTGCTTCTAGGGCCAATTTCCTCCTTCGAGGTACAATCAAATTATATTCAACGAGTAAAATGTACCTCCCTTGTTCTTCACAAATCGCGAAATCGTTCAAATCTTTCAAGGACAAGGCAATTTTGGATTTCAAGCTCCGGTCCTTCAGTGAGGGACAGGAGCGATTTGTCTTCATAGCATGTTTCCTTGTTTGCAAATTTCTTCAAATTATTTTCAATGGACAAAAGATGTCCTCCTTTACCTCTTCCAATCCAAAAATCGCCTTAGTCCTGCAAGGACAGTTGAATTTTAAGAAACAAGCTCCGGTCCTTCAGTGAGGGACAGGAGCGATTTTTGTCCTTGAGGTCAAAATCTCAACTTTTCATTGCAAACGGCTAAATCCTAGCGCTCTATCATGTTGATTCCACCTTCCATTGCGTCCTTGACGCTTCAATTTGATCAAAATGAGGTCAAAATGGTCTAAGTAAGTCATTTCGCCCTGGTCCCTGACTGAGGGACAGGAGCGATTTGGCCTTAAACTTTAAAAATTTGCCATTTTGAGTCTCAAAAATCTTCTAAATCTTCAATTATTGCATCTCCTGGCGACCCTGCACAAGACAAATGAAATAAATTAATAACCAAGATGCATAAAATATCAATTTCGCCCTGGTCCCTGGCTGAGGGACAGGAGCGATTTCACTTCCATAGGCCAAAATACCAAGATTTTAAGACTTCAGTCACTTCACAAGGCAAAATTAGGCCATTTCCAATGCTCGGGCTCAATTATCAAAATTCTCAAAAATTAGCCAAAGATTCACAATTCCATCATTAACACTTAGGCAAAATTTGGACTTGCATTCAAAAATCTGACTGAACCTAGACAAACTCATTTGACCCCCTGACAGATTCACCCTATTTCCAAAATTGCATCCTACGAGAGGAAGCTCAACAATCTTCAAAATTTGGACTAGACACCGGCTTGAAAACATCAAAACGGAAACCCTAAGGCTTAACCCCAGTCCAGACGACTGACTCACTAACCCAAAACCCTAAAAGCAGAGAGAGAAACAGGCAAAACCGAGCAAAAAGAGGGGGTCCCCATTTTAATGGGGCGATGTGTGAAATGGTCACAACACGTTGAAGGAGAGCAAAGGACAGAGGAGACCCACGAGCCTGAAGAGATTGAATAACAACCATCGCACGAAGGCACCAGAGAATTGTTCAATGAAGTGGGAGAAAACTCTGCTGCAAGCAAAGAACTTGACACCTCCTCTACTCCTCCTGTAACGGAACAGCTGCAAATTTGTGATGAGACGGCTGAGAACATCAAAGAGCAGAGTGCAAATTTAACCATAGCATCAACCCAAACTGTAACTCAAGAATGGTTAATTGCCTAAGCCCAGCCACCCATCGATTTGGAGGACATCTTCTCACGCATAGACCAAGCTAAAGCCAAGGGGAAGAAAAAGCCCAAGGCATATTCCAGAATAACCAAAGATGAGCAAAGGAACCGTACTCTTCACATCGCCACCCCGCTTGTAGACAAGCCAGCAGATCAGATTACACTGGCAGATTATAGCATCACGACTGTCCCCATCGGACGAGTCACTAAGGAACAGGAAAATGAGGAATTCAAAGATTCAGTGCAGAACATACTCAGGCAACTTGAAGAAATAACAGCTGAAAAGAACATGTATCAAGCTCGTGCTGAGCAGGCCGAGGGGTACATTGATCAACTCCTGAGACCATTACACAATGCTTCCGAATCCCACATTCCCCCAACGACGTTGGCACAGAGAACCACGACAGAATTTGAAGGAGTACGAGATACTGCAAAGGCCGTCAAGGAATGGATACAAGGCATCAAAGGGAGGGGAGAATGAATCCTTGAAGAAGTAAAAGAAATGGCCCACCATCGAGAGACCACCCTAGTCAAGCTATTAGAGGTAAAAAGGGAATCCCACAACTCTTCCCCTCATAAGAGCTCTCTTTTGGACCCAGGCACAAATCCCCACACTCTCCGACGTCCTGCACCCCCATGATATCTGCATTTTCAAAGAGTGGTACTGGACTATCACCATGAAGAATGACACGAGAGAAATCATTGATAGAGAACACGATGCATGCGAGGCAATTCTGAAAGGCATGCAAGAACTTGGCAAGACGATCCTCCGATCAATGGTCTCAGGATGGTGAAATGACTTGTCCGATGATGTGATACAGCCGGACTGGGAGGAAAGACTAGGGACGGATAGGATCACCTATT
Organism: Cryptomeria japonica; assembly: GCF_030272615.1. Taxonomy (NCBI): domain Eukaryota; kingdom Viridiplantae; phylum Streptophyta; class Pinopsida; order Cupressales; family Cupressaceae; genus Cryptomeria; species Cryptomeria japonica. The sequence goes on from NC_081414.1 coordinate 131,447,701, forward strand.
CCGCTAAGGACTTGAGTTTTGCTGGTCAATTCCAATCAGACATGTTATGCTTCGAGCGCAATCGTTTCAGCTGGAAAAATGGTTTGAAGCACGTAGACCAATACCTCGAAGGCATGTAGTATAAAATTCGTCATCCTCCTATGCCTCCATTCAGTTTGCTATTCCAATTGTGCCTCAGGTTCCAGGAATATGTTCGTAAAGAACGTGCAGTAGGTCAAGACCTTTGGCAAGAATATTTGCATGGTGAGGATGAATTCCTGGAAAAGGGATGTGAAGCTGAAAAAGAAAAAGTGCTCTCCTAAAGTGCTTTTTTCTTTTGAATTTTGAAAAGTGCACTTTTTGGCCAAAGGGTCATATTTGACTTCCAAGTCAACTAAATTTGAACTTTATGTGTGTGCACCTTTTTGGATTATTTTGGATAAGTTTCAATTACCTTTTTTGGTAGTTATTACTCCCTTTGGGGTAGTTGCTGATATTTACCCTCCATTTATGGGTATGGGTACTCTTTTGTAAGGATGAATTTGGGCCACTTGTTTAGTTTAGATCTTGGCCATTCATCCATTTTTTAGGCCTATTTAAGGGGACTGGTTTTCCCTCATTTTGTAAGAAGTTCATGGATTGTTGTTGAAGCTCTGGCGAAATTTACAGGATTTAATGCAAAGTTAAGACTATTTCAAGTTTCCTTGTGAGTGCATGGTCTCCTTCTTCATTAATTTAGAATTTTCAGTTATGTTTCTTTCATTTATATAGCATTTTCTAGATAAACATCCGATAGAATCCTCGTTGTTCATACCATTAGGGGATGACTGATTGTCTTTCCTTCTGTATGGTTAATCTGAACCTTTCATATGCTTAGTTCGGTTATTGAATGCTCACTAAATGAATGTTAAAGTTCTGATGTTGTATTTAGTAGCATGAAAACTCAATTTTCCCTTAAAGATCTCACTAGATTGATGCAAGTATTGTGCTTAAATGGCTGGTAATGCTTAGTCTAGTTATTTGGAGGTGTCTGTCTGTTTTCTAAATATGCTATCCTAGTTAAATAACTTAGATTTTTTGTACCTCTCTCTCTCTATCCCTCTTTTTTCCTTTTTTTACCAAGAAGAATCCGCAGTCCTGCTGAAAATAGTATCATACAACCGAAATCAATCGATAAATGACACTGTTAAAGTTTTAGGGAACTCATCCAGCAATCGCCTATTTTACCGAAAGTCCCCTTGTGTTTCCAGCAAAAACACATCAAACCACTGAGTAATCCCGCAGTCAAGACCTGACAAACAAAACCTTGAGGTCGTCCCCTTTGATCAAACGTGAGAAACAGCATTAGGGATTTCCTTATCTCAAGAGAGGATAGGATACTCAGCGAGTACATTCTATTCTGCATTGGCCGTATGGAGTTTGCAGCGATGCGACTTTAGACACGTCAACAAGTACCTACAGCCCTGCAATTTTTCACCCTTGTCTATAATGATTTGGACAACATTTTTACGACCCACCATCTCTATGGACTCAATTAGGATTTTAGAGATGAATTCTACATCTTTGATTTGCCCCTCACAATCAACAGCCTTCAAAAACATTGCCCCTTTGCAAGACACTGCAATTACATTTATTAAAGGATGGTTTTTGCAATCTTTGCATCCATCAAAACCAATAGAAATGCCTATTTCAATCCAATAATCCCTAATTGGTTTGAGTGATGTCTCTACAAAAAATTTCTCTTGCCAATAAGGTGGTGCACACCTTTTCATACCCAAGACCTCTGAAATCAAAAGGTGCATTGTTGATCACCACCACCGTTTTCTGCCCATATGGTCACCTAACCAAGTTGCAAGGAAGACCATTGGCATAAATGCAACATGCAACTTTTTCCTCTGCAATGTCTCTTGCTTCATTTTGAAATGCCTTGTCCAATGGGCCTCTTTTGTAGCAAGGAGTAGGGTCTTCTGCTTCGATAGAGAGTGTCTCTAAGAAAGGATGTTGGGAGGCCATTACTGAATGTGAATCTATAGGTAAAATCATTGATTTCTTTGTTAAAGGATGAGATCTTAGTTTTGCTCTTTCAAATCAGCTTCTTCTAATTCTCTAATGTATGCCATTATTTTTTCATTTGACAATCCAATCCCAGATTGCCCTTCACATACTCTAATCCCTTTCCCACTTATGCCACAAAAGTGATTTTTCACTCAATAACACGAGCTCTTAAAGTTGGTTTTACACTCATTACAATTCCAAAGGAATCCCCCGCCTCTTGAAAGTTGTTCAAGCATTGTAGTATATTTCCATTAAGGAGATGCTCTATCAATTTTATAAGAAACTATTGGCCACTATTCATTGATCATTATTGAGGTTAACTAATCAATCAATTCTCTCTATCTCTATCTCCATCATGCAATCAGTTAACTTTATTTATCTCAATCTAATATTATAAACTAAAATAAAATGATATAACAATATAATAAAATATAATGATATGATTATATAATAACATTTTAATATTAATTACAATATAATTATTTTTAAAGTGGAATAATGAACAAATATGATATCTTTTGGCGTACTTTATTTATATTTCTCTAAAGATAGGTATGCTAGTCATAGAACACTGTGATACATAGGATACTCTTCATAGAACATTATGATCTCTCTTTTGATAACATTGTCATTTGAAGTTTACTATCACTCTCATGATGGCTTCCCTGTGCGTTGTCTTTGTGCAGTGTCGTGTCATCAAGTCTTTACGCATATTAATATTGTTGCATTTTGAGTTTATAGGACCTTGTAGTGTGTTAAGAATTTGGATAAGGCTTTAAGTATTCTTAAAGTAATGAGCTAGCCCTAAGGTTTTAACATGGTTCTAAACCTTGCTCACTATTATCTACAGATCACTGCCCCTACACACTTGATAGAGTGTTGAAGGTAGTCATTTGATCCTCTTCAAGACACAATCCCTTGTCCTTAACAATGATAAACATGATCCATGCATTGTTATAAATTTGATACCATTAGAGACTAAGAATTGAATATGCAAGGGTTTATGCTTTATATTAGACCTTCCATTTTCTTTCTAGCATAGCAACCCGGTGATTATTCCTTGATGCCATGGATTTGACAATCTATTTACCACTACTATAGATGGATACCTTACAATAAAAAGTAAAAAATAAAAATAAAAAACACCCAAATTTGTTGGTTGGATGCATCTAGAGGTGAAATTCAACCCAAGTTCGCTTAGATTCATCCAAGCCAAATCCACGGGCTGTAGGTAGGACCTTGGCCAAACCCACAATGGACCAGACCTAGGATCCCAAACCTGATTTGGACCAAATTGGGACCAGAGCTTGCCTAGCGACAAACTAGTAACATAGATCTTCAAAGAATAAATGTTCATTGTAATACCCCCTACTGTTATGTGACTGAAATGTGTAGGGAATATTGAGAAACAATTGTCTGATAACCTTCAACCTGCTGTTCTAGTTTTCAGACAGAATAACTTGCATGTTATGCAGTTTGGACAGCTAGTATAATTCTGCGTGTTATGCGGTTTCTGATGCAGTTTTCTTTGGTTTGCTTGTAGGAACATATAAATGCAATGAACTGAAATAAATTACTGATAAAGAAGGCATACCATCATCCTATTCAGCTAATTGACATTCTGTCAAACAATTGTCATGCATCCTCAGATTTTAGCAAACTTATTATCGCACAAATATAGTTCGCAACTGATTTGTTCATAATTCATTCAATGTCGTCTTTATTACAAAACCTCAAGCTCTAGGCTTGCAAAATATATGCATTCTCCTCTATACTCAGAAATATGAAGATCACCTATGGCAGCCACATCAACAACTTTATAGGCAATGTAAACTATGATAAAAATCGAAGTATGAACCTGGGAAATAGATCGTCCACTGTTGAAACTGAAGAAGCAAGCAATAACCAAGAAATGTGTCCTTTCAAACCCCAAATCATGCTCTCCTTCCAAAATCGCCCCTGTTCTGGTTATTCAGGTCGTGGAAAATAATGTGCAGCTGCTGGGTCCTCTTTTGGGTATCAAAAACGTTCGTTCTCCCTTTAGGATGAGAGCGCTTCAGTTGGAGAGTAGAATCAATGCTAGTATGGGTCACAATGAACAATATCGTGGTTCATTGAATGTCGTCTCTGTTCTGGAATGTTTCTGATCAGAATAAATAACCTGCAGCCTTTAAGTGCTCTCTTCTACACCAAAACAAACTCTGATTCCTCCTTAGGATTAAACCGCTCCAGTTAGGGAATAAAATCGATGCATTAAGTGAACCCCATGATCAAAATCATGGTCTTCTCAAGCCACGGCAAAGTCTGAAATGGCAAGAATACAATTCAGCGAATAGGTGAATGTAATCAGCTCAGTCAAAAATCGTTCAACACCAACTGTCTTCAAAAACCTCCAAGCCAACTCTAGTGAACTTGGCACCTTGTGATGCAAAATTGTGGTGTTTCCCAGGCTGGTGGTAGTCTGAAGATGTCTGAGATTAAAACTCAGGAATGAGCAGATGCTAACAGCCCCTTGAAAGAATCAATGAAATCCTCAAGCATTCACAATGTCTCCATCTACTTCTCAAAATCGAACTTAAGCAAGGTTGGTCCTTGGCCACAATTTAAGAACATATGAGATGACAGAAGTATCACCTCCACAAATGCAACCCTTCAAGAGATTTTTCACTCCCTCAATTATGCTATCAATGGGAGTTTACGTTCCCAAAGACAAATACATCTGCAAAAACCCTTGGCTCCACAAACTCAATCAATAAAAATATCAATTCCTGACTGTTGGACAATGAGGTTTCCTCCTCTATTTATTATTTTCCTTCAAGAGGTCGGCCTCCTAGAAGAAATAAAATAATATTTAATTGATTTTTCTAGAAGATTCATGGCACTTTAGATAATTAAAATATCATTATTGTTAATGCATGATAGCCTCGGTAAGATAAATGATTGAATGAGAGATAAATGAATTCTCTCATTCAAACATTTATTATCATGAGGGGGCACGATCAAGTGATGTCTTGATCGGCCATGTCCGAAAGACATGGCTGGTCAAGGCATTGCTTGACCATACCCAGCCCACTACATATACCAAATGAAATGTGTGAGAATGGACATTGAAATAAAAATGCTTCTCCTCTCCTGCAACATAAAAGAAGACAATCAGATTTATACAACAATTCAGTGATAGATAATACATAGAACAAGATAAATTTTAATTCTGATCCACAAAATTAACATGGTATCAGAGCCAGGTTTCCTTCTATAAAGCCTAACCGCCTGAAGGAAGATCCGATTAAGATCAGATTGATATCTCCTTGAAAGCCTCGAATATGGCCACATTGCAAGAACTTGTCCTCTCAAACTTAAACTACAAGCGTCCCTTGCTGAAGTCAGAAATTCAGACGTATGTTCAGAAAAATATGTTCTCTAGAAGAAACTCAAGATACCTTGTGATTGAGAGGGAGCTTACTAATCAAGATTGAGCACTTCTAAGGTAAAAATTGTAAATATTGATTATTATTATTAATACTAATAATTATTTTATGGCCCCTGTGTAAATCATAAGGAAGTGACGACTTCCAAATGATTTCCACTTGTATTTTCGAAATTATTGGAAGGTGACGATCTTACAATAACTCCAGATTGTGGATAGAATCGCCGACTGAGGCAATCCACGCAAAAGCTTGTGGATAGAATCGCCGACAGAGGCAATCCACACAAGAGCACATGGATAGAATCGCCGACTGAGGCAATCCACGTAAGAGCTTGTGGATAGAATCGCCGACTGAGGCAATCCACACAAGAGCTCATGGATAGAATTGCCGACTGAGGCAATCCACGTAAGAGCTCATGGATAGAATCGCCGACTAAGGCAATCCACGTGAGAGCTCATGGGTAGAATTGCCCGCTGAGGCAATCCACACAAGAGCTTGTGGATAGAATCGCCGACTGAGGCAATCCACACAAGAGCTTATGGACAGAATCACCGACAGAGGCAATCCACTCAAGAGTTTGTGAATAGAATCGCCGACAGAGGCAATTCACATCTTGAAACTATGGTCCCAAGATAAGCATCATACGATTTATGAATATTGCTCCTAATACCTTTTACATTTATCTTACCTAGCTAAGAGGGAGTGTTAATGCATGATAGCCTCGGTAAGATAAATGATTGAATGAGAGATAAATGAAGTCTCTCATTCAAACATTTATTATCGTGAGGGGGCACGATCAAGTGATGTCTTGATCGGCCATGTCCAAAAGACATGGCCGGTCAAGGCATTGCTTGACCGTACCCAACCCACTACATATACCAAATGAAATGTGTGAGAATGGACATTGAAATAAAAATGCTTCTCCTCTCCTGCAACATAAAAGAAGACAATCAGATTTATACAACAATTCAGTGATAGATAATACATAGAACAAGATAAATTTTAATTCTGATCCACAAAATTAACAATTATAAATATAAAGTGCAACACACGTGACATCATACGTGAGAACACATTATCTCACCAAAAATCATATTAAAATGGAATGTGAAGCCACAAGTAACTGCCCAAGCGACCCTCTTCTCAACCTTTGGCCTACGAGGATCAAGTAATAGGCCAAACTCTTATGTAGACTAATCCTCATGAAAATGGGGACATTACATTCATTATTGCAAAAAAAAATTGTTTCCAAAAAGCAAGTAAACTCTTTTTCAAGAACACCCATCATATTTATAATTTTATTTTGATAACTTGGTATATTTGCTAGACTATTGCTAGTTAATATTTCTTGATGGATTGACAAGTAAATCCTTGAATAATCCTTGAATGGTTAATGAATGAATCTTGAATGAATTTATGCAATAATATATGGCTGAATGACTGGTTATTTTAATATAAAGTTCTGAATTCATATGCTGAATTGCTTGTGACTCAATCTCTTAAATTCATTGCTAGTTGATAATAATAATTTATTTCTAAATTGATTTATTGCTTCCTTCCTTCCAAATTGATAATTGTTGTATGAATGATCCTCGGATGCCCTCAAATGAAATGATCTCTATTTTATATCTCATGTTTGAGGGAGTCACAACCCTTCATTTCATGGCTTTTGACCATTAATTAGAGTTTATTAAAATTTTAATTATATTTTATTTTATTTTTATTTATTATTAAATCCCATGTCAAAAAGCGGACATTACACTTCTAGAAGGAAGAGTCTAGTCCTGAGGGATAGAATGTAAGCCCGCCTATTTTATTCCTAATGACATTATTGTTAGAAATGTTGATTAGACAGCTGTTTAGTTAACTTATGTTATGGATTATAATTTGTTGATTATATTATTCACTAATTATCATGACAAGAAGTAATTTATATTATGTTACAATTAGAAAGGAATTGTATATAATATTGGTGTTATATAAAATGTGTAAGAATAGATGTCTACATTTGGTTTAAGTTATCCAAATTATTATTATTGTTGTTTTAATTGTTAAGATTATATAAATTATGTATTGACAATGTTTTCAATATTCAAATTTATCCAATTCAATGGAAACATTGAAGGTTTCCCAAGATACTCGCCATTGTGAATTTCTTTGTGGTACCTAGTCTTTATGTTTAATTTCTGTAAAAATGTAATGTTAAATTTTAATTGGAGATTAGAGTGGCATAAAGAGTCTTCTTTGTTATTATTTTGTAAAAACTTACTACCTAATATGTTTACTATGGGTATGGGTATTTGTTTATGTGAAAATTTTATATTTTTGTGATGTTTTTACCCTATTAAGTCCTTTCGGAAGAAAGGGACATGAATGGAATCTTAAAAGGCAGGGGAACAGTCACCTCATCTTGAGAAGAGAAGGGCCATTCAAGTATTTTATTTATTTGCTTTTATTTGGAAAATTAAGGATTTTTTTTGGAAGAGTGGGAATCATTCTCAATTTATTTTAACAAGAATTCTAGAGAAGAGAAACGTCTTTTGGAAAATCTTTTGCTTGTTTTGGTAATAAAGATTTTGGGAAAACAACTCCACCTGTTTGGAAGTGAATTCAAGTAGATCTTTTAGAAATATTGTTTCAGAATCTGATATAAAGTGAAAATGTGTGTTCTTAAAATGATCTTGTATGTTTTTAAGCATACTTGATGGGATGGGAGTAGTGTTTAGCTCTCCAGATCTGATTGAGAGCAGCCCACATGTAGGGTTTATAGAAGAAGTGAGGCATCCTTTGGGAAAATTATTACAATTGCTTGCAAAGAGAAATTCTTGGCAAGTGTCATAATTATAAAATTTATGTGATGTGAAGATAATGTTAAGGATGTGATGTTGAAGAGAAATGGAAGTTTGAGAGTGTTTTGTGGCGTTGGTAAGGATGAGAAAAGGACAGTTTTTGTGGAGATTATTACTATTTGTGAAAATTAGTGTCATTTGTGGTGATATAAAATCATTTTGATTCCCTAAGGAGTGTATCCCCTCTTCCCTCCCTCTATATGAGTTTGTTTGGGATTAATAAGTGTTGTAAATATATATGAGTTTGCATTAAATGTGCATTCTCATTGTGTATATTTGTTGTAAATGTTCTGTGAAACTGAATTATCTAGGGAACCTCTTAGCTTGGGGTGGGTTTGATAATCAAACCCTAAGGTCGGGAGGAGAACTTTTCCTCAAATGGCTGGATTCTTGCAATGTATTGCAAATTGTAGGAATATTAGAGTAGTTGATTAGCTATGTTTAGAAGAAAGATGAATATTTAAAATCCATTTGTAAGGATGAATTATATTAATTATACTTGTAATGAACAATGTATTTCTATACAATGCTCAAATGAGTTTATGTGAAAATCATTCTTGTGTTATTTACAATTTATAAACTATTAAAATTTATTGTAATATTTAGTATATACTGGTCAATTTAGACTTTAGGAATATTCTCTATTATTTCTCTTTATTAGTTGTAAGTCTTATCTTGTTTGTTGTCACTCTTATACTATTTGGATAAAGCGATTTGTAATCTTATTCAAGAAGGCTTTCACTCTGTTTAATATTGAATATCTCGATAAATATTCTATGTTATGGTATCATAGCTCAACTAGAGCCTTGGGTACATGATAGCGAATTGTCCTAGGAACTGCTGCCGATATTGATAGATTATGGATTGCTAGTGTTACACAAAAAAGAGCCAAAAGACACCACACGGGAATTGTACAGAGCTGTTTTGGACCATTTTTTTTAATATCATGAATCTATTTCTGTAGAAATCGCATGACTGCTTTTGCTTAAAATTGCATCATTTTTTTTAAGAAACCATGGATTTTGTTTTGTTAAAAATTCTGTGATTGGTTTCTGTTGAAAATCGCACCATTTTTTTTGCAAAAATCATGACTTTTTCTCTTAGAAATTGTGGCTAATGGGTTTTTGTGTGCATTTCTGCCAATTTTTTATAAAATCGTGAAATATCCCAGACTCGGATATTGCTTCAAATCTGATATGGGTTTTCATTTTTGCTCATGTTTTGTTTCATCATAATGTAATATTGCGACATGCAAACATGCAGATTGAACATGCAAGAAGAACAATATAGATTTTTAAGGAAATCAATCGATGAAATACAAAGAATCTAAATAAGCCAATGGTATTCTTTGGTATAGAAATGTATTGCTGTTTACAAACACAAGCTGCTGTTACAAATCAGAAAATGCCTAATGCCATCAAGTAACACATACCCAAAATGCCTCCATACATAAAATAACAAACCCTCTGAATATCTGCAAGATAGATCATCAAATCCCCATGAAAACTGATCAATGATGTGCATGTTGAGACATGGACCAGCTAGGACTCGAACCTCGGACCTTCCATACGCTGCTGGAGTGCTCTACCACTGAGCTACTGGCCCCTCTTGGACCAGTCCATCGTCGGTCCGGGTGTGTCTTATTTCCAACACCAACACCCCCCCTTAAGCCACACCTCTCGTGTGCTTGGGGCTCCTAGACTGGACCTGGCTCTGATACCATATTACAAAAGTAATTTGGTAAAAAATGATTGTTGTATTTACGAATGATCATGAAGATCATTATAAAGAATTACAAAAAAATACAAAATAGAAAGTTTCTAATAAGAAACTAAAATTACAATATATTACATTATTGAGCATTAATAACTTAGGAAACTATAATATTAATAATGCAACTGTGAATCCTGCGGTGAATTCACAAGTGGGCTGATCTGGGTTTCTGTCCAAATAGCCAAAACCTCTAGGGTTTCCATCCTAGGATTTATTGAACCTGCAAGATAAAGCTCTCAAGCTCTCAAGGAAAAGTTTCTTTGAAAATGACAACTCAAGAATGAATCCTCATTGAACTTTTTCCTCCTTTTATAATACTTTTCCTTTTCGAAAGCAATACTTTACTTTATTTCTCTTTTAATTTACTTTTCCCCTCAAAAGTGACTTTACTTTATAATTTGTCATTGACATTATTATAAAGTCACTTTATAAAATAAAGTATGTCCAGCTGCTAATTAATTAAATTTAAATAATCCCATAGGACTTAGGACTATTGAAGATTTAATTAATTAATTATCACTCAAATAAAAGGGGACATGACAAACCGTGGGTTATTTTGGCAGTTTTCAACCATTGAAGGTTGCAACTAGGGCAAATCCACAGTTTTACTTTCACTTTTAGCCAATAATTCGGTATTTTTTTGTAGGTTTGGTGACTAGGATTTTACCCGTGGCTAGGGCACAAGGTTTACAATTTTTTTACGTAAAAAAATTGTGGGTGTTGTTTGCTTCCTATGGTTTCTTTTAAAAACCAAAAAAAAAAAGTGGTCTTCTTTCAAGGAAGCTAGGGTTTCCGTGAAAGGCAATTTTTCACTTTTACTCCATAAATACACCTTAGGTGAGGTATGGCTTCATTAACCAACATCATGTTGGAAGGCAGCTAGCATTTTTTGGCAAGAACTATAACACATGGAAGCAACTCATGTTCACAATCTTCAAGTACAGTTGCCTCAATAAGATCGTCCTTGGTACTAACACCTGCCCAATTGTTGCAGGTAAAGACCAAGACAAGTTTCATGAGCATGATCCTAGTCTGGTTAAATTCACAGGTTAAATTTTGGCAGTTTTTATTGATGATAGAAAATCCACTTTGGATATATTTTCAATCTTGGCATGAGTGCAATCACATGGACCAGCAAGAAGCAAGAAGCAACAGCTCTTTCCTCAACAAAAGCAGAGTATCGAAGAACAATAAAGTTAGCATGAAAGGCAATATGCTCAAAAGGATGCTTACAAACATGAAGATGTCTCAAGCAAAGCTTTCACCCTTGTTTTGTGATAATCAAGAGGTGCTAAAGCTTGCCAAGAATAAAATCTTCCACAAGCATACCAAGCAAATCGAGCTTCATTGTCATTTCATCAAGCAACTTGTAGAAGATGGATCGGTGATGTTGCAATATTGTCCTTTTGAGGATCAAACTACTGGCATTCTTACCGAGTAATTGAGTTCCCACAAATTTGTAAAACTTCCAAATGCTTGGTGTAGTTAGTAGATTGACCATTAAGAGAGGGACTTTAGAAATATTCTCATTCTTTTTCTTTAGAAACAATGGTTAAGAGATATAAAGAACTACAAATGAGGATACAAAAAAAGAAACAAACACCTCCTTAATCCTCCAGTAAGACCCAAAATTAGTAATCTTCTACAGTTTGGTTACAGAATCTAATGAGACATCTTAAGCAGATAATTTATTTAAATTATGTAAAATTTGTAAAGATGATAAGAGATCCCACCATACTTTTGCATATGAATTGATCAGCTTTTGAATGGTAGGATACCATTCAAACAGGAGCCAAATGAAGAAGGAAGCTATTGACACTGGGACAAAACTCAAAACTGCAATAAGAAATAGTTTGGAATCTCAAAATTAAATTTTAAAACCCTAAGGCAATGGCTAGGTTTAGGACAAACCTAAAATATTAAAGAATATAGTGAAATTACCAAAAGCACAGCTATCTAGTCCCTCAAAAACTACAAATCAAAAGATTTAAGGCTTCCACAGCACATATTACATGAACCAATGATTGTTGATAAACCTGTGCAAAACAAAATTATTCCAAAATGTTTCAAATACATTTGGCCTTAAAAATACATTAGACAGGTAATAATCCTAAATGAACAAAAAGGATGACACATACATTGAAAGCTTTGTAACACTATTTTATACATGTTTTGGCAAGAGTGTAAAGTTGATTCTTTAATCGGGACTTAATAAGTTTGTGAGATACAACAAAGCACTGCATTAAAATCTTAGTAAATATCTGACAAGAGAGAAATAGGGAATTGATACTGGTATTTTCAAAAAAGCAATCAAATTCATTTTATTTACGACCAGACAGACCTAAATAGAAACCTAAGTATTGCATGAGATAAAAAACACAATACATTAAGTCACTCTTAAGCTGTCTTTAGCAGTTTCTTGCTTTGTTAACATATATCTATTGCAATTAAAAAGAGCCAAAGGAGAAGCTAATGAGGTGCAAGGAAATTAGGAGTAATCGTTTTTGTAATTTGATGACTAAAATTCCAACTCAGTACACAGATTTTAGAATAATAACGTTTGTTACAACCGTACCCACTCTCTGGCCCTCTATGTGCTCATTCTGCATTGGACTTTCTGACTGGCTTATTTGACTGTTTCTCATGCAACCTGAGCAGAGTGATTCATGTGTGGAGGATTGTGCTTCAAGATGATGGTACACACTAGGCAAAGCTCTTCTCAGTGCAGTGACAGATCAGGTAAACATCACCACCCATCACAAAGGTGTTTAAAGGTAGGCTACCTAAAAACAATCTCGAGTTGATTTTTATTCATTACCACCAGATGCTATAAATTCCTATAAAAATTAATTTATTTGTGGGGCAGGGAGTGGAAGGAGGCATCATCTTAAGATAATCTCACTTGGAAGTGCTGGAAATAAAACAAAAAGATAAAAAGAAATTCCAGATGCAGGTGTGAACAATATTCTGGCTAGAGGAACTCATAAATTTAAGGTCAAAAGAAAAGAAAGAGTCTGTTATAATTGTGATAATTCAATCTTGGGAGCTTGGTTCATCACCTCTAGAAGCTCTTGACAAGGTGGTTGACTATCTAATTACGTTGGTGAATAAGTGCATGATAAAGTTTGGTGCCGGAAACAAACCAAATGTGGAAGGAGACTAGCAACTTAGTCACCAGCTCTTGTCAACCCCTCCTATTTTAAAGGTTTATTTTAGAGATACCTGGAGGAGTAAGTCTGGTGCAAATGTTGGACATGAAGAAATGGGTGGTAGGACTGGCTTGGTCAAAATTTTCATGGTGAATAATGATTTTAGTTGGGGATGCTAGTGAGTTTTAAGGTACAACAAGACTTGTAAATGACTTTAAATTTTACAAGAGGTGGAATGAGAGGTTATATCTTTGCAGGACCAGTGTTCGAAGATGGTATGTTGTATTTGCCAGCTCAAAAGGTGGTAGTTTGATAGGATCTGTGGGAATTGGGAAGATCAATTTAATTAATTTAGGTTACCTTATGGTGCATTGACCAGTTTGACGAGCATGGTTGCATACCATTCAAAAACCAAAGGGTGGGGAACTGATATTCAGACATTAATACATTGCATCATTGAGAGATAATCTACTAGCAAAAGAAAGCCCATTCTATATTTAACAGTTGCCTGTATAAATACCATGACTGATTCCCATAGAGGAATGTCAATTATACTAAGGGATGAGGATTTGGTGTGCATTTCTATGGTTGTGCTTGGTTGCTGAGTATGGAAGCTGCAAGGGAGCAACAATTTTTGTTTTTTTTAATTTACTGACCTAGAGTCATATCGCATCTTTAATAGACTAGGCCCATTCTATATTTAACAGTTGCCTGTACAAATACCGTGACATTCCCATAGAGGAATGTCAATTATACGATGAGGATCTGGTGTGCATAATATGGTTGTGCTTGGTTGCTGAGCATGGAAGCTGCAAGGGTGCAACACTTATTGTTTTTTACTGGCCTAGGGCCATATTGCATCTTTGATATGCTAGACTCTTACTTTGTTTATATGTTCGCAATCCTTGAGGTAGACTTGCCCAAAGAATATGGCCCTGATGTATTAAAACTGGCTAATTTCAATTTTTGTAAATTTTCTGGCCATTGTTACTTTGTTCTGGTTTTTATTGCAAGTGGGGAACCCTGATAAAACCTCCATTTATACATCAAAAAATAAAAAACTTCATTATGCAATAAGAAAGTAATCCAGGTCACCAACACCATTTTAGGAATGTCTTAGAACTTTGGGACAGAGACAACATTACTCCATTCTTGTGCACTAACTCTTTATTGATTGTATTGAACACCTACCCATCCTGTAGATCACCAGCAGAAAAGAAAAATGTTACATTTAGAGTTCTATTCAAACTGGAATGACGATAAAAGTTAAAACTAATCAAAGCTTTTCATCAAAGTTTCAAGGACATGTCACAAAAAATGAAGATGCTAACATAAAATTTACAGGAATAGTTTTGATAATGTCAGAAATATTCTATTGAAGTTGGGTAATAATTACATACGAGAAGTGATCAATCAAATAAGTCCAAGAATAAAGTGCTGTGATTACTAAGATTTATGTAACAAGCTGTGTTGTAATCTGATTTTATTACTTCATCTCCGAATACAAGATGCATGGTTCAAAAAAGAACAAGAAAAATGTAACAAAGCTCCTATGCATGGGACATGATGCATTTTACAGTATCATGATGAAAATTAAAATGCTTTTGCAAATTGCCAAGGCTTGGCAGTCAAATTGAGGCTCAATACAGTTGATGCGTCAGATTCTTCATGGATTTTGTGTGAAAAACTAACCACTAAGTAATGTCTTTTGAAGATATACTTGCAAGTCCTTTATCCATATTTTCAGGCTGAAAAATAATATGTATTCATTACCCACCATGCTTAGTTAAGTTAGTACTTGGACAGTCAAGAATTGCTGCGATGTTTTTTGCATACAATATGGTTGCCTTCCATTGGTTTCCTTTTGTAGGGAAGGTGCAAGGCAACCTTCCATGAACACAGTTCCCCACTCAAATTAAGGGTGCTGAGGCTTTTAAAGCAGGATTTGGCTATATTTATTAAAAAATCTGAACTTGCTTCAAGAAAAATATTTTCTTTACCCCTTAGGGCACGGGCTCTGATGTTGGCTTTTCAGATTTTCCAGATTTTATAGAGCAAGCTTTCTCTTTTAAGTTGATATTTAAATGATGTTTTTCTCCATTTTATTTATGCAAAACACTACACATTTCTCAAAAAAGGTGCATGACCTATATGCTTTTCCATACTATATGAGACAACAATACCTTTTGACCATGGCATGCAGTGGTTTTTCTGCCACGTAAAGAAGGAACAGTAAAATCCAATAGCAAATTTACTAAGATTGATGGTATTTGTATAATATAACAATTAAGATGTGATGTATAGGAAGTGCAAGGGTTGAACAGTGTTAAAAACAACATACAATAGAAATTTATTAAGATTGATGGTGATAGTAATATAGTATAATATAACAATCAAGATGTCATGTATAGGAAGGGCAAGAGTTGAAACAAAGTTTAAAGAAACAACAACAAAAATCTCACATTCATATGATCGTCCTTGGTTGCTAATTTTAATTGGGTCTGTCTATACAATCACTCTACTACACTGCTTTGGATGGCTAATCAATTTCTCCATGCATTTCACATTAAGAAGTTCCACCTTTTTGTGATTAATTATCACCTCAGCAATAACTTTTGACAATTGATGGAATTTTTACTCTTCTCCAGTAGTGTAACAGGGATTCTGGCTAACTTGAAGGAAACTTGATTTTATGGTTCCCCTCCGCAAGTGAGAGGGGCTGTGCCCTTGTATGATAACAATTTATGGGGTTTTGATTGACTTCCTCTAAAAAACGAGAGATGGGATTTGGCAAAAAAGATAGAAAAGGGTGAAAACAAAAATCAACTAGGAAACCTGAAAGCAAAATGGAAAGGCCAACAATTACTCTGGGTAACCAAAGAAAAGTGTGGAAAATTAAAATGTTCTTCTCCATGATGGATAAGCTGGATGGAAAATGTGTGACTACTCTAGCACAATAGAGAATGATGAAATCCCTGTTCACTCTCAAGCTACAGTTCAACAATACACTGTGAAAATGTTGGAATACTCAATTATTGTTTTGTCATTTGACTACTATAAATTGAACATCCATGACCCACAGTTTGCTTCTCAAAATCCTCACTGATACACAATTCAACAAAGGCATGGGGAATGCACATTCAACAATTATAATGTTAAATTAACCCATTTAATTCTATAGAACAGCTGATGTGATTTTGATAGACAAACCAATTATATTCACACATAATTTCACATGTCATTTCTTTACAGAAATGCTTGCAATTGCAATCCCATTTCCATTAGCAAAAATAGTAACATGCAATACAAGGAAGAAATAAGTTTACAGGCCGAAAATAGGGCACAAAGAGTAGAAAAAGCTTATACTGACACAATTATAATGCGAAAATAATTCATCTAATTCTATGAAATAGCTGAGTTCATTTTCATAAACAAACCAATTATATTTAATTTCAGATGTAAGCTCTTCATAGAAATGCTTGCAATTGAAATCCCATATCCATTAGCAACAATGGGACCATGCAACACCAGGAAGGAAGCAACAAGTTTACAGGTCCAGAAACAGGAAAGAGGCAGCAAGTTTATAGGCCCAAAATAGGACAAAGAGAGAACAATTTTACAGGTTCTCACAATTGTTAGTTATAATGACCAAGTAATTACCTTGTTACTAACTAAGCTTTCTTTTTGGCCTGTTAATGGACTTGACCGGGTTAATTGGGATATTAATGGATCATTAGAGGCCACTTGGAAAAAACCAAGGGAAGGTTGGTGTAAAATCAATTTTGATGGTGCCTCCAAGGGCAATCCCAGTCCTCTGAGTATTGCTTTTGTGGCACGGGATTAGATAGGAAATATTATTGCCATGGGTGCAAAAAAATTAGAGGAAGGAACAAATAATGTGGCAGAGGCAATGGCGGCCCTTTAGGCAGTTAAATTTGGTAAACGTTTGGGAATGTCAAAAATTCATTTGGAGGGTGGTTAATTAATCATCATCAATGCAATTATTTCAGGGGAAGTGCAAGCTTGGTGTAAATGTGTGTTCAATTTAATTCAATATGCAAGATGTATTCTAATTTTATTCTTTATATCTAAGTATTTTATCTCTATTATAATTCTGACTATCTTCTTTGTTTGGCAGGTAAGAGGAGTATTTATCGATTTCAATATCCTCTTTCTCAAATGCCAAATGATATATATATATATATGAGAGGGGAGGATCAAGAAGTGCCTTGACCGGTCATGTCTTATGGACATGACCGATCAAGACACTACTTGATCGCACCCTTTGGTATATAATATCAACCGGTTTTAAACATATTTGTCAGCCCGATATTAATCGGGGCTCACGTAACATATTAACATATTAACCGATATGCCAATTGGTATTAATGATGGTGTTTGGCATGGCAAATTAACCGAAGTGAATCGGTGTCTATGTTAACCGATACCGATCACTAACTAAGGGTTATATTCATTAACCGGTGCATACTATGCCACCCGATAGCAATATAATAATCTCTTGTTGAGAACACATCCGATATAGATCGGGATAGATGGTTAATTAGATAACTATCGTTCATTACCAATATGCCATGATATGATTATCGATATTGATATACATGAGGAATAAATAGCTTGAAGTTTTTCTTAATGGTTTAATCGATAGGATAAATGATTGAATGAGAGACTTCATTTATCTCTCATTCAATCATTTATCTTACCGTAGCTACCATGCATTAACACTTAGCACCTACAGAAGTACATCCTTTCAATTCGTAATGAATTTGCAACTCTGCAAAGTTACCAAATTAGTCATGTCCGGTGTACAGGAAATCAGGTAGTGGATGTTTTATCTAAATGGGTGATATCGTTTAATGATGTCGGGGAGATGAGAGTCAAGAGCTACCATACCCTCATCTTGGATGACTGACACCATTGGCACGCAGGCAAATGAATGAAGCATTAATTAGACGGCAGGGGAGGATGTTTGATGGGGCAGGGATTTTGAGGTGGTGATAAAAGGGGGTGGCGAGTGTCTTTTTGCTGCAAATTGAGGGGGTGGCGAGTGTCTTTTTGCTGCAAATTGAAGCTGAGGTGATTGGGCAGAGAAAAGGCAATGGAGACCAATTTCCATTTGGTGACCTCTCGGCAATAGGCGGCCTTTTTTGGGGTGCTCTTCGTGAAGCGTCTGAAAGGGAAATTTGGGGACGATGAATTCATGCAGGTGATGGAGGTGTTGTTGGTAGATGTCTTTCTCCAAGCAAAGCATCGTTACAAATCGAACATGGATATTGTGACCATATTGTGACCATGGTCGTGGGGGTTGGACCTGGGCGAGGCCACAGATACCATCAAATGCGTGATGAGAGTGATTTTGGAAGATGAATGGATGATTGGGTTGGACTCTCCTGGGGTGGACTGTCCCGGGGGCAAGGTTTGATGTGAGAGAGAATTGAGTACCCAAATGCAACAGAGGTGTATGAATTGGTCCCCTTTATTTGATGGCCTACTGAGTGCAATAGAGATGAGCGACGTGTAGTGGCACTCATCGGGTGGGAATTGTTGAAGGCCTACATCAAGTAGAACGAGGCCATGGTAGGTGATGTGTTGGTGGTAGCTGACAAGAAGACTAAAGGAAAAGGGAAACGGGGCCTGAAGAGAGGGAAGGTGGCGAAGCCAAAGAGGCAGAGCACGGATGTGGTGGTTGTAGGCATGGAGTAATTCGTTGTCTACTCTTTTGTTTTCTGCTCTTGTTTAATGTTGATACTACTGTAATGTATGTAACAGGGGTATGGTGGGTGGATTTTTGAGTTTGATTTAACGGGGGTTTTGTTTTTTGTTCCCCAAGGTGGTAGGGTGGTGTTGGGTAGTGTTGTGACATATTCACACATCGCCCCATTGCAAATGGGGACCCCTACTTTCTGCTTTCTAGGGTTTGCTTTTTAGGTCTTTTAGGTTCTTGTCTATTGACCTTTTGCAATTGAAGGGTCGCCAGGGGGCTCATCAGGGTAGCAGGCTCTGCTTGAGTCAGGTGGATCTCCTCAAGAGGTCAAGTCAATTGAGTGATTAGGGGTAATTTAGATCATTCCTAGGTTGTTTTTTGTGTACTATCTGGTCACACTTCAAGTTGCTAAATCAAACCTTGGTTGAATGCATAACGTCCTCCTAGGTCCCATCCTTTACATCAAGGGCAGAGCGAATTCGCCTAGAGAAGTCTGGAATGTCATCCTGATCCTCAAATGTCCTGAAATTTGGCTAAGTCTGGAATGTCATCCCGATCCTGAAATTTGACTCTGGAAATTGAAGAATCCTCCAAAAACTAGATTTTGCATTATAACTCCTGGAGGTCCGAAACCACTCTCAAACATCCTGACAGTATATACGGAATATAACTTAAAGTATAAGAAAAGACGCTTATACTTAAATGTTATATTCCATATATGAATCCTGACGGAGAGGCTAAAATGTCAAATTTCGATCCTGACCCTTCCAAAGGGTCCAGAGCGAATTTTCACAAAGGACCTAAATTCTTCACCTAAATCATTGAATGGTCGAGAAAATTTGCAGGGATATGGAAGGAAATGGATCTAGGATCAAGTCTAAGACAAAGTCAAGTCAGTTTGAAGGTGAATTGAGCCTAGAATAGGAATTTCGCTCCTGACCCTTCCAAAGGGTCCAGAGCGAATTCCTCTATAAGACACTCTACATTGCCCAAAGTCATGAACTAGCTCATTCCCAGGCTTGAGTGAAGGCAAAACACCTATTTGGAATGAAGAAATGTGAAAGATGAAGTCAAGATTTTAGCCTAAAACTAGAATTTCGCTCTAACCCTTCCAAAGGGTCCAGAGCAAAATTCCCAAAATCTACCTTTTTCTCTCAATTTTGTGTCAAACCAAGTGTGGATCAAGATTGAAGATGTCCTTAAGCATTGCTTTGAGTTGCTTGTGATCACCAAATGTGAAGGAGTTGAGCCAAAATTAGAACTTCGCTCCTGACCCTTCCAAAGACTCTAGAGCGAAATTCATATAAAACCCTATTTTTCTTCACAAAGTCTCCAAATGAATGCCAAGTTGAGCTTGATAGAGATCAAAGGAGGCCTAGCAAGTTATGTCCAAGCCAAGGAGAGGAGAAGGGAAATGAGAAATGAGCCTAAAATGAAAATTTCGCTCCTGACCCTTCCAAAGGGTCCAAAGCGAAATTCATTTTTCCTCTATTTTGCTCTTTAACATGACCAAATTTGTAACTTCGAAGACATGGTTTGGAGGACTTGGATGCATGTTTGTCGTTGAAAGGAGGTCTAAGGTGATGAAATGGTGAAAATCAACCTAGAATGAGAATTTCGCTCCTGACCCTTCCAAAGGGTCCAGAGCAAAATCCTCAATTTGACCTTCTTTTTTGCCTTAAGCACTAGGAGGACCTTGTTTTGAGCTAATTTGATGGTGGATTGCCTTGATTATGATGAAAGGAAGGTGAACTTGATCAAGTTTGAAGGAAGATTGGATGAAGGAAGTGTGAAACCAACCAAGAACATGGATTTCTTCCAAAGGGTCCAGAGCGAAATTCCAAGAAGACACCCATTTCTTCCTTGTTTGGACCGAGATCTTAGTTCCTTGGGCGTATTTGGGAGTAAATCAACATGTTTTTGCCTTAGGAATTGAATGAGGGTGAAGGGAATGAAGAATCAAGCCTTAACCTTGAATTTCACTCCTGACCCTTCCAAAGGGTCCAGAGCGAAATTCTTGAGAACACCTATTTTTCCCTTGGAGAAGGTCAAATCCTTGGTTTTTATGGCGTGGATGGAAGTGAGATGATGTGTCCTTGCCTTTTAAGGTGGATTGGAGTTGAAGGAATGAAGAGTCAAGCCTAGAACATGAATTTCGCTCCTAACCCTTCCAAAGGGTCCAGAGCGAAATTACCAAAATCTCTCTTTTCCTTCCATTTTGTGTCAAGCCAAGTGTGGATCAGGGTGGATTGAACTTCGAGAGACCCCTAGGCATGCATTTGAATGGCTTGTGGCCACCAATGATCAAGGATTTTGAGCTAGGACAAGGATTTCGCTCCTGACCCTTCCAAAGGGTCCAGAGCGAAATCCTAAATAGGTCCTATCCCTGGCCATGATTTTTAGCGAAATTCTCCTTTCAAGTCATTTTGAGGTCAAGTGTGTGTTGTCTTTGTGAGAGAGGGGTCCAAAAGGGAGAGTCAAAGGAAAACAAGATGTGAAGAATGGAGCTAAGTAAGAGAAAACAAGCAAACAATGAATTTCGCTCCTGACCCTTCCAAAGGGTCCAGAGCGAAATTCCTCAAACCACCTATTTTCTCCTTGTGTGAAGCCAAAACATTGATTCCTATGGCGTGGTTGAAGGTGGGGTGATGTATTTTTGCCTTGTAAGATGAATTGAAGTGAAGGAAATGAAGGATCAAGTCTAAAACTTGAATTTCGCTCCTGACCCTTCCAAAGGGTCCAGAGCGAAATTCTCAAAATATCCTTTTTCTTCCAAATTTGTGTTAAGCCAAACGTTGATGAAGGTGAATTGGACTTAAAGATTGCCATTGGCATGTATTTGAATGGGTTATGAGTTCAAAAAGTAAGGATTTTGAGCTAAAGAATGAATTTCGCTCCTGACCCTTCCAAAGGGTAAATTCCCAAAATCACCTAGTTTGCCCATGATGAAGGTCAAGGTATGAATTCCTAAGCCTTGGTGAAGAGAAGCCTAGCATGTGATTGTCTTGGGGGGCGTTTTGGAGTAGAAAATGATAGAATTTGAGCTTAAGGAAGAATTTCGCTCTTGACCCTTCCAAAGGGTCCAGAGCGAAATTCTTAAAACCTCTATTTTGCTCCAATTTTGCATCAAACCTAGTGTTGATTGAGATTAAAGGCATCCTTAGACATGCATTTGAGCAAGTTGTGGTCACAAAATGTGAAGATTTTGTCCTAAAATGCAAATTTCGCTCCTGACCCTTCCAAAGGGTCTAGAGCGAAATTCCTTATAGGTCTTGTCCTTGGTCAAGGTCCAAAGCAAAATCCTCTTTTTTGGTCTTTTTGGAGGTCAAATCAATGATGTCTTCAGGAGAAAGCGATTCAAAGGTCAAGAGAAGTTCAAGGCAAGGAGATGAAGTCTAAATTGAGCAAAATAGCAAATTTCGATCCTAACTCTTCCAAAGGGTCCAGAGCGAAATTCTTATAGGGCCTGTCCCTGGGGAGGGTCTTGAGCGAATTTCATTCTAATGCCTTTTTGTTGATGATTTAAGGTAGAAAATGCTATGTGAGATAAATATATCATGTGTACTTAATCATCTTTTGGTTTGTTTTGCAGGTGGAAGAAAATCAGGCCAGGACAAGGACGACCTATTCTAAGCCCATCACCATCAAGGACGTTCCAGATACATAAAGGAGGACTCAAGGTGTTTTGAAGCGTTGGAAGACTTCAAGTGTTCGAGGAGTTTCAAGTAGCCTCAATATCTCATTCTACCACACAAAGGAACCACTTAATGACAAAGAGGAATGACCTTACCAACACTTCAAGGTGAGACATGCTACCAGAGAAAGAACACTTGACAGTGAGGAAGCCCCATCAAGCACATGGAAGTCAAGGAGGCACATCATTCTTCGCATCAAGGACAGAGGAGGATCAACCAAGATACAAACGTCAGACAAGGTGGCATCCCAGTCACTTTTCCTCCAGTCAGATTGGTCCACCTCAGCATGTCCAGATTCAATGTACCTCATTTATCGGGGACAACACTAACTTCGGTGTACCTACCCCTGCTTCCTATTGGTCCTCGCTCCTTGAATGTAATTTTCTCATTGGCTAAGGAAGTTTGTTATAACAAACCCTAATTAAGGTTTCTGTCTTGTAATCCTAGCCATTGATTCTAAGTCAATCAGAGTCGTCAATTTTTAAAGGGCTCTCTATATAAAGCCCTGGCTCCTCATTTGTAAGGGTTAATAGTCAGAGAATAGTTAGGAGTTAGCAAAAGAAAGATAGTCAATAATTAGTAGCTCAATAGTAGATAGCATTTTAGAGTAAAGTAGAAAGAGAAGGCAAAGATTGTTACCAAAAGATTGTTGCAAAAGACATGTAAACTTCATTGAAGGAATGGTGAATTCTATGTGTCGATTCTACAATTTGCATGGTCTCTATACTTCTCAAATTTAATTTCATGTTATTAGATGAATGGAAGAAATTTGTATGATCAATGGTGAAATTTGTATATCCATACTACTAGCGGTTTGTTGATTGCAAACTTGCCTTGCGTAGTCAACTGTAATCATTCAGCTTAAGCTTAACTTCAATTATCGCTTCTTCATTGATATGCATCAACCTGACGATGTCTATGCTTGTAGCGGTGATCTGAACATCATAAAGTTTTCCTTAGAAGATCGCACTAACCTTGTGGAGATGATCCTAGCATGTCAAAGCAAGACTTAGTTAAAGTTTCATCAAAGGTCATCCATTGCTCCTACATTATTAGTGTTAGAATTAGATCCTTCTCCAACCCTTATCCTTTTCCCTTTTTTAAAAATCAAGGATCAGTAAAGACCCACATTCCAGTGATATCCAAAGCAAATCAGATGCTCAAGTCATCGAATGTAAGTCCCCTTGTGATTCCAGCAAAATCACATCATACCGCAAGAGCTTATCCACATGTAGAGAACCTACAATCAGAACCTTGGAGCTACTCCGATTGATCCTTCTGCGAGATCTTCAGCATTCGAGGAAGCTTTATTCAAGAGAGGATAAGGTACCTTTAGGTATTTTATTCTGTGTTTGGTCGTGTACAAAAGACACATCAACAAGCGGTTACTACAGTTTGCATGGGTGGTCGGATCTATGTAATGGTGAATTGTCTGTAATGCCTTTTACATGGCATTGTACAGGTGGTCAAGGGTTTTATGGTAGTTGCAGGTTGTTAGGTGGGGGCAGGTGTACTGGTTTTTTTATTTAATGACTTGTCAATTTTGGTTGATGGTTTAAACTTTGTAATCTCAATATTTCAATATTAACAAAATTCACTATTATTACTGTAAAAAAAAATAATAATTACCTTGTTACTAACTCATAATCTATCATCCTCAATTGCCACTTACCTTGCACTTTACATTAAATTAATTCATTATTGACACATCATTTTCCACCTTTTGCACCTCCAAAACTATCTGCACTGTTAATTGATTTTGACATTAAGTAAAAATGGAAAATTGAGGAGAAAGGGATATCTTTATTTCCATCAATTGCCCATCTTCTTGATTTGCACCCACTTCCTAGTTAAAATCAATAAGGCAATGGCACAATACTTAGGCATATTTATGGAAATCGGAAATCGGACGTATGACCACCTCTCTTCCATGCAAATCCCCATTTTCCAATGCGCCAAAAATTTAAGAGGAAAAACATGGCTTTAGAATTTTTATTGCATGCCTCTTATCTATCTATCTGCAAAAAACTTGGTTTCCCAAAACTTTTCTAGATTAGGAAAAGTTTCCAAATCTACCTCTACTTAATTAAATTAGTGACCATGCATACCAAAAAAGGATACAAATTGCTGTTTAACAGTTTAACCCATGTTTCTCTAAGGTGACAATTGGTATTAACATATCTCAGTTGAAATGAACTCATAGAAAATGGCGAAGCTAAATAGTAGCTACTGAGCTCAAGAAAATTTATATTTCCATAAAGAGAAAGATTGCCAACAAGAGTTTGACCTAGTTATAAAAGCAAATGTGTATAGCTGTCAAATTATAATCAAGAATACATATGACAATGCATCTATAAAATATTAAACTTGTCCCATATTGACATGACTTGAATTAAGCCAAGCTAAGAAATGGTAAAAGAATAGTGCACTTGTCCCATGTTGACATGACTTTAATTAAGGCAATTCTTTGTGTAATTTGTATTTCCTTTTTGACCAGCACAGATTTCATTCATTGTGGCTGTGAAGTGGAAGGTGGAGACACTTTTTTTTTGCTTATCCAACCGTGTTATATTGATATCATAACAAGTAAGAATATTAACTTTATTAGCTGATATCATATCATAGTTGAACTACTTGCCAAAAGCAAAAACTCGCAAAGGCCCAAAAACAAACTCACCAAAAACTCAACAACTTAAAAATTTGCTTAGATTTAATTGGAAATGCATATTTTTTGCAAAATTCAACGAGGAGATGCATCCAATGAGTCAATAAATGAGTACACAAAAGAAACAAGCCGAGTCTAGATATATTTGATTGATTTAAATGCAAATTGGGTACAAAACGGCATCCTTGTGTGGAATGTTAATAGCTGATAGTCTAAAACAAAATGAAATAGCAAACTGTTTTTTGTAAAACTAAAAGTAAATACTACATCAAAACATTTACATCTTCCTTTTCCCAGCTCTAGTGAAAACTAGGGGAGAGGTAGAACTAGAGGGTCTAGTCCTAGGAGTTTGATGTGGCTCCTCCACCTCGCCAAAATGAGGTTGAAGGTAGCACCCCTCACGAGGGTTTGAGGATGAGAGAGAGAGAGGTAGAGAGATAGGTCTAGATTTTGGGGGAGAGAGGAGAGAGTGAGACAGAGAATGGTAGAGAGGGGATAAAGAAAGAGTGATAGGGAGATAGATAGGTCTAGAATTCAGGGCAGATAAAGTGAGTGAGATAGAGAGAGCGAGAGAATGCTGATAGGAGCCTACTGATTACTGAAATTTGACTAAGTCTGGCAATTTAAAAGATCTTCTAAAAACTAGAATTTGTATTATAACTGCGAGAGATCTAAAACCAGCCTCAAACATCCTGTCAATATATACATGAAATATGTAATGTCCCCATTCCGGAAGTGGAGACAGGTAAATAGATAAACGATTAGATAAGTTTAAATCAAAAGATTTAAACTTATCATTAAAAGAAACAAGAGTCACTAATACTAGTCAATACACATCGATATCATGGGAAGAGGCAATCAGTTAATAAACCAATTACTATATCAATATAGAACAATACAGTAAGATAATCGATGATTGAGGAATCAGTAATGATATTCCTAAGTGTTGACAGGGATGAAAGCCAAGCAATAAGCAATCGATGATAATAAATATTGATAATACATATATCCAATGATGGTCTTTGATTAACAGGCAGATCAGTCGAGTGACTAAGACATCAATAAGCATAGGCAAGTATCGATAAATATAAGTTGAAGACAATGATTAAAAGATGAAGGCAATCAATGCATGACTGATCAGCGATTACATTAATAATGATGATGGATTATACAGCGATCACAACCAATATGGATTTGAAGAAACAGCGATTATGATATGATAATGACCAAGGGAGAAGGTAATTAACTACGATATCTATTATCATACTAACTAGTGCATGCTGATCAGTTAAGAATATTAGTATTGGAATCAATTATGGAGAATTTTATCGAAATCTGAAAAGGCATGATAATCATCAAGGGATACGATGACTATAACAAGTGTAAAGGCATGAAAGCAGCGATTAATATAGAAAAGGAGCGACTAGTAATTGTTAATGAAGAGTGCGGTTACCATGAAGCATGAGACATGTCTCATATATTGTGACTCCTCATTCAAGAAAGCCAATATAAGAAGACATTCCCATTGTTCGTTCAAGGCATCGAATTGGAATTTTATTCTTCTTTATATCCAGATCGAATAAGCTCTGCCAAGCGTTCTTGCCATTGGCATATTCAGATTGTATAGTTTGAGAGTGATGATCAGAAACGGCACCAAACACTTTGCATATTTTCCAAGTCTAAATCAGAAACAGCAATCATCCTACATCCTTATAGGTGTTAAGAAAAGATTTCCAACACAATATTCTTGCCATATCAGACACAGCATTGTAGTAACATTGCTGTCATTGGAAAAGGGTCTATTGCACATATTTCATTGATACATAAGGAAAAGCAAAGGGCTCCCTAACTGGCAGATTAGAACATCTCAGTCATTGCGTAAATTCTTACATATACATCAGAAACAGCATTAGAGATTGATAACCTTAAATCACATGTATTGAGATCGCCATAGGCGACTTCATCTCTTAATCACTTGCAAGTACCTAACTCCATTTCTAAAACAGCAATATCGTTGCTATAAGCAACATATCGGACTCTAATGCATACGCTGTAAAGATAATATCAGATATAGCAGAATTGTACTATCACTATACAAGATAGAGAATATCATTTACACAGCATATCTCATAGCAGCATATCAGACATTGCTATTAATATATATATTGATATCTATATCATTTGCACATATCTATATTGATTTCATCCGAAATTATAGTTGATCTTGGTTTATCTTCCATTACTTACTTAAATTGGATTCAATTGGCATAGTAGAAAAGGAAGTTGAAGTGAATGTTTAGGCTTTCCTAACTTAGCCAAAAAGGGGACATTACGAAATATAACTTAAAGCATAAGAAAGGAAAAAGACATATTGAAATGTAACTTATACTTTAAGTTATATAGGAAAAAGACATTGAAATGTGACTTGTACTTAAATATTATATTTCATGTATATATTCTGATGAAGAGAATGAGACTAGCTTGAAAAAAAATACATAATTTTTTGACATGTTTGAGCCTCTTTTTTTATGCAGCCGAGTTTTTGTCAAAGACTCACCAAGTTTTTAAGCGAGTTAATGGCGTAAATACTCGCCAAGCAAAAAAACTCTTTTGAGTTTTTCAAGACTCGCCGAGTACTCTGCGAGTTTTCCATCTATGATTTAGACTACATATTAAAAAGTGTTAACATGGTATGCTTATAGCATAAGAATGCATACTAAAATTTAGAAATGAAAACATCTTGAATCTCAATGTTAGATGAATGATTCTTTTGTTTTTGAATGATAAACAAATAGACTTGTCCTTGACATTTCTTGTTCCTTTAGGTAAATGACCACAAATGATTTACTGATTTTGTTTAAAGATGTGCATGCTTTCTTTGAGAATTTTGATCACTTTGATTCATGAGGTATGTACAAGAAAATTATGTTAATAGTTAAGAGCAGCAAGATTATTCAAGCTAGCCCTACACCAATGGATATCATAAGGGAGGAAATCCTCCCCGCTAGCCCATACTTTAATCAACTTAGAAACCACATATTCAACTTAGAAGTCACAATGGAAGTCCAACAATCAACACTTGGAATTCCACCTTTAGATGTCTATATGGAGATTCAAACTTGGATCTCCATTTTGAGAACACTATGGCCTTGACATTTGAGCACAAACCCGTTGAAGGTGATAGTTGAGCTTTTTACTTTTTTCCACAAGAACTTTTTTAAATTTCTATTAATACTTAAATAAATGAATTGCTCTTGGTTCCTAAATGCAAGATTTGATGAGAATTCAAACACACAGACCAAGATCTAGGTGAATGAAGACAAGTTACACAAGCTATATTGCAAACAAAATATTATGCAGGATGCAAATATCAAATATATTCCAATATTGAGAATGTGAAAAAGAGACAATATAAAAGATTGCTTACAAATATATAGGCCACTTGGATGCATGAATCAAGGAGATGACATGTCCAAGAGGTCATGAGTTTTAACTCACAATCACTCTCAATTGAGGTGACCTAACTTAACCTAACTAAGACAAAGGTGGCCTTAACTAGAGATGGCACCTAACTTCCATCAATCAAGGATTGATGAGACAAGTGGCACTTGTGTACCTCAAGTCAAGGTGTGCACACGTCATATTAGCTACCTAGGTCAAAATGATTAAATAGTCCTAATATCCTAAGTTGACTTATTAATAGGTGCAATATTATACCAACATCTCCCCCATGAGTGCAACTTAGGACATAAAAATGAAGAATGAGAAATGGATCAACAAAACAAGCTATATCAAGTACCCATGTACAATTATAAACCCCCCAATGAGAGAGAATGAAACATCCCCATCGCTTCCCCACCCCCTACCACTCTAAGAGAGAATAAAGAGAGAGACTAGACAGCCCAACTAAAATGTGATGCCTCATACTATCAAGTACCCATGTACAATTATAAACCCTCGAATGAGAGAGAATGAAACATCCCCATCGCTTCCCCACCCCCTACCACTCTAAGAGAGAATAAAGAGAGAGACTAGATAGCCCAGCTAAAATGTGATGCCTCATACACCTGAGAAGGAAAGATGATATAGCAAGCCAAAGACGATCCATGTGCACTAAACAACATTCCTTTACTTAGGAAGAAGTGGACACATAAGTGCATATAGAGAGCCTTCCCAATTTGAAAAGGAAAAAGGGCGAAGAAAACACAAGATGAATGTCTCTAGTAACTATGAGTCAATCCCCAAGTTGGTGATAAGAGATGCCAAGTTCAAATCAAGTATCCTAGGCCTGGTTGATAATGGTGACAACTCAAAACACTACATAATAGGAGCATAATAAGTGCCAAAATAGATGGAGATGCACTTGCTAAGCACTACCATCAAATAGGAAAATGAATTCCTCAATGGTATTCTCCAACTCTACAAGGTAGGACTCACAAAATAGATACTCAAGATTTGTCAAGTGTTCATCCCACATTTGCTTTTGGAAGAGATGGATAGTCTTGGTGCACTAAATCACAAGATCCATCTAAAATAACATTGAACTTGGTAGAGGGAAATAGTGATGGTAGAATCTTAGTGCATGTCATTGGATTACACTACTCGATCACCAACTATAATGTCATAAATTGCACCTCGTGCGATTTCATGCTACATAAGCGCCTTCGCTTTATGCTGAATGTTTGTCCTTTTGTTCGCATGGCTTGCTTCATCACCAGCTACTTTGGCCTTTTCTCCAACCTTGTTGACTATATGACTCATGGACACTAGCACAACGTGGAGAAGTCTACACGTTGCACTAGTGTCCCGCAAATCTACAGTCCGCAAGTGATCGTTTGAGCATTATGCTTGCAATTGGCACAGTACGTAATGCCCCTCTCAGCGACCACTAACATTGGTTTTTCTCCCAACATGCATATCTTCCCTCTTGGGCTTCATTTTAGCTCTCTAGCAACCCATTTTGAACTCCCTAGCTGCAAGATCATTTTGTAAAGTCCCAAACTAATAAATTTCTGAAATTAAATTAAATTTGCATCAAGGGATAGAAAATTATGATTTACTTCTTATTCCAAACCCTCGTATAATTAATCTTTCCAAATAAACTGAAGTACCCACAAAAATTTAGCAAGCAATCTCGCAATCTATGCACCTGATTTGTAGATCTGACTGTCAAATCAATCTAGAAATGCACCAAACTTAACATGCAAGTTGACTTTCAAATTATTCTCAATAAATAACATATTATTGTTGTCCTAAGTGGCTGCTAATAGCATTCATTCAATCCAAAGTGCTACATACAAAATGATGCTCAAATCTGGAACCAAAATCTCACTCCAAACTACACTATCTCGCTAATAACTTCAAATAACTCCATGCATGAGTTCAAAATGATAAATAATAGAAAAGTAAATGACATTTTCTGAAAACCATGGCCTCAAGGCTGCCATTAACTTTTGCGACACATGAAAACTTAAAACTAAGGAAACCTCCACTATTCAGCACAATGATAACCTCTAATATGAGATTATTCAATGGTATTCTTTGACTCCCGTCCTCTGAACACCTGGTAATCCTCTGACTCCCGTCCTTAGATCGCCTTGGAAACCATGAACATCCCGTCCAAAAATATCCTTCTCCATTGGTTTATCAACCATTGAAGAAACAAGCAAAGCTTAGCTAAAATCTGCAACAAAAATAATCAGAAATGAAGCCAATATCCTATATATATTAATCCACTTTCAAAATCCATGTTTTGGCACCAAAATCCCACTCCCAAGGAAAGGAAACTTTCCTTCTATTCTCCAAACTTCTACAAATTCCAAAGAAACTTCCATTTCCCAAAACCTCTACAACTTCCAAGAAATTTTCCATTTCTCAAAATTGCCAAAAAAACCATTAGTTTCCAAAAAGATAAGTCAAGTGAAGTTTCCCAAATGCTCATGCCAAAATGAGGGAAGTATTTAAGTTTAAATATATTTGGTATTTGAATAATATTCAAATCTCAACCAAATTACCAAATTTATTATTATTTCCCAAACTGTCAATTGATCTTGATTTGCTATTTTGGGATTGCTCGCTTACTATTTTTAGTAAGCTGCAATTTTAGAAATTTTGTAAAAGGGACATGACAAGTTCTCCCTTCCGAAAATTGCTTGTCCTCAAGCAATTGTAAACATAATGCACCAAGTTCTTGATTCCCAAAATATCCCATCATTTCAAAATGCAAAACAAATGATAGTCTTGTACCTGTTTGGTGTTGCTTCTTCCTCCAAAACATCCAAAACATTTCTTAAAAAGTATACTTTTTCTCTGTAATATTGAGAAGATGAAATCCAATTTGAAAAGTAATACTCCACATCACCTGAGGTTGTATGTAATTCCTTCCACCATCTTCAACTATTAACCCCCTTTTATCAACTCCTTTCCAAGATTGAATATGTACAATGTCGACAAGAATGCTAAACCAAAAAATCAGACTATTGTAGCCAAGAGGGAGTTCCAGACTCAAAATTAAAGCTCCATCCAATTGAATACCAATCTTGGAAGTGATTTCTTCAATTACCTTGGAGTTGTGGAGACACTCCTTGTAAATTACATCACAAATTGCTCCAACTTTGGCCTCTGATTGAAACATATTTGTTGCAGCTGTAGGCTTTGATGTGGATAATAATAGCACATGTGAATATCAGCAAATTCCACCATACAACAACATCCTAAAGTCCACCAAAATCTGGAAATTGATTTTGCAAAGCAATGGTCTTTATGATAGAAGACTATGCACTTTTTGAGTCCTTCCACAAGTACAATGCGATCTCCACATAAAATGAAAGTAGAAAACAATTTTATTGCAGCCAGTATCATATTATGTGTCTCACAAATATTCTTGATAACTTCCACCTTGAAACACTTCCAAGATAATCTCATACTGCAAGACAAAAAGTCTTCTAGATTTCTAGCTAGAATAGCACTGTCATCAAGGAACTTGTATCTAGAACTTATGATGCAATTAATATTATCATGAATCTGATTTTTTCTATTATTAGGACTATCATAACAGCCATTGGATCTTCTACCACAAAAAATGTCTTTTGGAAACAAATATTCTATTCACTTCTACATTGTTGAGATATATATCATGAAAATGCATAAGAGAAGATCCCATCATTACCTCAACCTGAGAGAAGTCTTCTTCAGCCCCATGGACTGATCTATAGCAGCAACAACAATTCCATGACACTCTAAAAATCCAAAGGATCAGCAACTTGTTCAGTTGGAAGATAATGAGCTCCTTAGAATCATCTTTTGGCACAAACTTGCGATTCTTCACATTTCCATTTAAAATGTTAGTGGCTAAAGAATCATCCACAAAAACAACCATGATGAAAATACCATATCTTCTATGGAAATAAAAATACCAAGAAGCATTTATTCTAGAAAAGTCA
Source organism: Cryptomeria japonica (assembly GCF_030272615.1). Classification (NCBI taxonomy): domain Eukaryota; kingdom Viridiplantae; phylum Streptophyta; class Pinopsida; order Cupressales; family Cupressaceae; genus Cryptomeria; species Cryptomeria japonica. Next base: position 131,480,458 of record NC_081414.1, read on the forward strand.
TCTTCCATCATGTTTTGTATTGCCCATTTTTGTAGTTCATTACTCTCATAAAACCAAACCCAATAGATTCTCCATTCATTGTACTTGATCAAAGGACTAACATCAAATGATTTATGCTTGAATATTCTAAAAGAAATGCTAATTTTAAACTTCTTATCGTACCTTGCTAATCTTTCCTCTGAAACTCTGAACTTCATGTTGTTAACTTTCTTGATTTCCAATATTTGTGATGAAAACCAAATAATTCTCTTTCTTGTAGCTCCACAAAATATAGTAGATCCATGTGATAAACATAAAACCTTAACTTCATGTAGAGAATTAGTTATATTTTCATCTTCTTCCTCCTCTCCTTCCAACTCCTCTTGAGAAATTATTTTGAGCAAGCTTTGAGCACCCAAAACTTGTGCCAAGAGTGTGATGTCGATCTCCCAAAAATGTTCCTCAATAATAAATGCTTGTTGCTGAAATACATCAATAACTCTTTCCATATTTTCCAAAGCATCTTCCCAACCAACATTGGAAGTAAAAATATTATCATCACAAATGAAATTAGGATTTATCACCTGATTTTCCATGAATTGCAAAACCAAGCTATAAGGTAAGATCTTGTGCCTCATGTGCTTCCTACAAATGGATGACAGAGAGTAGCATATCACAAACTTAAAATATGTGGAAAAGTTAGAGAGTTTGTAACCAATACCATGTTTGTTTCTCCATTCCATAGATGAGCCAAGAAACATATATTTGAAAACTCCCATTTTCTGATTTGGAAGTAGTGAAAAAGTAAAATGTGATCTATGTTACTCATCAAACAATTTCAGAACTTGCATACTCTCAATCAACAAACATTTCGCTACCCACGTAGCTTCTCCCAAAATACGATACTCATGTATACAAGAATGAAGACAATCAGGAATAAGAATTGCAAAAGTTGTGTTGCTTACCTCCATAGAATCCTCTAATATCTTCAATGTTGTAAACTCTTGCTTGACAAGATTTTGGATGATATAGGTAAAGTATGAAAAATCTAAAACCCAATCTTCATTCAACCACATCACCTTTGCAGCTCCAAAACCCATGATATAGAAGTCTTTATCAAAATTTTGTCCACTCCAAAAGGGAAAGAATATCATTTTCTTTTGAATGTTATAATTCTGTAGTATTCCCCTTTTCATGAAACCTCTTATTTGTAGGAAAATTGACATCCAAAGCACCAAAGAACATTCAGTCACAAAATCTTGAAAACCAAAAAGATACCAACTTTTCTTACCAAGACAATGCTTCAAGAAACTCAAGTTGGTTACCCCCTTCTGGATATCTCTTTTACCTTTATCTCCAAAAATGAAACTTGGATCCCATGAATGTTCAACAAGTTGTGGACATTGTCACTTCACCATGTGGTTAGTACGCATTAAAGACCTCATGTTAAACCATTTGCAATAGGAAGAGAAATGAACAATGAAGCCTTTTTCAAACTTAATCTTCAAAAGATCGCCTGGATCCCATATATAAGAACACTCTAAGCATTGAAACAAGTAATAAAGTTTGCATGTTGATTCCCTTATTTTGTCACCCGTTTTTGCGTGCTCTCCTTGATAGCACCTTTTTTGCAAAGGAGAAGGAAGAGGCAATAAATCTGGAATTTGTGAATCTTGAACATGCCTTGAGTTACCAATTGAGAAAACATCCTCTTCAACATTATCATGCTTTTGTTGTGCTTCCCTAGTTCTAAAATTATTATGATCAGCTCTCTTTTCTGTGAGAGATATTATTGAGATAACCTCAACCTTTTCATTTGTGTGTCTCCAAGCTTCCAACTTAGGGTTGTCCAAAGCAATCATTCCATCTTTATTTTTGGAATCACCAAGCTCTTCTATTGAAACTTCTAAGAGGACAATTTGTTCCTCTCCTTGACCCATATATTCTTGCAAATTGATTTTTTCATCCTTATCCTCATCAGGGGTAGACTGAAATATATTATTTTCAGAATTTGAATTGATATCTTCATTCAAAATATTTGTACCTTCTATTCGGTGGATGCTATCTTCTCGTTCTTTCTCCTTGTATAGCCCAAAGTTGTCCTGAATCTCAACCTTAATATGTTCTTCTTGATTTTTAGTATTTTCAGCCTTTTCCATCTTAACACCCTCCTTTCTTGTTCTCATGAAGTAGTCTTCAAATGATACTTCAAATTTTCCCACTGAAAGGTGCTCATCAAAAGCTATGAAAACCTCTCCTCCTCGAGGTATATGTTTCCCGATGAGCTCTACATATTCGTAAATGTGAGGGCTTCCTTAGAAATTATACATTTGATAAAATATTCATCAAACCATTTTGATATTTTTGATACTAAAATATCAATTTCCAAACCCATGTAAATAGATCTCTAGAAGTCTCCTGTGATTAGCATCTCAAAACCCTATAGGCTGGCAAGATCTTAGCTCTGATACCACTGTAATGTCCAAGACTAATAAATTTCTGAAATTACATTAACTTTGCATCAAGGGATAGAAAATTATAATTTACTTCTTATTCCAAACCCTCATATAACTAATCTTTCCAAATAAACTGAAGTACCCACAAAATTTAGCAAGCAATCCCACAATCTATGCACCTATTTTGTAGATTTGACTGTCAAATCAATCTAGAAATTCACCAAACTTAACATGTGTTGTGACCTTTTCACACATCACCCCATTGAGAATGGGGACTCTCCCTTTTTCCTGCTTTCTAGGGTTTTGTTAGAGCCTTGTGACCTTCCTACATCATTATTGCCAAGTTTGTCAGTTTTGAATGGTCTGAATTTTGAAAGTCATGAGTAAGTTTGTGCAAGCAATGGTCAGAACAAAGTCTAGACATCGTCAGAATGCCTAGAAAGGCCAAAGGACGAAGACTACAATTGATTTGGGTCAATTTGGATAAATTTCTATTTTTGGAAAGTTTTGCTTTTTTTTTCCTATTTTTTAGGAAGTTTTGTTTTTGGCATTTTGAGCGCGATCCCCGAAGTGGCTATTTTTAGAAAGTTCTTCCTATTTTTTAGGGATGCTTTCTTTTTCTATTTTTGGAAAGGGGATCTAGGGTTTGCACTGTTGGCTTTGAATTGCACTGAAAATGATTGTCAAATTCCTCCAAAATTCAAGTTTTGATAAAAAAAGCCAACTTCCTAAATTTTAGGGATCCTGAGGAATTTGATGGATAAATGGAAGGTGGTTTTCAAATTTCAAGATGATCTGACAAGAATTGCACAAGTTATGAAGATTTTGGATCTGGTTTCCATGGAGATCATCTCTCTCCAAGTCCGCCCAGCAAGGAGAATCAAAGGGTCATGAATTTGTCCAAGTCCGCTCACCTTGGGGTATCAAGATCCCTCAACTCTGCCCTTGGTTAAGTGTGAAGTGCAAGAAGTTAATGAAGTCCACCTAAGGATGTTCACAAGGTCAAGAGTTCAGTGAAGTCTGCCTACCCTTGGTTCCCAACATTCACCAAGTCCGCATAGGTGTGGGTAAGCTTGGTTATGAGATAAAGGAAGTCTGCCCTCCATATGTTGGTGCAACCAAGTCCACCCAAAGGTTTAGGAAGACAGCAAACAAGTGGTGCACATTCTTCACCAAGTCCGCCCTATGGATGATAAAGAAACTCCTAAGTGTGGAAAAGTCCGCCCTACATCAGCATACACTTGATGCACAACATCAACAAAGTCCACCCTTGGTCAAAGACTATGGTTCCTGAAAATGTTGAGCTCCGCCTTAGTATGATACATGGTACCTAAACATGATGAAGTTCGCCTAACTTGACGTGGTGCCTGAAGTTTATGAAGTCTGCCCTGCCTTTAGTTGGCAAGTCAAATATTTGCTAAGTGTTAAGAGAATATTCTCGGATGATGTCAGCAGGATCCTTCATGAAGTTCCAACTAAGAACCAAAATAGAAGTTTCTTTGAAAGAGAAAATTGCAGCTTTAGTTCAAATTATGAACTGAAAATCGAATTAGAAACTTGCATTTGTAAAACAAGATGAGGATTTCGAACTTGATAGAGATGACAAGTCCACTGAAGATCAAATTAGAAACATTCCCTGCAGATTAGAAGGACCGAGGAAGGATTAGAAACATATTTTGAGGAAGATTTTGAGTTTCTAATTACAAATCGAACTTTTATACAAATACTTCATTCATTCTCTCATTTTTACACATTAAGTTCAAAGTTCTGAGCATACTGAGAGCAAGTTTGAGAGTTCTTTTGCAGGTTGAAGGTTATTTTGAAGTGCTTTTTGCGGATTAAAGGTGTTTTTGAGGAATTTTTAAGTAAAAGCCTGAGTTTTCAACCTCTTGTTCACCAAGTTATATTCAGATTTTGAAAATTTCTGACTGATTGGAGGACAAAACCCATTGATTTTCTGAGTATAGAATCTGAAAGTTGTGTTCTTGACAGCTTCTTTATCATTCTTCGAAGGTGAAAGTTCATTTTGTGTGCAAAATATCAAGGTTTTAACATGGTTTTGTTCTGAAAAGAAAGAGTAAATTTCACAGATTAATCTTCTTCTCTTTCTTATTTTCTACCCTTCAAAGCAAGATTGAATGGAGTTTCTTGGACTTCATGTTTTCAAAATCTGATTTTGAAGTGAAAATCAGACCTTAAATTTCCTAAAATGTCGTGATTTTCAAGGGTTTTCTTAAGATTCTCAAAATAATCAAGTGTGGAAAATCCCATTTTTTGTGGCTAAGTGTTGAAAAGAAAGTGAAAACCACAGATTACTTAGCCACCAAACTCACAAACTACGCTTAAAAGTATAGATTTTAGCTTAAGTTGGTTTGTTTGTTTTGCAGATTTTGGAATATCTCGCAGCCAGGATGAAGTTTCAAGTGGATAAAGATTCCCCTCCAGAATCTAAGATGAAGTCCAAGTGGAAGCTGGTCGGAGACACTAACTTGGGACATATCAACTTGAGGGAATTCAAGAAGCGAATGTATGATTTGGATAACCTAATGCCTACAACAACTGCCAGAAAGATGATGAGAAATTGAATCGTACAAGTTGTTGGTTTCCTTCCAGTGAAGTAGTGTACTGAGTTGGTGGTGGAATGCTTTAAACATTACAAACCTATAAACCGAGAGATCATAGAAGCTGACGGGAGAGTCTTGGCAAACATTAGTGAGGTTGCTATCAGGGAAGCATTCTGCATCCTTGAATATCATAACCCTATTTACATGACCAAGGAGAAAGAAACACAACTGTATCAAGATAATGTTGAAGAATATGAGGCAAATATCAACCATTCATGGTTGGATAAGCCAAGAAAGGGTGCTTCCAAGTTACCCAAGGATCTTGTGACAACCTACTTCAAGGATGATATTGGAGACCTGATAGTTTTGTTGAACAGAGTCATGGGTAGTCTACAAGGCACGCCATTTGAGCCTTGGATGTACTACTTCATTAATGAAATAACTACCGAAGTGAAGATGATTGATTGGGCAAAGATTATAAGTAATAATCTTGATGACCAACTGAAGAACTTGGAAGAGAACAGGACATTTTATATGAGATCTTATTTGGTGTACTCTCTTGCTCGAACTTACAGATATAGAGGACTCACCTGTAGAGGAGAAGTGGGGAATAAGGAGAATCAGTTTGTTGTTTATGATTGCTACCCACAGCTGCACTTGGAGGAAAAACTTCACTTTAAGAGAGTCAACGATGCATTCTTGATGCACATTACCAGGACGCTCCAAGGTGGTCTTCATCAGAGGCTCTCTCAAGAGTCTAAAGATTTGGTCAGCAGATTCGGGCATTGGTACATCCAATACTCTAGGTTTACTTATCTGAGAATTCAAGGATTCTTTGGACTTCCTTACAAGTTACCCATGTATCCCACCAACAGAGTAGTGTTACTTGAAGTTATCAGGCAGCTTGAAAGTTTTATGATTGTTCAGAGAGGGAAGCAGAAGACAGGAGCGTCTTTTCCCCTTCATGTTGGAAATGGATTGGAGACATGTTCATCAGCACAAGTTGCCACTAGTGTTGAAAAGGAGCTTTCTTGGTACCCATTCTTTCAGTATAAGGCTAGAAGGCATTTTGACCCTTTTCACCAAATGAAAAAGGTAGATGGAGAGATGTTCGAGCATAGACCTGATCTTGAAGACTATTGGGCTAATGCAGTTGTTAGCTTTGAAATCAGAAGGAGATTGTGGTCCAGACTTCCCCTGAATTTGATTAGAGTAGCAGAAGTATTTCGAGTAGCAGATCAGCTTGAGGATGATCCTAAATTTGAGCAGCCTCACTTTGATAAATTGAGAAATGAGCCCCTTGCCTTGGTTGATTGGTCAGATTCTGAAGGTTTGATTTGAGTGACCTCATGAAACCAGTGATTGAGTATTCGAAATGGTGGGCAACAGAGAAGATGAAGGGTCTTAGATCAAAAGATGTTGATCTCACATATGATCTCATGGGAACCAATGAATCAATGTCTTCAAACCATGGTGTTTCGTCAAGTGTTGGGTCCAGGAAAAGGAAGGAACCCGCTGAAAATTCTGAGGGGTAAAGGAAAGAAAATAGCTGGAGATACAAGTAGAAGGTATAAATCAAATGAAGGTCATTTGAACTTAAGTGTTGCATCCGCTGCTCTAGTCATGACTACAGCTAATGAACTGGAGATGAATACTGATATGGGAGATAATGAGGTAAGAGTTCCTTCTCCTTCAGTTGAAGAGGTAATGGAAGAACCAACTCAAGAGCCAAATTCTGCCAGGACTGTAGAAGTTGAAGAACCTGAGCCTTCGAGAGAATTCCTTGATGGCACTGTCACTGCGCCCAAGGAAACTGAAGATAAATTTGATGAGAGTGGCATGGAGCAATCAACCTTTCCAAATTGGTTGAGAGAAAGAATAAAGGCTAAGGCTCCCAAGGAAGCTCATTCAGAAGAGAACAAAATAGCATTCCTGGCTATGGTGAACAAACCAATTGAGATAAGACCGCCCAAACCAGCTAAGAAGTTCTCTTTAACTCAAAGAGATAGTGCAGGATTCAGATCAATACAGATAGCTATACCCAAAGAAGGTAAAACTCAAGATAATATTGCTCCAGAAGATTATGAGATCACCACCGTGAACCTTGGAAAGAGTACCAAACTCCAGGAAGTTCAGGAGTTTGATGTTACTTGCAATACATTGAAGGAAAGGCTGAACAAAGAAGTAGAGAAAAGGAAAAGATTGGAAGAAGAGAACGAGCAGTGGAAGAAGTATGTGATACACTTGACGAAGCCACTCAATCAGGAAATACCAGTTGCTCCTCCTGCACCTCTTCCACAGGAATTCATAAGGGACTATGATGATATGAAGGCTACCTATAAAGAAGCCAAGGAATGGACTTTTGAGGCCTTAGAATGTGCAGATACACTTGTTGAAAATCTGGTATCAAAATTTGAGTCTACCTCTTCTTTGTCGGCCAGAATTCAAGATTTGTCTAAGAATTGGGAAGAAGTTGAAGAAATTCAGAATATGGTTCTCTCCCACAGTTGAAGATCATTTGGGGGCTTTCTCAGCAGGAGTTAGTGAATGGAGGAATCATTCAAGTAGGAAGTAGATATGATTTTAGCACTTGGTATTTTACTTTGATAACCAAGGTTGAAACCTTGAAGAAATCTGAAGCCATGTGTTTGGAAGTCGAGAAAATTGTTAAGGATATTCAAGATAAGGTATTTCATGTGGCAGCAATAATCTGGCAGCGAGAGGTGGTGTGAGAAAAACATCTGCGCTCCAAAAATCTGAGAGCTAGAATCCAATCAAACTTTTTTAAGGTTTCAGGAACGATTCTCAAAGGAGATTTCTCTAGAATTTCAAGTTTTCTCCTCATTGATGAGAATTTCCTTGCGCAAGCGGTTGACTGGGAATGCATACTCGCCACCTGTATTGGTGATGTGGACATGGTCAACTTCCAAATTAGCAACTTGCCAAGTGTCACCATGGAGGAGGTGCGACTTCTTGTGTCCAGATACATCGAATCTACAGAAAAGGAAACTGGACACTCACCTCAGTGAGAATAGCAGTTGCGCCACTTGTCTCCTTCCTATTCATTCTAACTGCTAGAGTTTGGGGAAACCCTAATTAGGGTTTTGAACTTTTAATCTGAGCCCTTGATCATTGTTCGATCTCAGTCGTTCATAATTTCTAGACTACTATATAAGGTTGCCTCCTCTCATTTGGAGAGTGTGAGGTTTTTTTGAAATATTGTTGCATGAAGGTCATTTTTCAAATAATATATTACATGTGTGCTTTCTCTTGAGGCTTTGTAATCCCTATTGTTTGAGTGATTAAGCAAGGTTTTCAATTTCTTCAATACATTAGTTAGAATTTATTTTACGTTGTTAGATGAATGAAAGATCTGATAAGTATTGGTTTATGGTGTATCTCTGCTCATACTTTTGGTAAATGGATGATTTTCATTCACTGTGCAAAGTTAGTATGAGCTTTCCATTTTGTGTATGCTTAAACTTCCGATCATAAGAACATCCCTTGAAGATTGCATCCACTTTGTGTAAGTTGTTTGAAGTGAGGCGGAACAAAGTGTGGTTTATTGAGTTCATTGAATCAATACCGTCTCTGGAATTCATAGGATTAGAGTAGATTTCTAAACCCTTATCCCTTTGTCCCTTTTTTCTTTGAAGTCTTAAACCCCAAAAAATCCCAAAAAGAAAGAAAGAGAGAGAGTTTTAATTGACAAATCCATCTAAGTCCCAAAGTTGTTGACAATTCATTCAAGCATAAGTCCCTTTGTGTATTACCAGCAAATCACAACATCCATTGAGCTTATCCACACTTCAAGACCTGACAAAAGAAACCTTGGAATCGCCATATGATCTTCTAGCAATCTTAGCATACGCGGTGATTTTGTTCAAGAGAGGGTAAATTATCTTTGGGTACTTTATTCTAATGTTTGGTAGATGATAAAACAGACACCAACAACATGCAAATTGAATTTCAAATTATTCTCAATAAATAACATATTACTGTTATCATAAATTGCTGCTAATAGCATTCATTCAATCCAAAGTGCTGCATACAAAATGATACTCAAATCTGAAACTAAAATCTCACTGATAACTTCAAATAACTCCATGCATGAGTTCAAAATGATAAATAATAGAAAAGTAAATGACATTTTCAGAAAACCATGGCCTCAAAGCTGCCATTAACTTTTGCAACACATGCAAACTTAAAACTAAGTAAACCTCTACTATTCAGCACAATGATAACCTCTAATATGAGATTAGTCAATGGTATTCTTTGACTCCTGTCCTCAGAACACATGGTAATCCTCTGACTCCCGTCCTTAGATCACTTTGGAAACCATGAACATCCCATCCAAAAATCTCCTTCTCCATTGGCTTATCAGCCACTGAAGAAACAAGCAAAGCTTAGCTAAAATCTGCAACAAGAATAATGAGAAATGAAGCCAATATCCTATATAAATTAATCCGCTTTCAAAATCCATGTTTTGGCACCAAAATCCCACTCCCAAGGAAAGGAAACTTTCCTTCTATTCTCCAAACTTCTACAAGTTCCAAAGAAACTTCCATTTCCCAAAACCTCTACAACTTCCAAGAAATTCTCCATTTCTCAAATTTGCCAAAAAACCATTAGTTTCCAAAAAGATAAGTCAAGTGAAGTTTCCCAAATGCTCATGCCAAAATGAGGGAAATATTTAAGTTTAAATATATTTGGTATTTGAATAATATTCAAATCTCAACCAAATTACCAAATTTATTATTATTTCCCAAACTGTCAATTGATCTTAATTTGCTATTTTGTGATTGCTCACTTACTATTTTTAGTAAGTTGCAATTTATAAATTTTGTAAAAGGGACATGAAACATTCTCACTGCTCTTTACTCACACCATTGAAGGTTTCTAGTGATACTTTCCAACGTTCTTGGCTCTCCTTCGTGCTTGAGACTCTCATCAGCCTTATGCTTTGAGGAGGACTTGGTACTTCATGTTCTTCACTCGACAAACTCTTGCCTTTGGGTGTGGAAGGGGAATTCTTCTTTCCTCTTCTTTGTTATCTCCATTAGCATATTCATATCATACTTTACTTTCTATTTCCATTGTCATTTTATCTATCAATCTATCTTGGTCCATGGAGGTGGAAACACCAAAGCGGGGATCTGACTATGGCAGACCTCTAAACATAGCCCCAACATTTTTCCTTCTTGCTTGTGTGCAGGTTTGGTTGGCGAAGAGCACATTGCTAGAGGCTTCAATCACAGACCAGTTGTGAGATCTTCCTTTCCCTTTCTCTTTCTCATTTATCCTTTTACATTTCTACACTCGTTTTCTACTTTATGTGGTGCATTTACTTAGTTTTATTGTATCTAGAACACATCCGTCATTTTGTGCTCTTTGAACGTATCCATACTCTGTCCGTACGGGACATCAACACATTGCACTATCGTCTAAGACCTGCACATGCATCCTCGGACAGGGCATCAGAAAGCCTCTATGACATGTTCAGTGTTATCTACAGTGTACTTGACAGCCTTAGGCTTTGTACTCATCCTGAGTGGAGAGGTAGATTAGTGAGTCCTAGAGAGGTTGTTTCTGCATGTCGATGTGGTTCATTTTTCCCCCTCTACACCAATGTGTCCACATCAAATGCTTTAGTATGGATAACTGATAAATTGCCATTGTTGGAGTAGAGGAGTACTCAACCTCAAACAACTTAAGTCTCTAGAGGTGGAAAGAAACATGAACATCCATAGATACAAGATTGGCTATGAGTCAGAAACAAATAGGATTGGAGGATCATCAAATCTCCATTCATCTCCCAAATTTTAGTCCAAAGAGTGTGAAAGCACTCAATATGCCAAACGAACCATCTTTTACACTCGTCAACATGTAGAAAGACTTGATAAAAGAGGATTTGAAACATCTAGAGGATGTTATCAGAATTGTAAAAGAAAAGGCTGAGGTGGATAAAGATAACATCATCACACGGGTTGCTCAAACTGAGAAGGCTTTGAAAAGCTTCATGAACCACAGTCTTGAGGTCTTAAGAGTCTCGTCAAATAATATGAATGCCTTGGTGGATCACTTAGAGAGGAAAAATCAAGATAAGAACTTGGTAATCATTGAAGATGTACCGACCTCCAGCTCCACTCATCAAATCTCCAGGCGAAGGACCAAGCAGACCACCACTGATATGGAGACCAAAACGAAAGACATCCAGCTGAAACAGGAGAGCAATGATCTGAGAGAAGCCGCTAAGGCCATGATGCTTTTGGTTCAGAACGCTGAGGAGTCTATAAAAGTTTTCATTTGAAATGCAATGCTGGGTTTTGGATGCCAACTTCTCGTTGGCTCCTTGCTGTCCTTTTGTCCTAGCTACTGGTTTTTGTGCTGGTCTTTTGCAGCTGTTTTGTTTTGGTCCTGTTGTGACCTTTTTTCACACATTGCCCCATTGCAAATGGGGACCCTCTCTTTTCCTACTTTCTAGGATTTTGTTAGTATCCTGTGACCTTTTGCTGCAGTTTCACCAAGCCTTGTCCAATTCAGAGCATTTCAGGCCCTGACGATTGAAAGTTAGTTTTTGCAAGTTATGTGATTCCGAAGTGTGAACACCACCAGAGTGCTTAGAGAGGCCAAAGGATGAAGATCGCAATTGATTTGGACAAATTTGGACAACTTTCTATTTTTAGAAAGTTTGCTTTTTTGCTTTTTCCTATTTTTTAGGAAATTTAGTTTTTGGCATTTTTAGCCCGATCCCTGGTATGGCTATTTTTAGAAAGTTTTCCCTATTTTTTAGGGATGTCTGCTTTTTGCTTTTTCGGAAGGGGAACCTAGGGTTTACACTTGTGCCACTGACCTGCTTTGACCGGAACTCGAAAATTTCAAGTTTTGACCTAAAAAAGCTGAATCCCTAGATTTTAGGCTTTTTTGCTTTTTCAGATGATCCACCTAAGCACGGATTTCAAATTTCAAGTTAATCTGGTTAAATTAGATTAAACTATGAAATTTTGAAATTTCTTTGAAAATTCTTCTAAGTCTGGCTAACAAGGGTTTTGAAGTGTTTCTGCAGGTTCAAACCCCATCACGAAGGCTGAAGAGGCCATGTAATGTCCCCTTCTCACTGATGTTCTTTCAGAGGTCCATTAGCCTATTCCTGAGACCCGTAGGCTAGGTGGAATGAGTAATCAGGGTCTAGCATCGATGAAACGAGGGCTTACTATTTTTAGTAAGTCAGGGGATGACCGTTCTGGTGCCATTGTCCGACCGAACACTCCTTGCTTTGCCTCTGGACGTGATGATCATATTTTTCTGAGCATTAATTCTTGACTTACTATTTTTAGTAAGTGGCTGGGTGGCACATTTCTATTTTTGGCAGTAGTCAGGGGTTTGAATTCTCCAGCAGTTTGTGGTCGTCTGGGTTCAGTTTCATCTTGGAGGTGATAATAATCAGTGCGGGAGATATTTGCAACATAATTAAATATTATTTCCTTTCCTAAGGTTAATATTTAATTAATCTATTTATTGGCTGCTGGTTTATTAAATTTGGGATTAATGCCTGTTTAATCCTAAGTTTGGGCGAAATTCAATTATTTTATGGGATGTGAAATGTTTTTTTAAAAGGGATATTATTTCACTTTACATCGCCATTTTGTGCCTAAGTGTCCAACGTGGGTCCTCCCCTCTCTTGGGCGTGACTTTTGACTTAGGGATTTGGGCGCTACTCTTGGGTCCACATGAAAGTGGAATGAAATTCAAATGCAAGTGTGGAATTTGGAGGGATGTCATTTGGATTTGAAGAATGAAGTTATAAATATGAGGCTTGGGTTCCCATTTGCACCATCTTGAAAATCTGTAATGTTATGCTGCCGGATTGGCAACAGAACTTGAGGCTTCGGAGGGCGTCTCCCTAGTGCTACCTGGTTTCGTACTTGAAATACAGTACCTAGCTGTGCCTTGTATTCTCCTATCGCTTTCAGAGCTTTGCCATAGACATCTTGGTGTTGCAACGATTCTGGACTTGCTGGTTTTGCCTGTGGCTGAAACACATTTTTGCTCACATCTCTCCGCTGGAGCGTCTGATAGTTATGGGTATTATTCCTATCTTCCTTCCCAGCACTGGCAAATAAGTTTGTAAGTTTTTAGCACATTTGTTTGAGTATTGATTTAATTATGCAAAATCGAAATTCCTAGTCTAGGCGTGGTTTTTTTGGGTTGCATTGGGATGCGTGCAAAATAAAAAGAGGGTTGTTTGGGGTGTGGCTGTGATTGGTTGTCATTGTATTGGATGTATGGTGGGATTGGGCTTGATTTGAGTCAATTCGGGTAAAAATTGAGTGAGTTATGAGTATTTTCATGTTTTCATGGGTTGCTGGAACTGTACTTTCAGCCTGCAGAGCAGTGTAACAGAAAATTACAATATTGTGTAGAAATCTGCAGTTAATCTTCTCATCTCATCTCCATATTGTAAGGATTGTTTCAGTAGTACTGAGCATCCCATTCTATCTGCTTTATTTTGTAATTCCCACTGCATAAGTGGAAGAGGCTGGCTTGCCGCCTTCTCAGTTTTGTAATTCAGTTTTCTTTGATAAATAGTCCTCCTGCTGAAATATGCGGTAGAGTGATGTTTTAATGTAATGTCCTCCCGCTGAATAAGTGGTCGAGTGATAAAGTTCAATGTTTTGGTCCTCCCGCTGAAATATGCGGCAGAGTGATTGTTAATGTAATGTCCTCCCGCTGAAATACGCGGTAGAGTGATTGAACTTCTATTTCTTGTAATCTTTCCCTTGGTCGGTTTACCGCCAAGAAGTTTAGTTTCTATCCTGCTGGATAAGCAGAAGGGGATGGCTTGCCGCCCATGCAGTTGTAATGTTCAGTTTGTTTATTGATGTTGACGATCCCCGGAACACCGTATGCTCTCACCCTCCCAGTCTGGGCTCTCGGTGAACAAAAGGTGTAAGGGTTCCCTTTAGTTGTTTTGCTTATTACTCTAACCTTAACGGGTAATTGTTGTGGATGAATTGCTATTGGCCTGAAAAAACAAAAAAAAAATTAGTGGGATATTACAGTGGTATCAGAGCTGGTTTTCGTGCCAGCCTGTGAGAGTCAGTGGGTTCAGAAGTCTCCATGAGTGACAGAGACGTCAGACACTACAACAGAGAACAGAAGAGACAGCAGTTTCAAGTTCCTATAGTGGCCGAAGAGGACACATTTTCAAAAGTACTGAGGAACAGAGGGAAGAATTTAGATACCTCAGATTCAGTGGATTCAATGGCAGATAAGACTGCAGAAACAAATGAGGCACCCGACAAGAAGGCAGAGAGGCAATTCAATGCCATGATGGACATGATGTCATTACTGCTGTCAAAGCTCAACTAGAACGTTGTTGGGACCCCTAATCAGCCCAACAATGGACCGGAAGCCAGCACTTCTAACATTCCTGTAAGCAATGGAAATGGGAGCAATAACGGGAGTAACAATGGAGGTTCAGCCCCAAGGCCTTTACAACCTGTCTTTTTGCCCAAAGAAGTACAACAAGCTGAAACAGAGATACCCACAGCTGATGAGATAAGAAATAGCTACATGGAGTATGCTTCCCTTCCTGGTGAGATCCGAGATATCCTAACTCTGGATCAATTCATGAATCAGAAAATGAAAAGAGGACGGAGGAATGACTACAAGTCTGCTGCCCCAAGAGATTTCCAGCAAGCTCTTGGAAGAGTGACCTTAGCACACTTTGATGGGAGCGCTAAGGGTACTGCTAGAGCATGGGTACAAAAGTTGGACAATTACTTGTCCTTGAGACCGATGCCAGAGGAGGATGCCATCAAGTTTGCTACCTTGCACTTGGATGGAGTGGCCCACGAATGGTGGTACCATGGGTTGGTCACCCTTGGTCACAACTTAGTCACCACCTACGCTGATTTCACCAACAAGCTAATTGAGAGATTTGACACCAGGGATCCAGAGGTGAAGTTTAGAGAACTTGCACAACTGAGGCAGCAAGGTTCCTTGGACACTTACGTGACTGAATTCCAAAACCTGTCAGTCATGGTGAGTAGCATCTCAGAGAAGCGACTGGTTGTCCTTTTCACTGAAGGACTTGAAGAACCATTGAGAGGATGGGTCAAAGCTTTTGATCCGCCCACACTGGCAGAAGCTATAAAAAAATCCAGAAGTATGGAGTTGGCTGCCCCTAAGAGTA
This sequence comes from Cryptomeria japonica, assembly GCF_030272615.1. Classification (NCBI taxonomy): domain Eukaryota; kingdom Viridiplantae; phylum Streptophyta; class Pinopsida; order Cupressales; family Cupressaceae; genus Cryptomeria; species Cryptomeria japonica. Next base: position 131,495,655 of record NC_081414.1, read on the forward strand.
AAATTCAGTCCAAGCCTTTCCCTTTCAGAAAGGATAAAAAGAAGTTCACTAATCAGACCAAGAGGTTCCCTCTGCGAATGGATGATGGGCTCCGTCAAGAGCTCCGGAGAAAGAATCTATGCTATTCTTGCAGAGAACCGTGGGTTCCCGGGCATAGGTGCCATGGAAAGGGGAATTTACATCAAATGGAAGGCTATTCTGGAGATGGATCAGATTCTGAAATTTCAGAACAGCAGAATGAAGTTGAGGACAGCGAGTATGAAGAGGCTCTTGAAGGGCCCGAATTTGGGTCAGAAGATAGAGGAGTAGTTGCTCAACTCTCGAGCATTCACAAGAATGAGTCTTTTAGAGTTCGGGGTGTGATTGGAGAGCATCGTGTCATAGCTCTCATTGACATGGGTGCAACACACAACTTCATTGATGAAAGAATTGTTGCAAAAAAGGGACTAGTGGCAGAGGAAGTTGAGGGCTTCAAAGTCATGGTAGCAGATGGCTCCACTATATCCTGTAATAGAATGATTTCCAACATGTCTCTGAAGTTGGGAAATCATGAAATCAGAGATGATTTCTTTGTGGTAAGCATTGGAGGGACTGATGATGCAGTCCTCGGGATTCAATGGTTGAGATCTCTTGGTGAGATCACACTAAACCTACAAACCATGGAGCTGAAATTCATGTCTGAAGGGAAAAAGGTAGTTTTGAGAGGAATGTCGCATGGGGGACTTAAGGTTGTATCCTTGAAAAGAATGGAGAGGCTGATCCGCCATAATCAGGTGGAGTGGGCAGCGGAGTGTTTGATAATGCCTTCCAATCCATTGGTGGATAAGGGCAATTATTCCTCAGACATTTCAGCAATGGTCAAAGATAAGAGCAATATTGTGGTGATACCTTCAGAACCACAACAAGAGCACAGAAAGTATCCTGAAGACATTCAAGCTTTGATAACTAAGAGAAGCAAGGTGTTCGAAAAGCCACCTCCTGGTATACCTCCTGAAAGAGGTGCTGAACACATTATTGAGCTTGAGGAAGGAGCTAAGTCAGTCATGACTACTCCTTACCGATACCCCAAAAAGCAGAAAGATGAGATCGAGAAAGCAATTCAGGAATTGCTTGACATGGGTTACATCCGGCCTAGCAAAAGTCCCTTTGCTTCGGCTGTTGTTCTGGTGAGAAAGAAGGATGGGACCATGCGCATGTGTGTGGATTATAGATCGCTGAATCAGAAGACCATCAAGAATCGGTATCCTATTCCGAGGATTGATGAGCTCATTGATGAGCTACATGGGGCAGTGTTCTTTTCCAAAATTGACCTCAGATCGGGGTACCATCAGATTAGGATGAGAGCTTCAGATGTGGAGAAGACTGCTTTCAGGTGCCACTTTGGGCACTTTGAGTTCTTAGTCATGCCCTTTGGGTTGACGAATGCTCCTGCTACATTCCAGTCATGCATGAACAGGATCTTCCACGAACAGTTGAGGAAGTTTGTGTTGATATTTTTTGATGACATCTTGATTTTCAGCAGATCATGGAAAGAGCATCTTCAGCAGTTGGATGAAGTGTTGGGCATACTAGAATCTGAATCCCTGTTCGCCAAGGAATCCAAGTGTGAATTTGGGATGGAAGAGTTGCTCTACCTGGGTCACATCATCAGTGCAGGTGGTGTGAAGGTAGACCCTGAAAAGATTAGGGCTATCATCCATTGGCCTACTCCAGAAAACATAACACATCTGAGAGGGTTTTTGGGATTGTGTGGATTCTATCGGAGATTTGTAAAGGGATATTCTTAGTTGGCTGCCCCTCTTACAGATCTTACCAAGAAAGGGGCCTTTGAGTGGTCCGAGAAGGCACAGACAACATTTGAGCAGTTTAAGAGGATCATGAGCTCCTGCCCAGTTTTAGCATTGCCCGATTTTACCAGGCCATTTGAACTACAATGTGATGCGTCTGGAGAAGGTGTTGGTGCGGTCCTCATGCAGGATAAGCACCCTATAGTTTTTGAGAGCAGAAAGTTGAGAGGTCCTGAGAGACTATACTCCATTTATGAGAAGGAAATGCTTGCCATAATGCATGCACTTGCAAAATTCAGACAATATTTGGTGGGAAGTAAGTTCATTGTCAAGACTGACCACAACAGTCTTAAGCACTTCATGCACCAGAAGGATCTGAATGAGAGACAGCAGAAATGGGTGAGTAAGCTACAAGCTTACGACTTCGATATTGAGTATGTAAAGGGGAAAAACAATGTGGTAGCAGATGCCTTATCACGGAGGCCCCATTTGAGCTCACTTTGCGAGCTTACTGCTGGTTGGAAAGAGTTATTGCTTGCTGATTATGCCAAAAATCAATTTGCAATCAGTCTTGTAGAGGGTACTTTTCATGATGAAAGGTACAAATTGGTTGAAGGATTGATACTATACAAGGGAAGAATCTTCATAGTACCTGAATCTAAGTTAAAAGAGAAGATTTTGCAGACCTTCCATGACATTCCCCTTGCTGGTCACCAAGGTTATTTCAAGACATACAAGCAGATCCGGGAGAGATTCTCTTGGAAGGGGCTTAAAAATGATGTTTTGAAGTACATTAAAGAGTGTCATACATGTCAGAAGAACAAGGATGAGCACACTCTACCTGCTGGTTTGTTACAACCCTTGCCTATTCCCGGTCAAAAATGGGAAAGTATTTCCATGGATTTCATCACGGGGTTGCCTCGGGCTCAAGGAAAAGATAGTATTTATGTAGTGGTGGACAGATTTACAAAGTTTGCTCATTTCTTCGCCATTACCAGCTCTTTTACAGCAGCACAAGTTGCTGAAGTGTTCTTCCGAGAGGTATTCAGACTGCATGGTTTACCGAAGAACATTGTGAGTGATAGGGACAGCAAGTTCCTAAGTGCCTTTTGGCAGGAAATTTTCAGATTGTGTGGGACTGTGCTCACTCCAAGCACCAGTTATCACCCCCAAACTGATGGACAGACCGAGATAGTAAATAAGTGGGTGGAAGGTTATCTCAGAAACTATGTCTCGGAACAGCAGAATACTTGGGTGAGGTGGCTTCACCTAGGGGAGTATTGTTACAATTCTTCCTATCACATGTCCATCCGGATGTCACCATTCATGGCACTATATGGTTATGAAGCTCCTAGCTTCGCAGACTTGGTATTTGGTGATAGCAGAACCCCTCAGGCGAAAGATATGATACAGTAAAGTCAGGATATTCTGAGAATCTTGAGGGACAATCTACAACATGCACAGAATCAGCAGAAGTTGTATGCTGATCAGCAGCATATTGAGCGCACCTTTGAGGTGGGCGACATGGTTTATTTGAGGCTCCAGCCTTACAGGCAGTCTACTCTCAAAAGGAGTGGGGTTGAGAAATTGAAACCTCGATTCTATGGGCCTTTCAGAGTCAGTAGAAGGGTTGGAGAAGTGGCTTATGAGTTGGAATTACCGGCAAGCAGCAGGATCCATAATGTGTTTCATGTGTCTCGCCTTAAGAAGGCTTTGGGACATAATGTAGTTGCTTCAGCTGAGCTACCTCCACTTGATGAGGAGGGAGAGTTGGTTTTGGTTCCAGAAGCTGTCCTTGAATTCAGGGAGCGAACTTTGAGGAGAAGAGTGATCAGGGAATACTTGATCAAATGGAAGAATCTACCAGCAGAGGATGCTACGTGGGAGAATGAGGAGATTCTATTGCATCCAGCCTTACAGTTGCTTGAGGACAAGCAATTTTGGGGGGGGCGGACTGTAATGTCCCCTTCTCACTGATGTTCTTTCAGAGGTCCATTAGCCTATTCCTGAGACCCGTAGGCTAGGTGGAATGAGTAATCAGGGTCTAGCATCGATGAAACGAGGACTTACTATTTTTAGTGACCGTTCTGGTGCCATTGTCCGACTGAACACTCCTTGCTTTGCCTCTGGACGCGATGATCATATTTTTCTGAGCATTAATTCTTGACTTACTATTTTTAGTAAGTGGCTGGGTGGCACATTTCTATTTTTGGCAGTAGTCAGGGGTTTGAATTCTGCAGCAGTTTGTGGTCGTCTGGGTTCAGTTTCATCTTGGAGGTGATAATAATCAGTGCGGGAGATATTTGCAACATAATTAAATATTATTTCCTTTCCTAAGGTTAATATTTAATTAATCTATTTATTGGCTGCTGGTTTATTAAATTTGGGATTAATGCCTGTTTAATCCTAAGTTTGGGCGAAATTCAATTATTTTATGGGATGTGAAATGTTTTTTTAAAAGGGATATTATTTCACTTTACATCGCCATTTTGTGCCTAAGTGTCCAACGTGGGTCCTCCCCTCTCTTAGGCGTGACTTTTGACTTAGGGATTTGGGCACTACTCTTGGGTCCACATGAAAGTGGAATGAAATTCAAATGCAAGTGTGGAATTTGGAGGGATGTCATTTGGATTTGAAGAATGAAGTTATAAATATGAGGCTTGGGTTCTGTTGTGACCATTTCACACATCGCCCCATTAAAATGGGGACCCCCTCTTTTTGCTCATTTTTGCTCGCCTTTCTCTGCTTTTTAGGGTTTTGGTAGTTTGTCAGTTGTCTGGATTAAGGGTCAAACCTTAGGGTTCCCGTTTTGACGTTTTTGGGCCAGAGTCCAGTCAATCTTGTGAGTTTTTTCGAGCTTCCTTTCGTAGGATGCAATTTTGAATAAAGGGAATTCGCCAGAGGCTAAGTGAGTTGGTCTATTTTTAATTGGAATTTTGAATGAAGAGTCTAAATTTGTCTAAATGTGAATGATGAGTGTTTGATTTTCGTCCGATTGAGTAATTTTGACCAAATTTTGAAAATTTTGATAACTGATCCCGGGCATTGGAAAGGTCTTGTTTTTGCCTTGTGAAGTGATTGTAATCCCGAAATCATGATATTTTGGCCTGTAGGAGCAAAATCGCTCATGTCCCTCAGTGAAGGACCGGAGCTCGTTTCTCAAAATCTTACTGTCTCTACAGGATCAAGACAAATTTTGAAGTGGAAGTGATAAAGGGAGGCATGATCTTTCCGTTGAATATAATTTGAAGAATTTCATGAGCACGGAAATGCCCCAGGAGTAAAAATCGCTCCTATCCCTCAGTGAAGGACCAGAGCTCAAAATCAAACATTGCCTTGTCCTTGCAGGATTTGAACAATTTGATGATTGAAGGAGAACTAAGGAGATATGTTTCATCAGTTGAATATAATTTAGAAGTGCCTTCGTGAAAGAAAATGGACCAAAATGAAAAATCGCTCCTGTCCCTCAGTCAGGGACCAGGGCGAAATTCAGTGTAGCTCCCGTCCCTCTCCCAGGGACCACAGCGAAATTCCTCATAGGGCAAAATTTGGGTGAAGATTGAGCAAGTTTTGAGTTTGAAGCAAGAAAGGAGGATGAAATGAACCCGTTGAAGACAAATTGAAGATTACAAGACATCAACAGAAGACTCAAATTGACCTAGGCGCTCCTGTCCCTCAGTCAGGGACCAGAGCGATTTTGCCTTAGGTCAATTTCTCGCCAAGTTTGAATGAATTCCAAGCCATGGATGAATGAAGGGATGCACAACAAGATCGTTGAAGATAAATTTTGGGGTTGGCAAAGTGTAATTGAGCTTGCACATGAAAATTCGCTCCTGTCCCTCAGCCAGGGACCAGGGCGAAATGATGATTATCTTGCCTTCCACTCAAGTTCAGACCACTCCAAGTCAGGATACATGGAGGCAAGGATGTTTTGAAGCGTCTCGACGACGAACAAAGTTACAAGGACCGCTAAAGTTGAAAGAATTGCACCAAATGCCCAAATTCGCTCCTGTCCCTCAGTCAGGGACCAGAGCGAAATTTCTATGAAGGCTTGGGTTTTGAAGGTTTATCAAGTTTCAAGTGTCTAAGAGGGATCAAAGGACCTCATTCTACATGGTGAAAGTGATTGCAAGTTGATACAAACAAGGTTGAGCCCAGGATGCCCAAATTCGCTCCTGTCCCTCACCAAGGGACCAGGGCGATATTTACCATATTGGCCTAATCCTTCAAAAATCACGCCAAGTCAAGGTTGTACAAGGTTGCACAGGGTCTAAGGTGTCTTAAGAAGATGATATGCAAAGAAATCAAACGTTAAAAAGGTGATCAATTGGGCCAAGGAGACAACATCGCTCCTGTCCCTCAGTCAGGGACCAGGGCGATTTTCACAAGATCATTCATTTTCCTTCAAAATCATGACAAGGCAAGGATACACAAGATCAAGGATATCGTTTGGAAGGCAATGAACAAGAAACAAAGGTTACAAAACGACAAATTTAGGCTAAGATACAAGGTTCGCTCCTGTCCCTCACCAAGGGACCAGGGCGATAATCCTCCAAGCATCAAAGTGCCTTGTTAACGACAAGTAGAACAAGCACGGAACGAAAGGATAACGTTGTTTCTTCCTCATGATGAAATTTGGTGATCATAGAAGCTAAGATCAAGGAGAAAACACCAAGATCGCTCCTGTCCCTCACCAAGGGACCAGGGCGATAATGGTCACAAGAGGCATTCATTTACGAAATCAAGTCACTCAAGTTCGAAATCCCTTGCAAATATGCCAGTTTCAACGTGAAGATGATGGTTTTGAACGTCGAAAGCACAAGAATCAAGACCAAAATGAAGTTCGCTCCTGTCCCTTAGTCAGGGACCAGAGCGATAGGTTTGTATCTTTCCCTTCTCCCAATTTTTGGCGCTAAAACAATTTTTAAATTTTATTAAATGCTAGAAAAAATCGACAAATCAATTGATAGCATTTAAAAATTGCGCATAAGCATTAATTAATTAATTTTTGCCTATTTAAAAATCGAATTAATTAAAAAACGATGGCATTTAATTAATTAATTATTATTTTAAATAATAAAAATGGGGCGCTTGGGATTTTAATTCTTTTATTTTATAAAAGTCGGCCTTTAAATTTATTTAAAAAATTGTTTTAAATTACCTCATTTTGCAAAAGTCGGCCTAAGGTAATGAAGGGGGGTAAGCGCTTATAAAAGGAGGGTGAAAATTTTCATTTTCACATTATCATTTTATCATCTTTCATATGCGATTTTGGAGAAGTGCGATTGATATTCAAGTGGAGCGAATTTCCGTTCCAAGGAAGGCGCAAACATCATCAAGGGAGCGCAAACTTGAAGTTAAAGTAAGGCGAACTTGCCAAAGACATTAAAGATCACATCAAAGACCACAAGGGTGGCGAATTGATAAGGAGGACGTTCATTTGAAGAGAGATCACGTTGAAGTCACCAAATTTCGATTGTTGCCTAGGCGAATTTCTTGTTTTGCATTTTAGAGTTTAGCTCTCAAGCAAGGTATGGCAAGTATCCCTTGAATTTTGAATTTTGATCGTCATAGCTTCATATTTTGAATTTTGAAATTTTGAATTCCAGTAGCTCAATCGTTTTTAGGAAATGATAACTCAAGGACTTATCATGAAGTTTCCTAATCTTTAATCTAATCTAGTTATTCATTGCAAAATCTAGTTTCTTATTATGAAATGTTGTGTAGGTATGACAACCCCGAAGGCGGGAGCATCCACCAGTCGTCCAGCTCTCATGAAGGAAGATCAAAAGACCGAAGAAGTGGAGACCAAGATCGTGTCTAAGTGGAGCAACATTGGAGATACCAACTTGGGCAACTTCAGCACGAAGAAGTTTCGAGAGGTCCCCTACATTGGCAAGCCATCACCTGTCGCCCGGAGAATAATTGAAAGTGGCATCATTAAGGCGGCCGGCTTCCCTCCAACAGTTCAGTGCCATGAGTTGATGATCGAGTGTGCTCGTCATTATGATCCTCAGTCCAGAACGATCGTGTCCAAGGAAGGAAACACTTTAGCATATCTTTCAGAGGAAGTTATAAGTGAGGCTTTCCATCTCCCAGAGCACAGGGATATGATATACAAGAGCATAGAAGGAGCCAGGTCCATGTACGAAGATGATCCAGATGCTTGCCTAAGCATCATCAACAAGAACTGGTTACTCAAGAGTCATCCTCGCCTGAGCAAGATCCCGAACACACCACATAGGATTAATTTCCAGGAGGAGTACAGAGATTTGATTACAATGCTCAACCGAGTTACAGGAGCCCCTCAAGCCTTCTACTTTGAAAGATGGATGTTCTACTTTATCCAGGTGATAGTTCAGGGAAAAGGAACAATTCATTGGGCCAGAATGATTAGCCATTGCTTGGACGTACAGTTGAGGAGACTAAAAGCTACCAAGTCCTTCCATATGAGTTCATACGTCATATATGCTTTGATTAGGAGCTTTGAGTACGCAGGACTACCTCACAGAGGAGTGATTGGAAGAGGACCCAGCGAGGTCAGAGTTTGTGATTCCTATGTCCACTTGCATCATCCGCCAAGAAGCAACTACAAGCTAGTTAATGATACCTTCACAATGAACATCACAAGGACGTTGCAAGGCGGGATTCACAATAGATTATCTCAGGATGCACAGGAACTAGTAAAGAGGTACGGTGCTTGGTTTATCCAATTTCCGAAGTTTACTTATATCAGAGTCCATGGATGCCCTTCACCTCCATACATGTTGCCGAGATATCCGACAGACAGAATAGTGTTACTTGAGGTAACAAGACAGTTGGCAGCTTATGCGAAGGCATTCAGACACAAACATGGAAATGGAGTTCCTGTACCTATCATCTTAGGCAATTCAGTTGAGGTATGTCCTAATGCTTTAGCCATGGATGACGCAGAGAAGGAGTTAGCTTTGTATTCTTTTTCATCCTTTGCCTTGAGAGAAAGCTTTGATCCACATGGATATATAGAGGAGACAGTCGGTAGGAAGTTTAAGCATGAGTTTCAGATAGAAGATTTTATGATGAATCTCTTAGACGATCTTGAAGTGAAAAGAAAGATGCATTCTAGATTGCCTTTGGATTTCATCAGGAAATGCAAGATTTACAGAGTGGCCGACCAAGCACAGGACAGTGGCAGACATCTCCAGTCATCCTATGATCGAGAAAGCAAATCAATACGGTTAGATTGGAATGAGCCCGAGGTCGTGGATCTAGATGCTTTGATGGCTCCAGTCTTGTCTTGTACTCGCAGATGGGTTGATGTGCAGCATCAGAAGTTGAGAGAGCAAGGCATAGCTATGACTTTCACTTTGGAAGAGAAACCACCCGAAGGTGGAGCTAGTGTAAGCGAAGGTAATCCTAATCCCAGGAATGCAAATGAAGGCAACCTTCGAAGTGCAAAAGAAGGCGATCTCCATCCAAGAGGCTCGAAGAGGAAAGAGAGACCTGGAAAGAGAGAATCTTCCAAGAAGAAACAAGAGGCCAGCCGAGATCGTTCATCCGGTACATCTTCTCGACAAGAGAAAAGGACACTTGAAGTGGAAGAGTCTATGGAGTCAATGGTTCAGAATGATAAAGAAGGACAGGTACCTCAAAAGTCACCAAGTGGATCCCTCCAAGATTATGAGCTACATGAAGACAAGAGTAATGACGAAGTAACATCTCCTCCCAAAGAAGAAGAAATATTGCATAAGGAAATACAGGTCAAAGAGACAAGATCAGCCATCCCAGATTGGTTGAAGGAAAGATTAACCAAGGTGATCGTGATTGAGGACGAAGACAATGTAATTGACTTGGAGAGCCTTGTCGGACATTCCCAGGAAGTGACAGAAAAGAGGAAGGCTACCAAGATGTCCAAGATGATTAGAGATGAGACTCGATCCAGAAAATTACAGATAGCTACACCGGCAGTGGACAGAGGAATATGATATAGAGACATTTGAGCTAGGTCCATCCACAGCCGAGCAGACACTTGATGATGCCACCGATTCATTTGAGGCCTTGAAAGACAAGCTTAGGGAAGAAATGGAGAAGAATAGGAAGCTTGAGAGAGAGGTTGGTGCATGGAGAACATATTTCAGCCATCTCAATCAACCTTTAGGACGTCAGGATCCAGCAAGATCACCCATACAGGCACTTCCCCTTCAATCAATTGGTGAGGCAGAGAGATTCAAGAGTATGGTCCAGCGTATGAGTACTTGGATGGACAAATCTCATACAGTTGCCGTAGAATTTACAACAAGGATGATGAAGACTATTCATAGGGCTATCCAGGTTCTTGAGATTATCCACAACTTGATGATAACAGTAGCTGCTTTTGCTCATACCAAAGAGGTTATCATTCCTGTCTTGAAAGTAATCAGACAAACATCGAGGAAAGTCTTAGCGCAGGAAAAGATCATGGATGGAGGACCTCATAGTTTGCTTCAGTGGTCAACCTTACTCCAGATGAAGGAAGTTCTCTTTGAGGACATCAGTACTAGATGCAGTCATGTTGAGGAGGTGATCAACCCGATCCAGGACAGAGTATTTGAGGTACTACGTACCATTCTTGGCAGGAGGATCGAAGTTGAGACGGATGTGGATTTGCAAGAATTGGAAGATAGAATCAAGGTCATCTTTTGCAAGGACGCTAATATCACAAATGAGCAACAGGACCAGATGTTTGCTACCATGCTCCTGATCGAAAAGACTAAGGAACTTGAACTTACATGGGACGCAGCTCTTCTAGATGCATTTGATCAGGTCATCCACTTGGAAGAAAGAATGAAGAATCTTCCCGAGATTCCAATTGCTGAGATCGAAGGAATCATATCAAGATTCATTGCATATGCTAAAAAGGAGCATTGGAAAGGGAATAAGATTCTAGATGAGAGGTTGTTATAGATGACATGGCACCTTAGTTGTCATTGGTTTATGTCTCCTAGATTTTCGTGCCAAATTTAATAATTGGCTATGCATTTAATGTTGTGCAATAAAAGGGGAACTTTTGTAATAAAACCCTAATTAGGGTTTAGGTGTCATGATCTTAACCGTTGATCTGCTTTTTGATCTGGACCATTCATTGTAATTGAGGATGCTATTTATACCCTCATTTCATTTCATTTTCAGGGGTTAGATGTGAGAAGAAGATTAGATTATTGATGTATTAGAGAGATTAGAGTTTAGAAGCAATTTACTTTTGTAGCAAGATTGAGTTTTGAGGAAAGAATTCAAACAATTGTTGTACATGATGACTTTGAAATCAATGAAATATTGAAGTTATGGTGTTTTGTTGCAATTCTCTTGGTTATCTTCATGGTTGTTCAATTTTCTTGAATCATTCTCAATCAAAGTAGTGTGTTAATTCGAAGGACAAAGTGTTGGACTTGATCTTTGGTAGGATTCGCTTTCCAAACCACTAGCTTCTTGCTGATTGTAGGAACGCCTTGCGTGGTCAACTGGAGAATACTTGAATCACTTAACCTTCAATCATTGTTGTATCTTGGATATGTACCTTCGTGGTAGTGTCTTTGATCTTTGATGTATTGAAAAATCATTTGTTACCTTAGAAGATCGCATCAATTTCAATTGAGTTGTTATTTTATGGCAAAATTGAAGTTGGTAGAATCTTGCCAAGTCTTGTCCACATGAAGTCATTCTTAGGGTTAGACTAGATTAGAGCTCTTGCAAAAACCCTATCCTTTTGATATTTTTTGAAAAGCTTGTTTAGTTTAGCAAAATCTTCGGCAACGTAAGGCCCCTTGAGGACACAGCAAATCACAACGACCACTGGTGCTTATCCACACGTAGAGACCCTACTTACAAGAACATTGGAGTCATCCTAACTGATCCTTCTTGCGAAATCTTCAGCAGTTAGCGACTTTATTCAAGAGAGGATAAGATGCCTTTGGGTATTTTATTCTGTGTATGATTGTGTATAAAATACACGTCAACAGGTTCCCATTTGCACCATCTTGAAAATCTGTAATGTTATGCTGCCGGATTGGCGACAGAACTTGAGGCTTCGGAGGGCGTCTCCCTAGTGCTACCCGGTTTCGTACTTGAAATACAGTACCTAGCTGTGCCTTGTATTCTCCTATCGCTTTCAGAGCTTTGCCATAGACATCTTGGTGTTGCAACGATTCTGGACTTGTTGGTTTTGCCTGTGGCTGAAACACATTTTTGCTCACATCTCTCTGCTGGAGCGTCTGATAGTTATGGGTATTATTCCTATCTTCCTTCCCAGCACTGGCAAATAAGTTTGTAAGTTTTTAGCACATTTGTTTGAGTATTGATTTAATTATGCAAAATCGAAATTCCTAGTCTAGGCATGGTTTTTTTGGGTTGCATTGGGATGCATGCAAAATAAAAAGAGGGTTGTTTGGGGTGTGGCTGTGATTGGTTGTCATTGTATTGGATGTATGGTGGGATTGGGCTTGATTTGAGTCAATTCGGGTAAAAATTGAGTGAGTTATGAGTATTTTCATGTTTTCATGGGTTGCTGGAACTGTACTTTCACCCTGCAGAGCAGTGTAACAGAAAATTACAGTATTGTGTAGAAATCTGCAGTTAATCTTCTCATCTCATCTCCATATTGTAAGGATTGTTTCAGTAGTACTGAGCATCCCATTCTATCTGCTTTATTTTGTAATTCCCACTGCATAAGTGGAAGAGGCTGGCTTGCCGCCTTCTCAGTTTTGTAATTCAGTTTTCTTTGATAAATAGTCCTCCCGCTGAAATATGCGGTAGAGTGATGTTTTAATGTAATGTCCTCCCGCTGAATAAGTGGTCGAGTGATAAAGTTCAATGTTTTGGTCCTCCCGCTGAAATATGCGGTAGAGTGATTGTTAATGTAATGTCCTCCCGCTGAAATACGCGGTAGAGTGATTGAACTTCTATTTCTTGTAATCTTTCCCTTGGTCGGTTTACCGCCAAGAAGTTTAGTTTCTATCCTGCTGGATAAGCAGAAAGGGATGGCTTGCCGCTCATGCAGTTGTAATGTTCAGTTTGTTTATTGATGCTGACGATCCCCGGAACACCGTATGCTCTCACCCTCCCAGTTTGGGCTCTCGGTGAACAAAAGGTGTAAGGGTTCCCTTTAGTTGTTTTGCTTATTACTCTAACCTTAACGGGTAATTGTTGTGGATGAATTGCTATTGGCCTGAAAAAACAAAAAAAAAATTAGTGGGATATTACAGGCCATAAAGGAGCCATGCATGAAGTCCGCCATGCCTTATGGATCTGTGTGGGTGCTCTCATCAAAGTCCACCATACTTCAAGGAGGCCATGTGGGCGCCTTGCCTAAAGTCTGCCATAAGTTTGGAGGTCACATGGGTGCCCACTCCAAAGTCCGCCCCACCTAAGGAGACCATGGAGGAGCAAGGGTCAAAGTCTGCCACACCTTAGGAGACCATGGAGGAGCAAAGGTTGAAGTCCACCCAAGGAGGAAGGAGACCATGAAGGCGCTAAGATCAAAGTCCACCCAAGGAGGAAGGAGACCATGAAGGCGCTAAGGCCAAAGTCCGCCCCACCTTGATGGAGACCATGGAGGAGCAAGGGTTGAAGTCCGCCCAAGTCTATAGAGGTCACATAGGTGCTAAGGTCAAAGTCCGCCATGGGTTGAAGGGGCCATGAAGGAGGCCAAGCCAAAGTCCGCCAAAGCTTGAGAAGCCAGGAAGGGGCTAAGGTTGAAGTCCGCCCAAGAGGAGGGATGCCTAAAGTCCGCCCTAGGAGGTGTCTCCAAAGTCCGCTCAAGGAAGGAGCTAACAACAAAGTCCGCCCAAGCTTGTCATAGCCAAAGTCCGCTAGGATGATGGAGACCTTGAGGGTGCCTACTCCAAAGTCCGCTCCACCTAGAGAGGCCAAAAGGAGTCAACACCAAAGTCCGCCAAGGTAAAGGAGGCCATGGAGGAGTCAACATCAAAGTCCGCCCCAATGCCTTAGTCAATTTTTCACGTTAATAGAGGCCACGAAGGAGTTCTAGCCAAAGTCCGCCATACCTTGGAGAGGTTGGCAAAGTTCACCAAAATTTGAAAAAGATGGAGATAAAATTAGAAAAATTCAACCTACACATGGAAGGTCAAACAAAGTCAACATGATGTCACAAAGATTTCAGAATTAAATCCAATATGAAGAAATATCTAAATAATAAAAAATAAATCCAAAATGGAAAGTTTTTTGGGAATATTGAGGGAATATTAAAAAAATTATTGAGATATTAATTCAAAATGGAAAATTTTTTTTGAAAGGGAATATTGGAGGATTAATGAATATCTTCAAACTTAAATCAAAATGGAAAGGTTTTTAAGAATTAGAAGTATGAGTTGGATGATTTTAGGGGTTTTGCTTAAAACTTGTCTACAAATACTTCATTATCAAATTCATTATTACACCAAGAAGTTCAAAATTACTAAGGAGAGCTTAGTAAAGTATGTCAGTTTGAAGATCATCTGGAGGAAATTCTAGATATTGCTGGAAGTGGGATAATATTTTTTTTTGGCAGAAGGCTTACAGATTTCTGGAGAAAGGCATCTTTTCTGAATTTTCTCAATATTTTGGAGAAAAGTCTAGCCTTATTCCTATCCAAGTCAGAGGTAAAATTAAAATTGTGAATTTTCTGAATATTTTCCAGAATTTAATAAATGATTTTTTTTCAAAAAATTTGGAGAAAGAAAATTATTTTTTTTGGCTAAGTACAAATTTTTTTTGAAAATTTTAACACTTGATTTGTAACTTCAACCGACCTCAAGGCTGAGGGTCTGGAGGTGAAAATTCAATTTTTTTGGCTAAGTATGAAAATTTTCGAAAGTTTTAACACTTGATGGTGACTTCAACCAGCTTCAAGGCTGAGGGTCTGGAGGTGAAAATTCGATTTTTTTTGGCTAAGTATGAAAAATTTTGAAAATTTTAACACTTGATGGTAACTTCAACCGACCTCAAGGCTGAGGGTCTGGAGGTGAAAATTCAACTTTTGTGGCCAAGTATGAGAGTGAAAAAATGGAAAATTTTCCAACACTTGGCCATTTTGCGGCCCCGTTATTTTTATCGAAATTCTGCAGAATTTTTCTAACTTAAAGTTTTTATCATTCATCTGTAGGTTTTAAGCACCATGAAGTTCCAGGTAGATAAAGATGCTCCTCCAAAGTCAAGGATGACTTCCAAGTGGAAGAACATCAGCGACACCAACCTCGAACACATCAATCTGAGGGAGTTTAAGAAGCGAATGTTTGGTCTGGACAACCTTGTGCCTACCACCATTGCGCGGAAAATGATGAAGAGTGGTATCGTGCATGCCATCGGCTTCCTCCCCACCATGCAGTGCAATGAACTAGTAATTGAATGTGCCAAACACTACAACCCCATCAGTAAGGATATCGTTGCACCTGATGGAAGAGTGTTGGCGAATGTCAG
The DNA here is from genome assembly GCF_030272615.1 of Cryptomeria japonica. Lineage (NCBI taxonomy): Eukaryota > Viridiplantae > Streptophyta > Pinopsida > Cupressales > Cupressaceae > Cryptomeria > Cryptomeria japonica. The sequence goes on from NC_081414.1 coordinate 131,510,870, forward strand.
CGATGAGGCCATCAGAGAGGCCTTCAGGATCCCTGAGTACCACAACACAGTATATATGACCAAGGACGAAGCTGGCAGTCTGTACCATGATCACCTGGAAGAATATGATGCCATAGTTAATCATTCCTGGCTAGACAAGCCGAGGAAGGGCGCCTCCAAACTCCAGAGAAAGAGCCTAGTGCGAGCATACTTCAAGGAGGACATTGGGGACATGATTGTCTTGCTCAATAGAATAATAGGAAATCCTCAGGGAGCTCCATTCGAACCCTGGATGTATTATTTCACTAATGAAATAATCAATGGAGTAAAAATGATAGACTGGGCCCATATGATCAACGACAACCTAGACAGTCAGCTAAGGAATCTGGAGGCGAATAGGACTTTCTTCATGAGTTCTTACTTGTTCTATTCTTTAGCCAGGACCTACAGATACAGAGGTCTCACTTGTAGAGGAGAAGTTGGGAACAAGGAGAACCAATTTCCGGTATATGATTGCTATCCCCAGCTCCATATGGAGGAGAAGTTCCATTTCAAAAGGGTGAATGATGCCTTCCTGATGCACATTACCCGGACCCTTCAAGGTGGCCTACACCAGAGGCTCTCTCAAGAGTCTATGGACTTCATCGGTCGGTTCGGGTGTTGGTACATCCAATATCCAAAGTTCACTTACCTCTAAATTCAGGGATTCTCTGGTCCTCCATACAAGCTTCCAGCTTACCCTACCAACCGAGTGGTGTTGCTCGAGGTTGTGAGACAATTGGAGGAGTATATAGTGATTCAAAGGGATAAGCAGAAGGAGGCAGGGACATCCTCACTTACAATTGGTAATGGGCTGGAAACATGTCCATCATCACAGGCTGCAGCTACCGCTGAGAAAGAACTGGCCTGGTATCCCTTCTACCAATACAAGGCAAGAAAGGATTTCGATCCATTCCATAGGATAAAGAAGATCGAAGGGACAACGTTTGAGCACAGATTGGATCTGGAAGACTACTGGGCTAATGCAGCCGATAGTTTCGAGATCCAGAAGAGGTTCTGGTCAAGAATTCCTTTAAGTATGGTTAGAGCAACGGAAGTATTCAAAGTTGCCGATCAGGAAGAAGAAAGCCTAGAACTTCAGCAGCCGGGTTTTGAGAAGATGAAGAATGAACCTTTAGTCTTGATAGACTGGACAGAGAGAGAAAAATCAGATCTAGCAGACCTCATGAGGTCGGTGGTTGAGTACTCAAGGTGGTGGGCGTCTGAAAAGACAAAACAGTTGAAGGCCAAAGGTGTGGTTCTGACTTATGAATTAATGGGAGTAGATGATACTCTGTCCGTCCATCCTTGTACCTCCGCCGGTGATGCTCGGAATCCAGAAAGTGTTGGATCTCGAAAGAGAAAGGAGTTGGGTAGAAGCTCCACAAAGTGCACAGGGAAAAGGGTTGTAGTTGAGAGAAGAGAATCCAGCGAAAGTCACTCCATCCTAAGTGTTGCTTCCATTGCGCCTGACCAGAGTACAATTGGGGAACAAGAGATGAACATCTATGTGAGTGATGATGAAGTAAGAGTGCTTTCCCAGCCAATTGAGGAAGTGGTGGAGAAGGTCTTCCAAACTCCAGACAGGGGGCAGGATGAAGCCCCTACAATCTTCTTGGATGGCATACCAGCGAACCCAGGAGAAGCAGACGATGAGTTTGATTGGAACACTGTAGAACAATCAACCATTCCTGATTGGCTCAGAGCAAGGATAAAGGCCAAGGTTCCCAAGGATGTCCACTCAACCGAGGAGGTTACCGCAGCATTCCTGGAGAAGGTGAATGAACCTGTCGTAGCTAAACTGCCCAAACCAGCCAGGAAGTTCTCCTTGATCCAAAGAGACAGTGCCGGATTCAGGACAATCCAGATAGCAGTGCCCAAAGAAGGGAAGACTGGGGACAATGTCACCGCAGATGACTACAAGATCACCACCATAGAGATGGGTAAGCCTACCCAGGACCAGGAGATCCAATATTTTGACGACTCCTGTAATGTTCTAAAGACAAGGCTGGCTCATGAGAAAGAAAAGAGAAAGAAAGCGGAAGAAGAGAACCAGCAGTGGAGGAAATATGTTCTTCACCTTACCAGCCTGCTCAACCATGAAGTCCCAACTACTCCACCACAGCCTCTTCAGCAAGGATCAATGAAAGACTATGATGAGATGAAGGGATCATACACTCAAGAAAAGGAATGGATTTCAAACGCTGTGATACATGCTGACACCTTGGTAGAAAACTTGGTATCAGCACATGAGGCAACTTCTTTGTTGATTGATCGTATCCAGGATCTATCATCCAATTGGGAAGAAGTGGATGAAATTCAGAATGAAATACTCCCTCACCTGAAAGTTATCCGAGGCATGTCAAAGAAGAGCTTAGTGGATGCAGGCATCATACAGACAGGAGATAGGTACGACTTCGGCACGTGGTACTATGCTCTGGTCACTCGGATTGAGGTTCTGAAGAAATCCGAGACCAAGTGTTTTGAGACAGAAGCAAGTTAGAGAAATCCTGGGCAAGGTATTCCGGGTGGCATCAGAGATCTGGCAGAAGGAAAGCCTAAGGGAGAAGCATTTACAAGCAGAGAATCTGAGAGCCAGGATTCAGACAAGCTTCTTCCGAGATTCGGGGATGATTGACAAAGGCGATCTTTCGAAGATTGCAAACTTCCTCTCCATCGATGACAACTTCCTCACCCAAGCGGTGGAGTGGGAAGGCATCCTTGCTACATGTGCCGACGATGTGGATCTCGTCAACTTCCAAATTGGCAGTTTGCCAAGTGTCACCATGGAGGAGGTCAAGCTCGTGGTGTCCAGATACGTTGAATCTCTGAAAGAGGAAAGTGGCCACTCACCTCAATAAAATTAGCAGTTGTGCCACTTGTCACTCTTTCATTTGCTTGAACTAATAGTATTTCAGGAAACCCTAATTAGGGTTTAGGACTTTCAATCTTGGACCTTGATCATTGTTTGATCTCGGCCATTCATTTATTTTTGAGAAACTATATAAGGTTGCCTCCTCTCATTTGAAAAGGGTGAGGTTTTTGATGTATTGTTGCTTAAGGTCATTTCCAGATAATATATTGCATGTGCGTTGCTTTGTAATCTCTATTATTTGAATGATTTGCATGGTTTCAATTGCCTCAACACTTAGTTAGAAATAATTTAGATTTGCTTTCATTGTTGTTAATTTGAATGAAGGATTTGATAAGTATCAATTGATGGTGTATTTCCGCTCATACTTTTGGTAAACGGATGATTTCCATTCTACCGTGCAAAGTTAGTCTGAGCCCATCCCCTGTGCATCCCAACATCTCGATCATAAGCACAACCCATTGAAGATTGCACCGGCCTTGTGTGGCGAAGCAAGGTTTGGTTTCTCGAAAGCATCCAGTTGATACCGTCTCCAGAATTCGTAGGATTAGATTAGCCTTCCTGAACCCTATCTCTTTTTCCCTTTCTTTTGAAAGTCTAAATCCCAGAAAATCCCCCCCAAAAAAAAAAAAGAAAGAAGAGCCTAAATTGCTATATCCATCTAAGTCCAGCAATTCAAGAATACTTGTCAAACGTAAGTCCCCCTTGAAAATTTCAGCATACACTACCCAAGAAGCTATTCCACTAAAGTCGCTTGTTCGCACATATAGACCTTGGAATTAGTAGTGATTTTTCAGGAGAGGATAGAATACCTTCGGGTATCCTATCCTAATGTTTGGTAGATGATAAAACAGACACCAACAGATCCTATCTTCTCTTGTTTCTTTCTTGCTCATCTATCATATTGTAAGCGGGTTTCAGGTCTCTTAAAACCTGATTTTCCTTAATCAAAAACATGTAAGCTAATAAATCTTAAGATATAGTTTTTTGTAATGTCCCCTACTAGGAGGTTGCCAATTTCCCAATAATCAACAACCATTACTTAATATTATCATGCCTTAATTTAAAGTATTAAAATAGATAACCATATTTATTCATAGTACAATTGATAGTGGCTATATTCAAGCCCCAATTCTTACTTCCTTTCTAATCCTCAACTTTGGGTGGGGATTTACTTGTCTAGGGCACAATGACACCACCTCCATAATTGAGCCCAGGTTTCAAGAACATTTGTCCTGACCACGCTTGGGGCTCACCTATGAAATTAAGTATGACTGTCATACAGATTGCAGTCTATATTAATATTAATATTAAATTCTGCATAAGAACGTTATCAGGTTTCATATATTAAGTATACGTATTAAGCACATCCCCATGCATACCACCAAGAACAAGGATGTTACTGCCTGTAACTTAATAGCAGTTCTTATCTGATCTGATCAATGGCGATCTCCCTGGATGCTTTTGATTCTTTTCCTTTATATCTCTCAATGTGAGGGAGAAGTCACACCTCTTCATCATGCATGCTCTTTGGCAAGAAACACACCCTTTCACCGTTAGCACCCTTTAAAAGAGTGCAACTCTTCATTATTTATGCCCTTTGAAAGGGACGAAACCTTTCACAATCAGATCTGCACTTTTGATTCCCAAATTATGCCCCCTTTAAATGAGTTCTCTTCTCCCTTTTATATCTCATATTTAAGGGAGTCACAACTTATCATTTCATGCCTTTTGACCATTCATTAACTTTAATCAAATTTTAATTTTATTTAATCATATTCTTTTATATTTTGATTTAATTTTTATTTTTATTCTTTTGTATTTTAATTTTATTATTATTATTTATTATTAAATTTTATTTCAAAGTGGGGACATTACATTTTCACTCTCATCCCAATAATCTTTTTGATCTTCCTTAATTGATTTGGAAACTAGTTCGTAAAGAAAGGGAAAAAATCCTAACTCTCAAGATATTTAAAGATCTCAACTAGCCAAACCTTGTAGTTCTTTCTATGTAATATGACAAATTTTATATTTATCCATGATTGAATCTTCACAATAGATCAAATAAGAGACCGAACCAGCAAAGAAATGAAAAACCACAGAGGCAAACCCCCAAAATGTAACTTTATATCAGTTCATTGGAGTGCAAAATGCCCAATGCCAAAAATCCCCAACAATTAGAAAGTTTTGGCACTTTATCCAAGTGTGATTACAATGCATAAGCAAGAGAGTGTTTGAAGCTGAAATTACAGTCACCCTCATCAAAATCAAATAAAATAAGTAGCATTTGATTTAAGGCTCAAAGAGAGATATTTGATGCCTATAAGAAGTTAGAAATCCAACAATTTGAGCAAAACATACGCACGTTTTCTGTGCAAGGTGCTTGATGAGGCAAATAGTACTAGAGCCAAACTTGGGTGAACTATTGAAAACTGTGTTGCTAAATGTAGTAATCTGCTAAGTTTACAGGGGCCTGTGCCGCCAAATTTAGAGAGAATGAAGAGGTTGTTGTACTATGTAGGCAAAGGTACCTAAACTTGCCAATTATAAAATGTCCTGCCCTTTTGTAAATAAATGTCTATGCATCTATAAAAAAGTGCCTATGTATAGGCACATATGTATTTTTTGTTTTTTGTTTTGAATTTTCAAAAAAATTTAAAAACAATTAATTTTTACACAATGCGTATCCCTAGGCTTGCATGCTTGGGTAAATGTCAACAAAATTGGACAAATTTATAGTCAATCTATAGGTATTGACAACTTCTGGATGCAACGGTGCAGTCCATTTTGCTCAAAACTGTCTCAAAATGTGTGTAGTTCAAAAAAGACACAAAAACGTATGCAACAAAAAACTGAAAAAGAATGACCTCCAAGTGTCCAATTTGGACAAAACAAAAATCAACCCTTAGGTTTTCAGCTGCTTTAAATGAAAAGGTGAGCTTTAACTAGACCCAAGAACTCTTGAAAGCTGATATCTCCACCAAAGTTTCAATTTGAAACCTCAAATCCTTAGAGGACACGAACAAGCCCCGTACTAAAATTCAATGAGAATCCAAACATGTGAACCTAGATCTAGGTCAATGAAGAGAAATTACACATAGCACATGCAAACAACAAATTATATGCAATTATCAACTATATTCCAATATCAAGGATGTGAAAAAGATGGGGATCACAAATGGTTGCATTGTTTGTGGTGCAACCCAAGTTCAAGTCCCCGCCTGGACCAAAGCGGTATGTTAATATACCGGTTTGATCCCACCTTGGTAGGAGATATTGATTGCGGCTGATCTTGGAGGACGTACAGGTGATCTTGACGGACGCGTGGACTGATTGACCATGCTCGACCCTTGCTGGGCTAGGTGTGCTCGCGGACCCTGTTCCTAGTAGGCCTGTGCTGCTCATTCTCGTTGGCATGTGCTGCTTGTGGACTTCTGTCGGACGCACACAGGACTTTCATGCCTAGCGATTCTGTATCAGGCCCTTGCAGGTCTTTCACCTCTACTAGTTTGTGGTCCCTGCTAGGCTACCCTACTCGCGGTTCTGCACTGTTGGTTTCAGAGATATAAGGTTGAAGGAAGGCACCAAGGAGAGATAAGGGTGTAAGGAAAACGCCGTAAAAACTATGGATGAGGCCCCTCAACAATGTGGTCTCACTGGTTCAAGCTCCAGTCAAAAGCGGTTACCGAGCAAAAAAATGGATGTGAAAAAGATATGATACAAAAAATTGCTTACAAATATGCATGGATCAAGAAGATGACATGTCCAAGAGGTCACAAGTCTAATTCACAACACTCCCTGTTAGGGTTCAGGCAAACCAAAGCAATAAACAATTATAATGCAGAATAAAAAAGGCTTCTCATGACTTTTTACATTTAATAGTCACTTACTTATGAAGCCTTTTTGGCAGTTTACAAAGGTCAATTTACATAACAAAATAACAACCAACTCCTATATTAAATAATGAGCATTTTTTGCTTCAGGGGTGCTACCCCTAAACCCTTATTGTGGGCTCCACCCCTAGGCCCCCCGTGCCCCACAAGAGGGGCTCTGCCCTGCCTGCAATGACTAATTAATTGGTTTAGGAGGGAGACGTGGTTGTCAAAGTCACCAAAATCTACGCCCCACAGCATGACCAGTCACACATACCAACAATCTTCCACATGGAAATTGATCAAGCTCCCCACCAAACACTGCCAATTAGGAAGTGAGTTAACTCAAACTAAGATAGAGGTGACCTTGATTGAAGAAAGGTGCCAACTAACTAGCATCAATCAAGGATTACGGAGATATTGGCAGCACTTGTGTACCTTAAATCAAGGAGTACATATATCATTATTAGCTACCTAAGTAAACATACTTAAATATTCTTATTATACTAAATTAGCTTAGTAATTGGTGCAATATTGCACCAATGCTAACTTTGGTTTCTTTCTTTAGGTTTTGAGTGACTAACAAATATCATTGCTCTCGGGATTGAAGAAAGGGTTGCTTCAAGAAAGGAATATCATATGTGATATGTCTAATGGGTGTTGTCTTTCAAGATATAATCCCCCGTGATTAATGCTACTGCACCAAAACTGTCAAACACAAATAGAATATGCAAAGATGTCCAGCATAAGTCCCTGCGCATATGCATGTGTAACTCTTCAATACTTTCTCGATACATGGAGACAAAACACAGTATGTTTGACAGAGTAAAGACTCATTGTGTTTGAAAAATTATATTGCAGAGTAAAATGTCATTGTTGAAGAGCAAATATTTTTATTAAACATTTATAAAATGGCAAATCTCACAAACATTCTGACAATAAAGATACAAATCGAGGACAAATTCAGTGCATACATGGCTTGTGTGTGCATAAAGTTATAAACTGATAAAAATTTGCAAAGAATGGTTATATCATTTACATCAGGTTGTGTCTTGTTGTGAAGTGTAGCCAAGATTTCCCAGGTTCAAACCTACTGTGCTTCCTCCTTAGGCAAACGCAGACATAAAATAATTTAGAAATGATAAAAGGTGGCATCTTAAATTGTTCAAATAATCAATGGCCAATGTCCCATCAAGCAGGATGGGATTGAGTGGTAAATGGCCGAAGCTTCAATGCAGGGCCCCGGATAACATCTCCGGGATGTGTCAATTGAAAGTTAGTAAAATGCAATATCCTGCTCTGAAAGTTAGTAAAATGCAATATCCTGCTCTGGGTATAGTGCACCCCAACAGACAAGGTCAGGTGAGTGACTCTGATGAAAGAGCAACCTCCTAGTCAGGGTGCTTAACCCAAAGTCTACGCTGCAATGAAAGTCCAGCAATCAAAAGGCAAAAGGAGCATATCCTGTTAATAGGGGTGTACAACTACATCTTGTTTGTAAATTAAACAAGATATCAAATGGAGCTATCAGTTTATTTTCCACTTCCATAACTATCTCAGAAACAACAAAAATGAGTTGTTTCTCCAAGGAAGCAATAAGCTAAAAAAAACTGAAAATTTCCCAGAACTCATGTTTTAGAGGCATCTTCTGTTATCTGATCACAACAATACTAAACGTTATTCCGCTCTTCATCACCCTCCTGCTCCCGCCTCACAGCTCCTCTTTCTACTTCCCTCAAAAGAAATTACTAATTTAATTAAAAATGCACAACATCATTCAATATAAGAAATGCAAATTGAACCTTTTTTATAGCTACCACTAAAAAATGTTATTCCACAGTTCATGAATAAGTTAGAAAGAGCTCCGGAGTCACAAACTGTCTACTGTTTTTTCATCCACGTTTTGAATCACACACCATGATCCAGTCAGGAAGAAAATAAAAATCATCCCACGCCACCTCTCCAATCCTCAAATAAAAATTCAATAAACAAATAAAAAAACAACACCATCCTTGCATTGTACAGATCAATATCAGTTTTTTTCAAACGAAGAGACTATGAAAATATTAGAATAAACAAATGGAGAACAAGTGAAGGAAATTTCATACATACCATGATGTCCATGTGCAGCCAATCTGCACCATTTTCCATCATATACTTGGCCTCAGAAGCTAGATTTGCAAAGTCTGATGACAACATTGAAGGAGCAATCTTCGGTGTAACACCCATCTGTGCATTCTCTCCCATCCCAATCCTAATAAACCAATACCCTCAATAGAATTCGATTCGTTCTAAAACAACTAGTCCCACGTTTCAATTTTCGCCCTCAATTCAATTTAATTCAATTCAATTCACTTGTAAACAACTGCACCCACGTATCAAATCTGAAAAACGAAAAAAAGCACTTAATATTAGCTTCAGACTTACAATGGCGAACGAATGTTGAAAATATTGGTAGATGGTATCCAGCCAAATTTGACCAACCCTCTGCGCCAGGTGATTGTAATTGAGAATATGATCGCTTTGGTATGAAATTGAAAGGCCGTCTTCACCTACTTTTGGTTATTTCACTGACCCGAACCATACCAATAGTCCTAAATATAAACCGTAGAAACATCTTAGTATTTTCATGTTGATTTACATTTAGTCTGAATTAAATGGGAAGTTGAGTAAAACTCCATACCAATAGTCCCAAATATAAACCATAGAAAAATCTTAGTATTTTCATGTTGATTTACATTTAGTCTGAATTAAAAGGAAAGTTGAGTAAGATTATCTCTCTTCTCATTCGTTGATGTGGTTTGTATAGCAATAAGGTAAAATTTTACAAATGAAATCTTATTTTTATTGAAAGATTTTAAATTCTGAAATAAAATTTATCATTTATGATATTGTTATCAGATTTGGTTGTGTAGTTTGCAAGTCAAATTCATTGACTCGTGTTTTATGAATAGTGGTTGACAAGAACCTATATCTCATGAGATTGAATGGTACACTTGGCACTCATTACATTTAGGCGATGCTCACAGGGTGAAGCATTGGGCCTTCTCGAGAGGTCACCCATCTCAATTTACTCCAACTCAAGCATTCTTAACCATGGAGTTTCCCCCAAGGTTAAGCCCACTTAGCTTGCTACCCCATTTGCAAAGTAGGAGATATTTTCCACAATGAATCAAATTATGATATTGTTATCAAGATTCAACTATGTAGTTTTTGAGTCAAACTCATTGACCCATGTTTCATGAATAGTGGTTGACAAGAAACCAACTCTCATGAAAATTAATAGTATACTTCATTGCAACTAGGTGATGCTCACAGAAGTGAACCATTAGGCCTTCCTAAGAGGTCACCCATCCTAGTAGTACTCCAACTCAAGTGTGCTTAGCCATAGAGCTTCCCCAAAGGTTAAGCCCACTTAGCTTGCTACCCCATTTGCAAAACCTTCAACAAGTGTTGTGTCTTACAAACCATTCATTATAGTCCCTTTAGCTCATCAATTGATAAGTAGAAGATATTTTCCACAGCAAGTCAAATTATAATAATGCTATCAGGATTCAACTATGTAGTTTTCAAGTCAACCTCATTGACCCATCTTTCATGAGTAAAGGGCCTCTATAATGAATGTTTCATAAGGCACGACACTTGTTGAAGGTTTTGAAAATAGGTAGCAAGCTAAGTGGCTCAACCTTGGGGATAACTCTATGGTTAAGCACGCTTGAGTTGGAGTAGTATTGGGATGGGTTACCTCCTGAGAATGCCCAACTACTAAATGCTTCACCTTTGTGAGCATCACCTAGATGCAGTGAGTGCTAATTATACCATTCATTCTCATGAGAGATGGGTTCTTGCCAACCACTACTCATGAAACATGGATCAATGAGTTTGACTTGAAAACTAAACAATTGAATCTCGATATCAAATATCATAAAATTGACTTGTTGCAGAAAATATCTCCTACTTCTTAATTGATGAGCTAAAGGGTCTCTATAATGAATCGTTTGTTGACTTGGTGGTCAACACCTCCTTGGGGACCCATGACATGGTTTGATCGCCTCCTGTGGGTCAGGTTAAATCTAGCATTTGTATCAGTGTTGATAGTTCGAGTTTTTGGTGCAACGACAAATGATTCCAACAATTGGCATCAGAGCCTTAGGTCATGGGTTTGAGTCTCCCTTCAATGGGTGTTGAAGGTTTAATCGGTGCTAAGGGCGAGATTGTTGAGTTAATGGTCAACACCTCCTTGGGGACTCATGACATGGCTTAACTGCCTCTCGTGGGTCGGGTCAAATCTAGAATTTGTAGCAAGCGTTGATAGTTCAATCTTTTAGCACAACAATAAATTATTCCAACATGGTTCATAAGGCACAACACTTGTTGAAAGTTTTGTAAATGGGGTAGCAAGCTAAGTGGGCTTAACCTTGGGGGAAACTCCATCTTTTAAGCACACTTGAGTTGGAGTAGTACTAGGATGTGTGACGTCCCAGGAAGACCCAATGCTTTACCTTCACAAGCATCACCTAGATGCAATGAGTGCTAAGTGTATCGTTCATTCTCATGAGAGATGGGTTCTTGTCAACCACTACTCATGAAACACGAGTCCATGAATTTGACTTGAAAACTACACTATTAAATCCTAATAGCAATATCATAATTTCACTTGTTTTGGAAAATATCTCCTACTTATTAATTGATGAGCTAAGGGGTCTCTATAATGAATGGCTCATAAGGCACTAAACATACAAAAGGTTTTGCAAATGGGTTAGTCAAGTGGGCCTAACCTTGGGGGAAACTCCATGGTTAAGCCCACTTTAATTGGAGTAGTAATGGGATGGTTGATCTCCAAGGAAGACCCAATGCTTCACCTATGTGAGCATCACCTAGATGCAATGAGTGCTAAGTGTACCATTCATTCTTATGAGAAATGGGTTCTTGTCAACCACTACTCATGAAACGTGGGTCGATGAGTTTGACTTGGAAACTACACAATTAAATCCTGATAAAAATATAATTTGACTTGTTGTGGAAAATATCTCCTTATCAAAATTTATAATCTCAAAGTTTTTATAATTAGGTCTTAACGCACTAGGTTCACTCAAAGTTCATTGTAGGTTGTTTTTACAAAGGAAGTTACAACAAATGATCTTCTTTTATGGAGTCAAGAGGAGACAAGTTTATATGATAATATGTTAAACTTACATAACTTCACCTCTATTTGTAAAGATCACAAGTTATTTTGACAAATTTATAAAAAGTTGTGAATAACTTTGATCAATTCTTCTTAAACTATCAAAAAGTTTTCAAATGATGCACAAGCTTTGTAAGACTTCATTTCTCCTTTCCAATATCTAAAGTTATTTTAAGATTTACGAAGATTAACTTCATTTGTATTCAACTATTTTGAAACTATCTAACAAATTTAAAGAAAATGAAAAAGGATAAGGGAAGGAGAGAAAGGGTTAGAGGAATTAGGTTTTCAATGATTACACCCAAATATCTTCAAGAATCATGAATATAGACCTAAATCAATCTACGTTTTGCCAAAGTAATTCACAACTACACAAAGATAATACAAATCTTTATAAGAAAATTATCACACCAAGAAATTGATCAAATGCACTCAAATACTAATGCAATAGTTTGATATTTCAAAAAATATGATAAATGTATTGTATCATTCATCATTTACAATTGAGAAGTAACCATCAGTTGACCTAAATTTCACCAAACTCTACAAAACTAAAGAAGTGATCTCACTAATTATGAGAGGAAACCATGGAGTGAACAAAGGTTAATAATTATTTAGTTAACCAATTGTCCCACAATAATCAACAATTTATAATCCCCTCAAGAAACTTAACTAAGGCACCAATAGTTAGTTACAATTTTTTATTTGATCGTTTAATTAAATATTAAATGGTTTAAATTCAAAATGGTGGTATATTCCTTTAGTATTAACATCTTACAAATGGCAAGCTAGAAAATTGTCGGAGAATCAACACTTTTGTATTTAAACTAAGGTATATTCCTCTTCAAAAATGCTAGATGGCAATATATTCTATTATTATTGACATCAAAGTACATGAGAAATTTAGAAAACTTAATGACTTGACACAAAGGAAGTTGGGAGTGGAAATCTTGCAAAATCGATTGACCCATGAAAGTTCATAAAAGTACGTGGTAGTCAAAATGTATATTCTCACTTCCCTCAACCCTCTAGTTCACTGTTGTCCTCAATAATACGTGTGCCTTCTATCTCAACTTGTTTTCTTCTATATTCACTTAAGGCTATTAGTGCTTTGCTAATTTCACTTCAATCAAATCCTTGTGATGTCTTCCACCTATATTTGCATGTGTCATAGGCACCTAGCAATTTCACCAATTCTTCATTTCTTTCCTTGGTATCCCTATGATATTCCTTGATCTGAATCCATTTTTGCATGACTTTATTCAATAATTCCTCACTCAAATAAGTAATGGGATTAATTAAATCATCAACAAAATATTTTTTGAATTTATTTGAAAGTGTCTCATAATCTTCCAATATGTTCTTATCATTATTTTGATAGGTTATCCCATCGATGATAGCTAAGTATTCATAACTTAAGATTCTCTATCTTTTACTAGAGAATCTCCATTTTATTTTGGCGCTCCTCTACCATATGTTTCTCCAACTTTAGTTGTTCAATCCATGTTCTTAATTCAGCAGTGGTCTCATAGGTTACTATGCCTCCTTTCAATAACAAGTTGTCATCCAACTTCTTTATCGCTTTCATTCTTAACAAATAAATATCATTTTGTTATATCCTATCACCACAACTATTCTTTAGTTTGATCACCTTGCTCCCATTGTATGTTTTGTTGTACCTATCTTTGAAATTTTTAAGTCCTTCCTCTTCTTGAGATATCAACTCTTTTATACATCTCCCTATTACATTTTCTTTGTTTTATTTTTTCTAAAGATGACATCTCTTCTTGAGATAGAAGAACAAGGTTAGGGGGGGATTCTACCATGATATGGTCAAGGTCAACCAATTATCTGAAGTATTCTTTAAGTTGTGTTGCATGCACCTTTAATCCCTGCTTACTCTCCTTATCCTTTTCTAGTTGGTCTACTACAACATCCACACTAGCTCTTAATTCTATAATTTATTTCTCCCTTGTGGAATACCCAAGGTCAATTATGGATACTAGATAATATGTCATTGTCAGAGCACCCATATCATTTTGGACTAGTGGAGTAGCAATTTAGGTAGTTCCAGTTCTATTAGCATCCCTTTTAATAGTCAATATTACTCTAGATTTTCTTTTAGGGTTAGATGTTTCTGCCCATTACATCAAAATCTTAAAGTCTAATGGGACTATTTCCACTTGTGGTGCCCATTAAATATCACTATCTATCCATTTAGGGACTTCAACCCCTTATTCTTCATTTTTTTTGTGTTGATCTTCTATTTGCTCTTGTTGTCTTATAGGAGACTTCGCCTATTCTAATGACACTTCTTGTTCGTTATGAACATTTTCTTGTGCTTATTGTTCTTATTCAGGAGGGACGTTGCCCCACACTTTCTTCTATTCATAAATACCAATTTTATTATTTGCATCCTTTTTATTAGTGCCTTGATCAATTTCTATATCCATAATGGTTGGTTTCTTTAAGGCCTCTAGTTGTTTCCTAGTAGAAGTGTCGCGATTAAAGAATAGGGGCCCCAAGCAACCGATTGAGGATCGTGGGGCGCACGCAGCATCGCGGTTTTTAGGAGGAACCAGCCCTATGCCCTTTCAAGGACCCTATGGATCGACAAGTGGTTCCTCCAGGCCCCAATGGCAAGTCTCCACTTCTCATCGGATCGAAACCTTCCTCTAAGGATTCTTTATTAGCTTCCTGGTTATCTTCCTATTTTTTTCCTCAATAACATGATTCTCTATCACTTTTGAACAAATATAACATATAACATGTTGGTTGGTTTGATACTTGTTCAATGTGAACTATAGGGTTAAATTCCTTATTTATTTAAAGAATTTCATAAAAAAGGGGTTCCTAAACAATTATTTATTTAAAGAATATGTTCATCAAATAATTTGTTTTTTATTATACCTCGAATGCAATATATTTCCATCATCCTCTTTGATTTGTAATGGGATAATTTGTGTACCCATTTTCTTCATTTGATTGAGCGTTAGTATTTGGTAAGACCTCTTCCTTACCTCATGATCATCCCCATAATCACCTTAGTAATATTCAAAAAGAGATTCATGTTTCTTTTCCTTTGAAATCCACCTTTCTAATCTCCTCACTGGATCATAGTTTGGCCTTAAAAGATCAAATTGTTGTAGATTGAGCAATTGTAGTTCCATTTTTTTATGCTTTGGAATTGTTGAGGTTGTTATAAACATACCATCCCAAGTGAATTGGAAATTCCACTTCAACTCTATATTAATCTTCAAAAGCTCACGTGATTTACATAAGTGTATGGGGACTGTTGGAATCACCATTGTCCTTACACCAAAAGCTCGAGGTGTCAGTGAACAGGAGAGCAGCCAGAGATAAGGATCCACGGGAGGCGAGAGGAAGCACATGTCATGAACCCACAAGAGGTTTTGACCTAGTCAACAATCTCCCCCTCAACACTAACTGAGGGCTCTACACCAATGGAATGAAAGGAAGCCTCCTGGGATTCGAACCTGTAACCTAACGCTCTGATATCAATTGTTGGAATCACCACTACCATTACACCAAAATCTTGAGCTATCAATGAATGGGAGAGCGGGCAGAGACAAGGATCCACGAGAGGCAAGAGGAAGCACATGTCACGAACCTGCAAGAGGTGTTGACCTAGTTAACAGGGACTTCCAATAGTACCACTTTATTTATGGGATATCTTGGTAACTTGAATGGCTTGCCAATAAACACTTCCATCTAGATGTATGTGAACTTTAGGAATTGGATATACCAACTACCCTTAGTATCCATGATACTCTAAGAATTTACAAATATGCTTTTGGTCTTATCTTCTTCAATGGTCCTTGTCAACCACATAAAACCACATCATTTACTCTCTTGTAGTTTCTAATAGACTCCATGAGCTTTGAATGAGGGTAACATTTGTAGAAAATATTTTTTCCTATCCTATTTCATAATGTTCCCACCCTTGTTAATCTTTTAAAGGCTGATTTGACTACACATGAATAAACCACATAAGAAGTCATGTAAAATATCCTCATTCTCCTAAATCTTGCCATTTGGGCATGAATAAAATCACTAAAAACCTCTGGTCAATGGATCATCTTCTCCCTATCTAAGACAATCCTTACTTACGCATACATCCAAATCTCAATTGTATTAATAACTAGTAATCCAACTACTTTTCTTAATAGAGTTATTATGACTCCTATTTCATTTTTGAAGTCACTTCTATAAAGAGTTTTAGACATTTTAGAAAATGATTTTGACTTCTTTGTCTCATTTACTAAACATGAATAAACTACATAAGAAGCCATGTAAAATCTCCTCATTCTCCTTAAGCTTGTCATTTGGGCATGAATAGAATCACTAATAGCCTCTAGCTAGTGGATCATTTTCTCCCCATCTAGGACAATCCTTATATAGGCATGCATCCAAAGCTCAAATTTATTGACAATTGGTAATCCAACAACTTTACTAAAAAAACTTTTTGTGTCCTATTTTATATTTGAATTCACGTCTATAAAGAGTTTTGGGCATTTTAGAAAATAATTTTGACTTATTCATCTCTTCTAACCAACTTATATGAATGATTTGGTTGTATTTCTCCTTCGTGGTATTGAATTTATGTGTGTACTTTTCCTTGTTAAAGTGATAGACAATTGGGTATTAGAGAATGTCAAATGTCCTATAGATACCTTTAGTGCTAAAGTTTGCATGCATGCATCCCTCCTTGATAACTTTTCTTTCATCTTTGCCATAATAATGTATACATTCTAGCATTAGTTATGGGGTTTCCACTAAAATTGGGAATACCACAACCACATGCAATATATTTAACATAATTTTCTTTGTACATAGAATGGAATTGTTGACCATCATTGTTTAGTGAAAATTTGTCACATTGATGTGCATTTAGTTACTACCTGAGATGAATCCATATGAAGGTGTAATTTGGGAAGATGGAGACGCTCTCCAAAATGTGTACCTCATATATTTCACATTTTCTCACTTGTCTTGTAAGACATAATAAATCTACAATTACCTAATTATTTAGCTAAGTTCTAATTTCTTTGGATTTATTTAATCAAAGGTTTTGTTGGTGGCGATAATGATCAAATTATGTTGAATTTGTATTATAATGCTTAAATGAAATGAATTTGTGTTTAATTGAACAAAATTATAATGAACCCATTTTAATATACCTCAATTCATTCAAGGGTTTATATTAGTACATACCATCTTATGTCAAAAGATCAAAGCTTTGGAATTCATAAAAAAATATGTATCGTGACTTGTCACCTTTCTTATAGAATATGGAATCAAACCTTTTTGCAAATATCCCTTTATTGGACAAGCTCTCAATAATTCTCTATAAAATCACTTCGGGGTCTCTCTTTCTCTCAAAATTGATTTTTCAATGAGAAAAACTATGTTAATTACACTTTTAAAGTTATAAAAATATGGGATATTTGATCATTCAATGTAAGGATGAGTAGGTGGGAAATAAATGCATTAGCAAGAGTTTTCTCTATAAGAATTTAGCAAGAGGATGACACCAACATGTCAAGGTGTTGATGTCACCATCATAGAATTTTAATCTCTCAATACTTTCATGTAGAAATTTTGAAATTAAATAGCCATTATTCCTTTAATTCAAGTTTGATTTAGTAGGAATTCAATTCCCTATAATTTTAGAAATTCAACTTGTTATCATCATGTGTAAAGTTACAAGTGAACTGGGCATTTCAAAGTTAGAGTTTCAATTCAATTACGAAGTTCTAATTGTGATGTCATTGAAGGTATGATGACATCATCATCATGTGAATGGGAATTAGATTGGAATTTGGTAAGGATGACACCAACATGTCAAAGTGTTGATGTCACCATCATAGAATTTTGGGAAGTTATAAGTGGATTGAAAGCTTGGTTCAATTGGGAATGGGTAGTCTGCAAGGTTTGGGTGATATTTTTTATTATATAAGTAGAAAAATAGGGTTTTGAACACTTTAAAACGAAATTTCCCAAGGGAAGAAAAAAACAAGTCATCAACAAGACATTAACAACACACTAGCAACACATAAAAGTTCAAAGAATATAACATAGAACTAAGCAAAAATTTATCCCTCTTCTTTAGTAAGGAACTTGTATATTTCCCCATAGTTGGTACTGGTGTTGACATCCATTTCTTTGACCTAACGTTTGAGCTTCATATCCTATAAGTGTCACGTAGTGGAAAAGGGGTTCACTAGTCTAAACATACAAACTAGGAATCAAACCCAATCCCACTAATTACATTGGACAACAACCAATAGGCCCAACTACAAACCCTTGGGAGAATTGGGAATAATTATTAGTTGTTCTTTTAATTTGATTGATTAGATAAGTTGGTTGTAAGAACTAGGCTAAATAGTACAAATTTGATGATAAACAACATAAATAGACAAATGTAGATCTAGAATTCAACTGGAATTTATAGTATTGGAGAGGATATGTCGAGAGGAACCTTGACAAAAATCTAGGTTGAAATTGATTGGACATTGTAGCTAGGCACCCTAGTCCTAACAGGTGTTCTAGTGCATAATGGTGGTCAAATTGGTCTTGGGAGCTTTTAAACTTCCTTTTGGTCAAATTGCAGGTCAAAATACTTGGACTATGGTGCTAGGTGCCCTAGTCCTAGTGGACTAGGGTGCCAAATGTCAGTGTCCTACCCTTTTCTACTAAACTTTGTCTCACTAGTCCTATCTTTGTTTGTATTATGCTCTTGTATCCTTAGTCCAAGCTTAAAACCCGTTTCTAAGCTTGCAAATGCACAAAGGGAGAGAAAAATGGTGTTGGGTTGTATAGGGGATTTCCTTAGTCAAACCTAGGGTTAGACTCAACCCTACAACCATGATGATTAGGAAAGAAATAGAAATTTGAAATGAAATGCTTGAATGGAAATGTTTGATTGAAATGATTATACCTTCAATGGATGGTACAATGCTCTTAATATAAGTCATTCATGTGTTGATGCAATAAAATGACAAATCATCACAAAATCCATAATGAAAACATAGTTGAAGATTCTTGGTATAGCTTTCTACTCCTTAAACTCATATCTTCTCGAACAATAATAATTGTTCTTGAATTGGAATGATAAGATAAAATGATATGGAGAAATAAATTAGGGATGATGTCTTATATAGGGTTCTCAATGTAAATTCACTTTTTGGAAGACTTGCAATAGTCATATCCCAGCTTCGAGGATAGATCTAGAAATGTCAAGGTCGACACATTATCCTCCCAAAATTTTAGCCAAAAAGCATCAAACATTGTAGCTAAGCTACATCGTCCTGACAAAATAGGTCCAAAATTTTAGGGAAGTGAGATAATAGAGCCCTAATATTGGATCTATAATTTATATAAGAAATGATAACATTTAATTGAGAGAAAAAGCGTGTTAAACTTTAAAATGAGATAGGACCCATATTAGCTTAAAATAAAATAGGAGAAAGGGCGCGCTTAAAATCAGGGTCCAAATAGGAATGTGTTGATGTATTGAAGTAAGATAGGACTCATATTCTTGAACTAAGGATTAATTCTTGAGGAAAGAATAGGTCCCAAAATACCTAGAGGGGTGGAAAATTAAAATAAGTGCTAGGAGAGTGTGAATTTGGACTCAATAATTAAAGGAGTGCAATTTATGACACTACATTTAGCCCCCACTTTAGCAAGAGTATGAACTTACACTCATACTCACCATAAGTAGAAATGCAGAGAAAGAGAATTTGAGAGAAAGACGAGCTAGGGAGAGGATGTTACCAAGTTTGAGGGATACACAAGATCCAAGCATAGGATCCTATCAATTCATGCAAATAACCTTCAAATAGCAAACAACGTTAGTACTAAAGTAAACAAAAGGTTCCAAGTCAACTAGTTGAAGAGACCTAGATGTCAAAATGTGTCAACCACTAATATGTTTCTTAGTATGTTATTGCAAGAGCATAAGTGGACTTATAAAAAGAACAAGGATGTACACCAATTAAGTGGAGAGAGATATGGCCTCTAGGTATAGTTAGGAACTACTTGTTATGAGCCATATGAGAAGAGAGAAAGAGAAGAGACATGACTTGTTGGTCTAGTAAGGAGCTTGATACTATGAGTCATCTTAGAAAAAAGAAAGATTACAAAGTAAAACATTAGTTTGCTAGATAATCTAAAATCTCGACTACAAAATGGGCGTTGTAGTAACACCACTTGCATAAACAAAAAGGAGGCCTCACATATTCTTCCCCTTAAGATATCAACATAGCTACATGTTGATATCTTAAGGTAGAAAGAGAAATACACCAAGGATAAACACATTAAACACCAAGGAGACATCCTTAACAAACATACATGTATTTCAAGCTAGGAAGAAAGATCCTTGTACAAGATTCATTTATTTTAGAAAATAAGAGATATCTTGCAGCAAGTGCAATGGATCCTTTCTAAGGATACATAACTATCAAAGGCGGAGAAAGGGATCTTTATCTAAAATTATCTACCTCCAAACATAGAAGAGATCTTTAATAAAGATGACATCTTGATGAAGGATTGCAAACTTTCTATCACCAAGGAGAGATCATTTATAAAATGCATACACTTTCAAGCAAGGAAAAGGCCCTAATCAAAGGGTACACATGTCCAATCAAGGAGTGAATATTCATGAAGGAAAAACAATTTTATGCAAGAAAGGATATCAAGATATAAAAGATGTAGCTCAACAAAGGGAAAGTGGATCCTTAAGAATGATGAATGATTTAAAACTACCACCCCCCCCCCCCCCCCCCAAGTATAGAGTCAATAATAAATAATCTATTATTTTGCTAGCCAAGTATGGTTGCACATTAAATTGTACCACCATGAATGACAATGAGCCCCCAATAGGTAAGATACTAATGTCACATAGTGAGGAGCAACATAATAAGAACTAGATGTTATTTATAAGGGTCATGGAAAAGATGCCACTAATTGTCAATTATCATTTGAATGATGCCAATATCAGTGAATTGTTAAATTTTAGTTTTCAAATCTTAACATTCATTAATGGAATGGTCATACACTTTATGATACATACAAATAGAATAATTCACAACTTCTTCTCTATATTTTTTCCTTCATTTGGGCCAAGGAATGGTAATCAACTTGGCATGGATAAGGTTGAACAAAATACTCTCTCTTTTAGATGAAAAGTTGGAAGAAGAAGATATAGATGTTTTAGACAATGGGGGAGGGGATGTTGACAAAGGAGATTAGAAACCTAAACCTTCTTTAGAAAAGTGTGATGTAGATTTCTTATGACCCTTAATTCTTTGTTGCACACATCTTGAACCATGTCCATGTTTAGAAAGGATTTTGAAACCAACTCCATAATGTTTATTTAAATCAAGTGTAAGAGTTTTAGTGGGTGATGAAATGTTAGGAGGAGAGGTTTTCATCATAATGACATGTGTTGGAAGAAGAGGTTGGAATGAAATTATAAGAAGCTTGAATAAATGACATAGTAGGCTCCTTCAATGCTTGAGTCTTAAATTAGGGACTCTATGTTCTCCACAAAAGGAGGTGTAATGTATGGAAATTGGGAATTAGGGTTTCACCAAGTAAATCCACTAAATAACCCAATTAACACCACATACATTGAAAGAGGATTGAACCCAATAGGTCTAGGTTCAATCCCTAATGGGGAAAGAGGCTGAGATTTTGGTTTGATTCAATTGGTTGGAATTGGTTATCTTCTTTCTTAGTTTAATTTGGAATGTAATTATAAAATAGGGCAAAATAGGTGACAATTGAAGTAATTTGACAAATACAAAATTCTACAGATGTCCAATAGAGCCATAGACTAAGATTTGGGAAAAAGAACAGATCTGGAAATTGTTCCCAGAAGTTTGGCTTGATTTCTTAGGACTATGTAGCACAAATCTACCCTGGTCCTCCAAATTTTTGGCCATCAAAAGCTGAACATGTTTGTCATTGTCGACACTGTCATAATTCTTGAGTACATCTCTTGCACAGAAAAAGAAAAGGAAAGATGTTGTGGATAGGGGTTTTCCTAAGTCAAACCTCATTTTAGGAATTAACCTTGAATGAAATAATGTAAATACTGAAATAAATGTTAAGGAGATATACCTCAGATCTGCAATTATTTATGTTGATGCAATTCTCTTTGAATGCAATCACAAATGTTGAATGTAATGGTATGACAAACACATGGACATGAAAAGCCTAATCACACAAACATACTTGCATGAAGATTGATGTAACTTTGCTACATAATGCTTGAATTATGAATATGCAAACTTGAATCTCTGAAGATGCTTGATGATGAATGGTTCATAGATGCATGAATGATGGGCATATGTGTTTTATATCAAAATGAATTGATAAGATGTCTTTAAATAGAGTTCGCTAGGTAAAGTATCGATTAGGCTGACCTCCAATGATCATGTGTAGCCCCGGGGACTAGAAATCATTAGAGAGGTAAAGGATCGGCCCCATTTCAAATTGGGGCCTACTTGAGGGGGGCTAGGGTGTTTTGGGGGCACCTTGGTCTAGACCGAGGCACTCCATGCCTTGGTCCTCCAACAAACATGACCAATGTAAAGGGAAATGGGGAAAGGACCTCCAAGATGGGGCCCAACAAATTTTGTTCATGACATCAAAGTTGGATAATAGAGGCAAATCGGACCTAGAGAGGGGATGGAGATACGACATGCTGAAGTACGAGCACAAACATGAGGTGTAAATTGGACTAGTTATAATCTACGATGCTATAGGAGGATGTGAAGTATGTTGATCCTCAATCATCTTCCAACATCACCTCTTCATGTGAAGGAGTATATTTAGTAGGAGATGGTGAATTTGTTTGTATTGGAGAAAAAATTAAAGAAATTGAAGGAATTGAGATTTTGTTTCCATGTGTAAACAACTCTGTACAAGTTCTTATCACCCTCTAAGGTATAAATCTTGTTGTTGTAGATAAACTTGATATTTTGATGAAGAGTAGAAGGTACTTTTTGCATAAGCATGAATCAAAGGTCTACCTAGAAGAAGGTTGTATATGAGAGTACCGAGAATGACATGGATAAGAGTGGGTAGGATCATAAGACATTTTTTAATAGGCAATATAATTGTACCTAATGAATTATTTCCAACATTATGAAAAATCCACAAATATGAAGAGAATCGGGTTGAATAAGAGAAGTATCCACATTTATTTTACTTAACAAGTCAATGATACACACATTAAGACCTAACCCATTATCCACTAAAGTTCATGTTATATCATAACCATTAATAAGGACAATAATAGTAAGAGGATCATTTTGGTTTTGAACTTCCAAAGAAGGTAACTCATCTTGGGAAAACACAATATCGGTCTTCTTTCCATTCATATGATCAATGACGGATGCAACATCATTTGGTCTATCAAAAAGTGAGACAATCACCTTATGTAAGGCTTCTTGGAGCATCCCATGGTATGTAAGAAAAGTTTTATTCAAATCACAAGGGATATCTTAGCTTCAGTAGCATGAAGTTCAATAAGATCACAATCCTTACCAACATGTTATGAAAGATGAGCGGGTGGAGGAAGAAAATGTTGAGAAGTGGGAAGAACATTGGATTATTGCTTGTTTTTTCAAGTGTTATAAGTGTAAACTACTACATGATAATCGAGTTGATGATTCATCCTACCCTTAAAAACAATCACTGGTTTATTTTGAGGAGGGTCATTTTGATGAAGGTGGGCAACAATTTTAGGCTTCACATGATTAGGAACATGAATAACATTGACTTGATTGGGTTCTTT
The DNA here is from genome assembly GCF_030272615.1 of Cryptomeria japonica. Classification (NCBI taxonomy): domain Eukaryota; kingdom Viridiplantae; phylum Streptophyta; class Pinopsida; order Cupressales; family Cupressaceae; genus Cryptomeria; species Cryptomeria japonica. The sequence continues at coordinate 131,534,650 of NC_081414.1, forward strand.
ATCAGCTAAAGCTTCATCTTTAGGAGAGGGGGCATTTAAAATATTGTTAGTGATATCTTCCTTTTGTGCTAAAACTTCCTTATGTTTGGGGGAGGGACTAGTATGATTCTTCAATACATCATCTATAGAAGGGATACCATCAAAGTGGACAGTAGGTAAAGTGTCATGAAGTGCAGTCTTAATGGTATCATCCTCTTGCTTCAAGGTATCCTTGTGAGTAAGAAAAAAATTTAGGAGAGGGACAAACATAACTCATTAATGCTTCATCTCTAGAGGGAAGATCACTAAAATGAAAAGAAGGTAAGATATCACTAAGAAAGGTAGTTATCTCTTGCACCAAATAATCTTCATGGGCGAGGTACCTAGATTTTTGAGAGAAGTGTTGATAGAATATGCTTGCACCAAAATATCCTCAGGGGTGGGATGAATTTTCAAGAGGGTAAGTCATATATATGGATGAAAGGAAGAGTTATCACCATTTTCATAAAAGGGAACATCATGAACATCTTGGCTAAAACTTGAAATTGAACTAGCAAAAGAAGACAACAACTCCATTTGTAAAATGTACTATGATTATATAATCATATTCCATATTAATCAACATTGATGTAACCAAAGCAATATTCAACCAATGTACTCAATGAGAATCTAAATATTTCATGCAAAAATTAATTCTAAAATTGAAAAAATCAAAAGTTTTTCAAGTGTAAGAAGAGTCAGGTTCACCCAAATGTAATGTAGGTAAATTGGGATTCACTAGTCTAAACATGCAAATGAGGAATAAAACCTAATCCCACTAATTACATTGGAGAACAACCAATAGTACCAACTACAAAATCTTGAGAGAGCTCCATGCACAATGATTAGTTCGTCTTCTTTTAATTTGATTGATTGGATAGGTTGGATGTAAGAACCATGATAAAAAGTGTAAAATTAACAATAAATAACATAAATAGACAAATACATAGGTCTAGAAACCAATTGACATGTCTAAAATTGGAAAGGGGATGTAGAGAGGAACCTATGATAGAAATCTGGGTTGAAATTGACTTGACACTATAGCTAGGCACCCTAGTCTTGACAGGTGTTTGAGTGTAGAACAGTGGTCAAACTCATCTTGAGATATTCCAAACTTCCTTATGGTCAAATTGTGGGTCAAAATACCTAGATTATGGTGCTAAGTACCTTAGTCCTATTGGAATAGGGCACTAGTTGTCAGTTTCCTACCCTTTTCTGCTAAACATTGCCTCACTGGTCGCGTCTTTGTCTATATTATGCTCTTGTATCCTTAGTTTGAGCTTGAAACTTGTTTTCAAGTCTCTAAATGAAAAAAAGGAGATAAAAGTGGTGTTGGTCTATATAGTAGCTCGCCTCAGTCAAACCTTGGGCTGGAATCAACCCTACAACAATTATGATTAGGAAAGAAATATAAATTTGAAATGAAATGGTTGGATGGAATTTCTTAATTGAAATGATTGTACCTTCGATTGATGATGCAATGATCTTAGGATAAGTCCTCCATGTATTGATGCAATGTCATGATAAATCATTACAAAATCCATTATGAAGGCATAATTGAATTTTCCTTGTTGTATCTTGTTGTTGGCCGACTTACAATGGTCATATCCCAACTTCAAGGATAAATCTAATACAATAAGCCCGAATTTCCAAAGATAATAGGCCCTAACTTACAACTAGATCAGATCTCCTTATGCTCAACCTAGAATCTGCCACCTCATCCTCCATGCAAGTAACACTAGATATCTTGTCTTCCACTTCTCGAGCTTCCAAATTATTCTTGGGGATAAACTCTTCTTCCTCAGCTAAAGCATACTCCATAATAAACCGGACAAAGCATTTTCTGGTCTTCTTGGCATTGGGGTTTTTGAGATTTTCAATCAACCTTCACTTAACAATGACTTACTAGTAACAAGAATCCTTGTAAGGCTATTTTTTAATGATACAAATCCCCACAATAGCATCCTCTTGAGGGGAGGAACTCGAGGTTTTCAAAGATTTGGATTTGGATAGACAAATAAAAGCTAGGTTTAACAACAACATAAATGAAAGACTTTGGGGTGACATCCAATGAGGAGACATGCTTTTTCAATTTACCTTTTGAGTGGGAAAGAATCACAATAGCAAGGCCCAGTTTTTCTTTTTCATAGGCACCACTATGGGGGAAACACTTTCTTACAAGAAGGGCTCATAGGTGGGGAATATTCAACAAGGTAGACCCTAATGGGTTTCAAAGGGTATAAAGAAAGGTGAAATTGATAACAATGGAGAATATGCCCTTGATGGAGTAGGGCAAGGGCCTTATCAAGGTTCTTTGTATATAATTTTTTTGTTTCTTTGATGGAGGATTCTAGAGATGAAATCAAGTAGAAGGGAAAACTAATAAAGGTTTTGTGTTAAAATTGGTTCAAGAGTGCAAAGTGGTGTTGATGGAAGCTCAAACCTCTAAATAAAAATACTTCATGATCATTAAATATATCTTATCCCATGGAGTCAAGAGCTTCTCTTTGTCAAACCCTCCATGTAATTTCACTAGAGTTTTGCCCTCATAAAAGAATAGGTTGATGCCTTTGTTATTAGGGAGCTTACTCTACCTCTTCAATTTTTCCCTTTGCAAGTCATCCCCATAGGTTGGGATATTATGTCTTTTCCTACCTCAAAGCTAATACCTCCCATCTACACTTGATTGTTGTAAATGGAGAGGTTTTTATAGCCATTTACACATTATAAAAAAAGGGGTAATAGCTCCTTCATCACATATATACCAAAGGATGGTTTTGTCTTTAAACTTATAATAGGAAATCAATTCCATGCAAATCATATCTCTACCTATAGCAACAAACTACATAGGGTGGTAAAACTATAACAAGGCATGTGAATGTGTGTTTCTATATTCATCACTATAACTCCTCTCCTACTAGAGAAAGGCAATAATATTTTAGTAATTTCTTAAAATTTTGTGAAAAATACTAGAATAGAGAGTATTCATCACCTCACAAAAGTGTCATGATTTTATAAAATTAGAACACATGAACATGAATGGTGACTTATGTGCCCAAGTAATTAACATTATTACTTCACATTGTTAAATAAATATAAACTCCCCTCCTATGCATAATCAAAGTCTTTCCTAAATCCTTACCATGTAGATTCATAAATACCAATGCACCAACAATCCTAGTCACTTCTTTGTTCAAAAAGATTTGAAAGTACAAAGGATAAAATCATCGGATATAAATGTTGCCAAGCTCATATTGAAACCAAACCCATCATCAAAATACAATTTCCATGCAATTATTAAAATATGATTGTGAATATCTTTGATCCTAGCCACCAATGCACCAACAAACTGTTGGTGTAAATAATTATTCATCTTGGATATTATTACACTTACTTAAGTTTACTTAGGAAATGCATTTCATAATAGTTTGGGTATGAGACACTTGGGTGTTTGTGCCACATTGGGATAGTGTGTGTAGGAGAATTTCCACCTTTTATGGTGTTGATCTTGTTGTTACACTCCACATTCAGTGGGTGATCCACCTCATGTGGACTATTATATTATTTCTCCTACCTACCCACACCTATTTCCTACCTACCCTTGTTTCTTATTGAGCCACATGTCATGTTTGTGTGCTCACATATCCATATAGCCTTGCCTATATAAGTAGACTTATATTCATTGTATGTAATGCTTAATGATCTAGTTGATCATATTTTTCATCTTGATAGAATACAGTTTATTTCTATCATCTATTTTGTTCTCTCTTATTTGTGCTTTCTATTGCCTCTTGATCTTGGCAAAATCTCACATGGTATCAGAGCCATTAGAGTGTCATTGGTTTGCCAATTGAGAGAAATTTGATGCTTTTTGGGGTTTGCATTTTGGATCTTTCTATTGTAGGTTATTATTGAAGCTTGATGGATTAAATTTGAGGTTACCATTGGATTGAGGAGGTCCAAGAAAGTCAGTTTTTCCTTTTGTTTCATCCAAATTGGACTTCGGAGGCCAAATCTAGAGGCATTTGAAGTTTGAAGCCACGACGGAAATTTTCCAGAAATTATAATTTTGCAGGTGATTTTCAAATAGCGATATCTCACTCATCCAAACTCCTTTTTTTGAGAATTTTTTTTTGTTTTGGGGTATAATTTCGTGATCTATACAGTGGTGTATAATTATTCTGATTTTCGGATATAGATTTTTCGAAAATCACGAAATCCCGATTTTTACAACTTTGGAGGCTTCATTTGGGCTCATATGGACTCCTTTTCAGGTGCCATTTTTTTTGAAAGTGCATATTTTTTCATCTACTTTCATAATATGCTATTTGTTTGCAGTAATTTTAAGTAGAAATTGTAATTTCATTATTTGGCCATTTTTGGCATATTTGGTACTTGCATTTTGCTTGGATCTCAGTTTAGATCACTAGTAGTATTTGTTGAAGTCTCTTAGATCTCATTTTGAGAAGTTGTAAATTGAAATCAGAAGTCCACTTTGCCTTGTTTTGCAAGTGGCCTATTGTACATGCACTACATAGAAAGTGCCAAAATCATTATTTTGGGGGGTACTTTGATTGAGTGAATTTGGGGGGTGTCTCTTGTGCTTTTGTGCTCTTGTGTTCCTTCCTTTTTGCTACTATGGGTTCTTCTAAGTTTCCTCTCTTAACTCCTCATAATTATGCTACTTGGAAAATTGATGCATGGAGTAAACTTATGGAAAAAGGACTAACTCATTACATTGATGGAACTATTGTTGCTCCCGCTGATCCTAAGGTTGACCCAGTTGGTCACTTGGATTGGCTCACTAAAAATATCATGGCAATTGGTACCTTAAGAAAGTATGTATCAAAGGATCTCATTTTTCATATTGAGAAGTGTACTCTAATCAAGGATGCTTGGCAAAAGTTTCAAGACTTGTATGGTCAAGTTGATGAGATTAGGGGATATCAAATTGATAGTGATCTCACCATGTTAGATCCCAAGAAATTTGATACTATACAAGATTATGTCACTAAGGCAAATGAGTTGAGGGCACAACTCAAAGATTGTGGCATTGATAAGAAGGATACTCAATTGATATTCAACTTGATAGGCAAGCTTCCACAAGAATATGAAGTATTTGTTTCTAGTTTCCAAACCCATAGGATGACAATGGGTTCAAGCTAAACAATGCCTACATTTGATGCTTTCAATGAAATGTTGATGATGGAACAAACTAAGTTGATAAGAATGGGCATTCTTAAGGCTTCTAAGTATCAAGCATTAGTGGCAAATCAAGGGAACAAAGGAAATCAAGGAAAGGACAACTAAAACAAGAAGAAATGGCAATCAAAGCCTAAGGACAAAGCACCATCTTCTCTACAACAAGGAGATTCATCCTCTTCCAAGAAGGATAATTCACTAAAGAGGGAGAGACCTACTTGTGCCTATTGGTAAAAGGTTGGTCATGAGGAGCGTCATTGTCATTCTAAGAAGATTGATAAGCTCACACATATCCTCAAAAAGCATAACATTGATTTGCCTAATGTCTACAAGAAGGATGATTCACCAACTTCCACTTCCTCACATTCAAAAGGAAAAGGGCAAGCATTCATGGCTTCTACAAGTGGGAAGACTCACTCTTTTGGGACAAGAAAAGGAAAAGCTCTATGTGCTACTATTAGTCATGATTCAGAGAGATGACTTCTAGATTCAGGGGCTTCTCATCATATGTTATCTTCGCAGTCTATGTTCTCTGCATTTGAGCCTTGCACCATGTCACAAATATTGATGGGCAATCATACATACATGGATGTGATTGGGAAAGGATCTATTGACATTGGGGATAACTCCTTCAATAATGTGTTGTGTGTACCCCACTTGACAAACAATCTCCTTTCTATCTATCAAATCACACATGGTGCAACTAAGAGAGTTGTGGAGTTCACACCTGAGTCAATTTTCATTTGAGACTTGGAGACTAGAGCTATCATTGCGACTGGGGTGGTTGATCATGCATCTCGGTTATACTCCTTTTCAGATTTTGTTGATGATGATGATTTCAAATTTGATGATTCTACACATGATGATCACACTTCTTGTGATGGTTCAGTTTTTTAGGAGAACTTTGGACACTTGAACATGGGGATTCTCACATGTAACCCCGTTCTTGAGCCTTGTATTTCATCTCCTCATATTGATATCACATCACCTATTGCACCCAATGATGTGGATAGTGCAACAGTTTTGCCTTCATGTGACTCAATGCAGCAGGATATTCATTGTCTTCCAGCTTCAGATTCATGGGATGATTACTTGACAGACATTGCAGGTTTGTTTATGGAATCCTACATTGCAGATTTAGGAGACATCATTGATGACATTCATCTTCTCTTTGATGAAGGTGATCCTTCTTCAATTGTTGAGAGGGAACACTCTGACCCTCTTGTTCATTCTCTACATGATCATTCTTTTGAGGTTGACATGATTGTGGATACTTATGTACAGCAGTTGGAGGAGGTCTCTTTATTTTTTGAGGAGACATATGAGTCTGTGGGACATGTTCTACATCCATCTCCACTAGATCTTGGAGTGCCTTTTTCAGCAGCGTGGCACAGTTTACCACCTTTGGAGGGGGTATCTTTCAGCATCAACATGGGGACACTTGAGCAGTTTTTCAGAGATTCCTTTCATCATGAGTTTTCTTCATACCTCTTCCCTTCATGATTGGGGAGACTTCATGGATACACCTTTGGTTTTGTTTCTTCCTAAGGGGAGGAATATTGTTCGACGTTCGTGGAGCTGTTTCTTCATACATCGAGCTTCTATCATTGGTGCAGATTCCACATTGAGGGGGGGCTTCCTAGCTTCTCTTCTTCTCTCATATGGGGGGGACTTTTTCCTCACATGGGGTTTTGTCCTTCACTTTCTTCTATGAGAGCTCTCTTGTATGTTTTCATCTCTCTTTTGGGGGAGAGTTTTTTCCCATTGGGTTTTTCTCTCTTTCCCCACTTTGTGAGAGATTTCATTGCATTGGTTTTTATGCATCTGCATTTGTATATGGGTACCTAACATGGCCTAGTAGCCGGGACCCATCTTGCATTGCTTAGTTGCATTGTAGACTTAAGTGCATTCCCCTAAGTTGCACTTAAGGCGGGGTGTTGGTGTAAATAATTATTCATCTTGGATATTATTACACTTATTTAAGTTTACTTAAGAAATGCATTTCATAATAGTTTGGGTATGAGACACTTGGGTGTTTGTGCCACATTGGGATAGTGTGTGTAGGAGAATTTCCACCTTTTATGGTGTTGATCTTGTTGTTACACTCCACATTCAGTGGGTGATCCACCTCATGTGGACTATTATATTACTTCTCCTACCTACCTACACCTATTTCCTACCTACCCTTGTTTCTTATTGAGCCACATGTCATGTTTGTGTGCTCACATATCCATATAGCCTTGCCTATATAAGCAGGCTTATATTCATTATATGTAATGCTTAATGATCCAGTTGATCATATTTTTCATCTTGATAGAATACAGTTTATTTCTATCATCTATTTTGTTCTCTCTTATTTGTGCTTTCCATTGCCTCTTGATCTTGGCAAAATCTCACACAAACTATAATTTCCACAAAATCATCTTTTTGTGATTGTTATCTTCTTTAGTCCTAGTCATTTCCATACCCAAATTGGATTGGGGAGATTACTTCGTAAGGGTTCTTTTTATCATAAATAAATATATATATATATATATATATATATATATATTTAAAATATAAATACTCTTGTAAGCTATCATCCTTTAAAGGATGGGCATATTGCAGATCCTTTTGAAGGGGGACTCTTATGTTATCATGAAGATTCTTAATATTCCTCCAACATCTCAAGTAATTGAAGTTAATTCCTAAGTTATCCATTGAATTAACAACACTATTACCTCCCTATAAACATGCCACAATTCATACCTATCAAAATCAATAAGAAGACTTTTAATATCATGGACTATATCATCCATAAACCATACCAAGTCCACCTTTCCTATTATTGAGTAAATTATGAGTTTGGAATAACTTTTAATATGGTGGAGGTTATAAATACTCATAGTGAGAGAACATTTGACACCTCATAGTACAACTATAGCTTCTTCCACATTGTTTTTTTTTACTCATAATCCCTCAAGTATGCAATAATTACTTCACCATTGGGAGATCATAACACACCTCCACCACTAGTTGATTTTTGGTTACCTTTTAGAAACCCATCAAAATTCAATTTTTCCCATCCATCTAGGGGTGTATCCATTTAGTTTTTTAATGAGAAATATTTTTAGAGTTGTCTACTTTGGTATTGTCTATAGAGATACCCCACATTTTCCAATATTGATTTCCAAAGGGTTAGGTAGAGTATTAGGAGCCTTCCACTTGCATAAAGAAATATTTTTCCACCATTTTTTTTTTCAGAGAACCACAAACACCTCCTAATGATTTCTTTATGAGTTTAAAAAAAATGAATGTTTCTTTCCTTCTAGATGCACTGACATATATGAGGGGGGATTTGGTTCCACAAATCTTTGATCAGCCTATGGAGGAGAGGGAATTTCTAATTCTCCACCAGAACAGTCATGGGGATTTCTAATTCTCCACCAACCCGATCGTGCCAAAATTCATAACCCAGCTAAATCCCAGTTTTTGTTGAGTCAATCCCAAAATTTCCTTGGAGAAGTCACAATAAAGGAGTAGGAAAGACAAAATTTCATCATATTTTAGGCATGAAATACATCAATTAGAGATTTAAAATTCTTTCATTTTTAATTTATCTTGTGCAAGGATTTTATTGTAGGAAGGTATCCACCAACAAATTTTTCCTTTAGGAATGATTTGATTGTTCTAAATATTCTTCCAAAACCTTTTCAAGTTAGTATTGTCTAACAACAATCTATAAGAAAACTTTGTAGTAAACCTTCCCCTTTTATCCTTGGCCCAAAAAATGTCATCATCCATTGAAAACATGGGGATCCTAAGTATAAATATTTCCTATTGTACAACTTCAACTTTCTAAATTGAATCCTCTTGATTGTAATAACAAGACTTAAGGTTCTTCCCTTTTTTTACCCTCCTAGTCAACACAATATAATCAAAGACCAAAATACCAAAATAAGTCTTAGTTGGGCCATCCAAACCACTAAAATTTTGGTGGCTATCAAAATTTTGATCCATAATATAGGTGTCATCTTAAAATTTGATCAAATCACCATTCCTCAATTCCCACTTAAGGTCAATCTATAAGAGACTTCAATGCTTAAGAAGATTGTTTCATATCAACAAACCTTTGGGAATACCAATTTTGATAATAACCCTAATCCTCTCAATATTATTTAAATTTATCTTTTATAAAGCCACACCAATTCTTAGTATTCTTAATAAGACCCCAACCTACCTTGGCCATAAGAGTTTTGTAGGAGAGGTGAAATTTTCTAATATCAAGGTCCCCATGATCTTTAGACAAGAAAACCATATCCCAACTGATGAGAGAAATTATTTTCCTCTCCTCTATTCTATACCAAAGGGTATTTATTTTTATTTTTTCAAATTTATTAGCTATAAATTTGGGAATCTTAAATAGAGATATGAAGTAGATGAGTATAACTTGCAAAGAGAAGTTAAGTAGCTAGAATTTTTAAACATGACTAAAAAGATTATCTTTGCATCTTGTCAACTTCTTTTATATTCTTTCCAAGATCAAATCCCAAAAGGTGGGAGCAACCTCTTTGATATTCAATGATACCTTGAGGTAAATACTAAGAAGAGACGTACTTGAATGGCCTAAACTAGCTTTAATTTTCAGTATTAGGTCTATGTTGGAATTGAAATAATAAATTTATCTCTTCTCATAATTGATACATTGGCCAGACAGTAGCATAAATATTCAAATAGGTCTTCCCTCTCCTAGCCTCAACTAGAGAAATAAAGCCAAACAATATGGTATCATCAACAATTGTTCAATGGTTGAGGGGTAAAGAGAGGTGGCAACATTGATTCCCTTAAGATCACTAGATCTTCATAACATTAAAACATTGATCTCAATGACTTCAACCAAAATAATAAAAAGGCATGTAAATAGAGGATCACCTTGCTTAATGCCCCTTCCAAAATTGAAGAATCCTATGCGGATGCAATTGAAAAGCACTAAGAATTTAATATTATTTACATATTTTTTGATAAGGTTAATGACCCTATCTTAGAAGCCATTTTTTTTTAAACCTTAAATAAAAAGTTCTAGGAGACTTATCATATGCTTTAGATATGTCAAGATTAAGAGCCATTCCAAGGAGATTACTCCTATCCATAGAATGCATAATTTCATGAGTGGAGATAGTAGCATCTAGAATTTTTATACTAGGAACAAAACCTCTTTTATTACCATTAATCATTTTTCAAGTAAAGGTTGGAGCCTACTAACGAGAATATTTAAAAAATATTAGATGATATTACAAAAGTTGATATGCCTAAAATCAATAATTGAGTAAGGATCATGCTTCTTTGGAACTAGGGTTATATAGGAATTATTGAGTTGCTTTAGTAGCTTCCCAATTATAAATAAGTCCTTAATAACCATGGTGACAACAAATCCCACAATATCCCAAAATTCTTGGAAAAAAGTAAGGGAAAATCCATTAGGATATAGGGCCTTAAAACTCCCCAAAGAGCAAGTGGCAACTCTAACTTCCTCTAAAAAAACTGGCAACAAAAATGGTGTATTATCTTCACAAGATAATGAGGAAAGGATGCTATCTAATGTAACTATTCTTCATGTGTAGAAAGGTGGTTTGAGGCCTATTTAGACAAGATGTTTTAGAAGTTTCTAGAAGTGACTTTCACTTACTAATCATCTATAGTAATAACATATCCATTATCATTAAGGATTATAGTAATTCTTTTCTTTTATTGTGCCTCATAACAGATTGGTGAAAAAATAAAGTTTTCCTATCCCCCTCTTTCAACCACTAAATTCTAGATTTCTGCTTCTAGAAAATCCTCTCTTTTTCAAAATATCCTTCTATTCCTATTACAAGAAACTTTGGTTTTATAAAGTGTCCTCTATAGTGTCTCCTTGAGCCATTATCTTTTCAGATTCTAGTTAGCTTAGTACATAATTTTTTTCTTTTTTTTTTTAGAACATTTACCAAATGTGAATTTGTTTTATCCCTTAACTTTGTTTTTAATAATATTGAGATTTTGTGTCACACTATACATAATTGAACCATTAATAGGGATATTCCATCAAGTGGAGTTATAATCCTTGAAAATAAGATGATTTGTTCACATAATCTCTCATATTTGAAAGGGTAAGGACTAGTATGTTGGCTATCCCTCCTGGTTAGAAGTAGGGGGTTGTGATTAGAGCAGTTTACAACAAAGCAGAAAGATTAGAGTTGTTGATCATGTCCTAGTTAGAAGAAACCAAAAATTTATTTGATTTAAATTAGATTAGATGATCACCCTTCAATTTGTCTAAGTGAAAAATTGTTTATGAAGATCAATATCCATTAGCCTAGTAGAATTTAGAAAATTAGCAAGATCAACCATGTTGTCAGTGTAGTTAGTTAATCCACCATGTTTTTCAGAGATAAAAAGAGAGAAATTAAAATCCCTTAATACCATCCACAAATCTTATTGGCTAGAATGTGGGAAACCATAGTATCAAACACTTCTTTTCTTGCATTCCTTGCTTTATGTGCATATATGTTAACAAGGTTCCAAGATCTAATAGATGAAGAGAACCTCGCTTTTAGGATACTTTTAAAAAGGGATTTGAAAGCTCTGAAAACCTTACTTAGGCTCCACATTGTGACAATACCCCTAGATGCCCTAAGAGCCCCATTTAAACTTATTGAAGGAGAAAGATGGCTATGTTATTCTCAAGAATGGAGTTCTTAAGAGAAAATTATTTTTGAGGAACTATTAATTCCTCTTATGTTCTGGGAGAAGATATTTATTTATGGATCTTTCTAAAGGAATCCTCCAAATTTATTTGGCTTCCATTAGCTATTTCTCTAGCTACTTATCTTTGTCATGTCTCACGCTAAGAAGGCCAACCAGCCTTAGTGTCAACTCTAACATTTGCAATTTTTTTCGTCCCTCTCATTTTAAGGGTAGACCATCCCTCCTAGCCAGGGGTGCTTTGAGTGTTGCTTATCTTACTTTTCCATGCCCAAGGTGAAAATGGTAAGTGATATTTTAGTGGGGAATTGAACTCCACAATATTTCGTAGTTAAGTAGCCCTCCTCTTTGGGTAATTAGATTGCAAGAGATCATTTTATAAGGAAAATAATCTGGTTGATGGCTTAGTAGTGAGCTCTTCTTCCTCCTTTTCTTCCATAATAGGAGGGGAGGGCACCCCCAACATAGAGCCATTTGTTTATTTTTTTGTCAATTATTCAACCATAGGCTAAATGTTGTCATTCCTACTGAGATTCCTTGTAGGTGTAAGGAATCTAAGGTACAATAACAACTTCCTAGACTAACCTTGATAGGAGGGTTATACAAAGTTTTTTTAGATCTTTAGAACAATTGTAGAAAACTAAGAGAAATAAATAAGAATATCATGCATACCAAAACACAATGATTTACATCAAGAAAACCCTTTTAGGAGAAAAATGTCACACTCCAAAAGCTACCCAATATATTATTCATAAATCAACAACATAATATAATATATTTGTAGAGAAAGCTTCTCACAGGATTATCAACAACCAAAGAGTTGGAGGCAACTCAATAGCTATAAGAATCTTACACACAACATCCACCTCACACATCTAATATAGGAGATACAATGTATGAAATCGTCAAACAGTGTGACAAAACCATGAGCTGAAACTACCCCAAAAAGTGGTTCTCAATTTATCTCCAACCCAAGGTTCCCTAAGATGCATCAAAATACACACCAACAAGTTTGACTCCCTTTTATAGCTCATTTATGTGTCCAACAAAATTTTATATTTCCTATTTTAGGAGACCTACCTTTTGGAAGCTATAACTTTTGATCTGGGAGTCTGATTGATGAACCATTTGAAGTATCAAAAAATTTGTGAAGGGATCTATCAAGATATAACTAACTATGTTGGTGTCAATCACTTTGAGGCCCAAAAATGCCTCTCAGAACTTCAAAATTGACTTTGAAACTTTCAAAATGAAAACTTTAACATCTTCAAATATAGACATGATCTTACAATGAAAATTCACTAACATGCTTATTTATCCAATTTGTAGCTTTGGGGAAAAAATTGGACCACCCCATTCTCAAATGTAAACTTACTATAAATAGTAACCTTATGTAAATGCAAGGTTGAGACACCATTTTCATAACAATAGGAACTATAAGAGACGTCTAAATTTATACTTTACAATTCTTATACTTATAGGGTTCGTAGATCTAGGGAGAACTTATGATGTTGAGAATACCATCTTTAAAGGGATAACCTTCTGACCCATCAACTTGTACTACCTTAGATTCCTTAATTTTTTTGGTCTTTTCTTGGGGGATTTACATTTAGTGATTAAATTACTCACCCTAGAGCAATCTTGATAAAATACCATAGCATTTTCATACATAATTAGTAAAGTCCATTTTTTAAATGTAGAATTAAGAATGATTGAATTTGGAATATTTTTGTGGATGTCAATATTAACACAAATTTTGAGTAAATTCTAACTTGAATCTAGCCTTTCTTTGTGATATTTTCATCAAAGATAAAGTGTGAAATAATTATCAATCCATGTGAAGACTTCTCCATCCCAAAACTCAAGTGGGGGGTTTGTCATCCTAACACAAATAGGGGTTATTTTGTTTAGTTCTAATATAGGGTTTAAATGTAGCTTCCATCTATAGAGAGAAAGATTGTATTTGTCATAGATCCATGTGTTGGAAGTGAGAACTATAAGGATATATTCCTTTGAAGTGTATTTGAAAAAGAAGAGATTACCAACCATTGTAGTGGCCATAATACTCAATTTTAGTCGCCATTTGGCCATTATCCATCATTTATCCATATCAATGGTAGTACATAAAGTAAAATTTTCCAGCCAATAAATTATACATTAAAGATACTGTAGACACCTAAAAATGGTCAACGCTTGCGGAGTCATACTTTAACATTGGCACATTGCCTTATTTTAGGTTTTTGCGTCGCATTAACATTTCTTCTATGTTGCGTACTTGGTCTTTATCATTTGCGAGCATCGAGTCCTTCTTCTGCATTCCTCATTTTTATCGCTTTTGAATTAGGGTTTTGTCCTCTTATCAATCTTATCATTTTGAGATCGATTTGTCATCGATCCTCGTCCTTGTCAATCTCGTCGTTTTACGATCAATTCGTCATCGATCCTTGTCCTCTTCAATCATGTCCATTGGCGCATATCAATTTGGTCTCTTTATCAATATTGGTCAATTTGTCAATCAAATCATTTATCACATTGATCATTTATCAATTCAAAATCATGATCGAATCGACATCAAATCAATCTTACATCAAGACCTAATTGTCGTCCTTGCATTTCTAAATTATCTTCTAGGGTTTCATGATTTATTCATTTAACCTTGTTTGTCATTTTCTCTCCATTTTCTTTTTAGGTTAAATAATTTATTTATTTATCCTAAGTATTCTTGTCACAATTAAATGTTTATTTAATTGGCTAATTAATTCCTCCTATTTTTGTAAATTAATTAATGAATGAGAAATTATTAATTAATTTACCTAATTTGCATCAATTTCCTAAATTCCAAGTCATCATTTCTAACCTAATTTTCTAATTTCTCCTAAATTCCTAAACGTCTATTTCTATTTCAAAATCTTGTCATAAATCCTTGCATAGCAATTTGTCATAAATTGTCATAAGTCCTTGCATAGCAATTTGTCATACACTTGTCATTTTTGCTATTCTTGATTTGAATTTCTATTCGAATCACTTTCATGCTAATCTTGTATTTTCTCCAATTTATCTATAAATTGGATGAATTTCTTCAATCAAAATCCCCAACTAATCACATTATCGAAATAATCACTTTGTCGAATCAATCACGCTTTGAGTACTCTTGCGCTAATTGTCAATCTTGCTTTCACATTAGGTTTATGCACTTGAAGGTGAGATCCACAAACAAAAGCTATTTGAAGAAGAAAGAAGGACAATGGAGCTACATGAAGGAGATATTCAGATCTGCATTTGGTTTGCTTAGCTTTTAATCTTGAATGTTTTGCTTTCATGTCTTTATTGAGTGTGTTTAGGATTGATCATTACATTTGAGCTTTCGTGATTGAGCTATGACTAATGTTTATATTTGCTTTGATGATTTCTAGATTCCTATCTACATTAATTGGTGAACCCGACGTGAAAATGCTTGGATCTAATTTTTTGTTTTGAATGTTTTGTGAAGTTGCAGATTTTTTTGTGGAGAAATTGCAGATTTTTCTTCTAAAAAAAAATAGTCATAATCAATTGATCACGTAAAAAAATTCGTGCAGAATTGAAATAAATGATTTCTGGGTATATTAGATCACATTTTTACCTTTCCAGATCATCTTACGGTTTGTGATTTGGATAAATATTGAGGAATTTATGACATTTTTAATTATGCTGCTGTAAATGGTCAAAATTTTCAAAAACAAAATCATGCAACCTTCATCTAGATTAATTTAGCTTGGCAAATTAATCATGCATTCATGCAAATTTTATCTAGATTAATCTAGGGTGGTAAATTTGATAAATTTCACATAGATTAATCTAAGAGGACAAAGAATCACAACTTTTATGGATTAATTTTGATGGTGATTCATTTCTCTTGATTCTCTAACATTGTTGGTAGCTTTGTGGCGAAACGCTTGACAAAGAATTATTTCACAAACTACTAATGAATTGTTTGCAGGTTCGCTAGTCAAAGACCAAACAAATCAAACTCCTAACTTAGTGATTTTGCAGGTTGCCTTATATTCCAACCAAACTTTGTGTTTGTGATTTTTAATTAGGCACCTAGTATGTTTGCTAAGTAGGATGGAATGAACATGTGTTCACTTTGCTTGTCGAGTTTGACATTGGAGTAGGAGAGTATGCTCTCACCCTTCTTAGGGTGATCAGAAATCTAGATCTTCGATACCATGCTCATGTTTTTGATTGTGTGTCACCTTTAGAGGGCCTGCCTTCCCAACCATTTGCTTTTGCAAGCAAGTGACAATTGTGAGAAGGGAACGACCCAAAGTGAGTACGGCTAGAATACCTTGGCATTCTAACTCACTATAAAAAAATACCTGATAGGCGAAAGCTTTGAAGGAAGGGTTATGTGGGAATTGTAGTTACTTGGGAAGTGATGACCCTTGGACTCTTTCTCATATCAACATCTAAGTAGGGCCTTACGGTCTAAATCGTGCTTGCGCGACTACATTTGTTTGGTATCTTGGTGGGCTTAATGTCTCAATCACGCTTGCGTGACACCAAGGAGTAATGCTTAACAAAAATCCTTACTAAACACCTTGTATTAGAGGCCAAAAATCCTTCTAGTTGCTTGAGAAGGACAAGTTTGGATACTTGGAAGAGATACTAAGTTCACCATGGGGAGATTTCCATGGGGACTGATGCTTGGCTGCACTGAGAAGTGAGTGTCGTGGAGGGGAGCCCGTGGGGTCAAGCATCTATGTATTCTCCTTGAATCTCATAACGAGTCTACCTCTCAAGTACCTATTGTCCTTGCCTACCATAAGAAATGTGTGAATGAGCATGATTGTCTTGAGTCTAAGTTGAAATATCTTGTCTTCTTTGCTTGTCAAAAGTTGAATTGCATCTCATTTCAAAAGCAAGACAAATTGATTCAAAACAAGGTTAAACACAAGAGTATTTCATTCAACAAAGTTCAAAAAACCTTCAAACATGGTTGTCAAACATTTTTCAAAATCTTGTCTCAACATTCATGTCACTTAGATTTAGGTTCATCCTAGATTTGCATTTTGCAAATTCATTGTCAATTACCAAGGTTAAGTTTCACCTACATCATACTCCTTTGCATATCAATAAGGGTCCTCCATTTGCATGTGTCCTCTTGCATTAGAGTAATACCATTTCATAATTCAAACTTAGGTTGACATTGTCATACATTTGCATTTGCATACCCTAGGTTTCTTCATTAAGCTTAGGTCATTATCATATCATATTAGGGTCACTTGCATAGTAATTGTCCCTTAGCATATAGTGTCAAAACTAGGTTTTGTCATACTTGAGTAATCCAAATCTTTGATAAACCCTAAGTCATTGTTAGGAAGTCTATACCTTATCAAACCTTTTGTCTTTTTGTCATCATTGTCATTTGGTCAAACCTAGCTTAGTATCCAAGCATATAGGGGAGACATTGTCATTTTGTCCTTTTGTCACTTGGTCCTTTTGTCCTTTGAGGTCTAGACATCATTTCAATTTCCTAAGGGTCTCATTTTTAGAATTGCATTCATAAGTTTGTCAAAATCTTGAAAAAAGAACAAAAACATAGGTTGCATTCTTGCCATAGATTGCATTTCCGTCTGTTTAGTTTGCATTTAGTTGCATATCATACATCATCCTTGAAAAAAAAAAAAATCCCAAAATATTGCATTTGCATAGTGACATGTTTGTTGAAATGAGGTCTCAACCTTCTTACGAAGCCATGTCATCACAATTGAGCAATCAATCATGTCAATCCAATCTCTACATGTCTCAGAACTTGGATCAAACTTATCATGATGATGTAAATGTCCAAATACAAAAACTAGAGGAGAAACTAGCTCAAGAAGAGGAGATATTGGAACAAAGAGTGAAAAACATTGAGAAGAATAGATCACAAATGTCCAAAATGTTTCAAAAATTTCCAGGTCGAAATCCAAAGATTGAGCCAATTGAAGTAAGATCTCTTCTTGAACGATCAGACATACCAGCTCTCCTCTCCCAAATAGAGATGATGAAACAATTTCAAGAAAAGAGACAACATCAATTTCAACATTATGTGCCTCCACAACAAGAACAAGAAGGTGTTTACTATCAATCAGATTTTCAACCATCACAACCAATTGTTCAACAGCTCGAACATTTCCAACAGACACAACCAATGGTCCAATTTCAACAATATGTCCAACTAACTATACAATGTCAACAAATAGTTCAACCAATGGTGGAATATCAACAAGTTCAATCAACATATCAATGTCAACAACCACAACCAAACATTCAAAAACAAAGGTTGCAGCACACACCAACCCAAGTTTCAAACATGTCAGAACAATTGAACCAAGTCCAATATCAAAACATGACATCAGATCAGAACCAACTCCTTGCCAAACAAGTTCAAATTCCAGATACAACCATGTCAAAACCTCGAAAGAAAGGTGGCTTTATTGCAATGCTCTTAAGGAAACTACCAAGTGAGTTCTTTGAAGAAGATCAAGATAATACACTTATGTCTAGCAATGCCTCATCCCCTCACAAGCAAATTGACTCTCCAGTGGCATCTATCCCTACACCTCTAGAAGTTTCACATGAACCTTCCATATTGTCCTCATCAAACAATACACCCAAGGATGAAATTATCCAAGAGCTATCCATAATTGATTGCCACGATAATCCAATTCATGATACACATCCTTGTCATGTTTCAAAAATACAAGGCCCAATGCCACCATGCACTTTATTGCCATTACCTGTTTTAGAGGACCCCATTCAAAGTCCCTCTTCCTCATGTTCAAGCATTGATTCCTTGCCAGAATCCATCACAAATGTTCAAAGTGCATCCCATTCATGCCAAATCATTGATTCCTTGCCAAAATCCCCCATGCATATCCGAAGTCCAACCCCATGTCAAGAGGATAATTTAGAGCATGAAGAAATGTGTCTTAAAATAGATTAAGATAATATCACCTATTTATACAATTCATCAACCTTGACAACAAGGTCGACTAAACCCTCAACTCACAATTACAAAATTACATCACACGATACAAAGGTTGACCGCCAGACCAATATAATGATTTGCATGGCATAACATGGACCTAATTCAAATTCCCAAACACTCATCACCACCGAAAATCATGCCAAGATCAACCGCAACACGCTACACCACCAGGAATAGCTCATAACACGAAGAACATCATCGGTTCACCAAAAATCACAAAAAAATTGTGCAACGATCAATGTGGATCATTAGGACAAATAGGACACAATTAGGAAACACCAACAAGCACGTTAGAATCATCAGTAACAACTACACCAACACCACTTATCAAATCTTCATCTGTCAACATCTGAACTCAAGAACACTCAAACAACAACAACTGTTACGAAGAAAAGATAACTTGCAGAGCACCAAATCATGTACCATCTGAAATGAAGATACACAAGACCATCCCAAATAATATCCCAAAATATCAGATCAAGATATGATCATACTACAATATACCAAAGAAATTGAACTCTGCAAAGCACTGATCAGATAAACAAACTGCAAAATCGGATCATATGATATGATCAATTAAGCTTTCCGAATCACCAACACCAACAAACCATAATCATAATGAACCAATCGGCAATCACCGGAGCAGTAATATGTAGACATCAATGACAACAACATATCCTAGCAGCGACAATGTTCAACATCTAGTCATGGCTCAAGGTTCCAAAGAACTATAAGTGGATCACTCAGTGATAATGATTCATCAATGATGTGTAAAATAAGAATTGTCTTAAGTGTCATGGGTTTTGGCATTTGTGATTCAATCGAGAACTAGATAGGAAAGTAATCAGAGAGACTTTATTATTCTAATAAAGTCTTAACCAAAAGTTTGTAGCAACTAGCAAATGAAGAGATGGGTTCTCTAAAGATTGCAAAATTTTTAAGACATTTATTAGCTTGCAAATTATTCCACATAATCCATGAGCAATTAGGTGGTGATGACTAAAAATAGGTTTGAAAAAGATAATTTATTGTGCATGTAATACCAAGCCTCCCTTTTGCCAACTATCTAGCACATAGACAAATAGAGACATTTTTATTAGACACCAAATTGACCATATAAAAATTGCCACACAATCCAAGAAGCAGTGGGAAGTGAATCCATCATCCATCACCAAAGAAGAGATATTTCAACAAAATCATTGGAAGTATAGACATTAACAATCCCAAAGCTTAGTGGTTGTTAATATTAAATAAAGTACATGACACATAATTGGTGGATTCAAGCCCATTGGAAACAATATATGGATACCATGAACAAAGGTGACAAGGGCTCCAAATATTGTCATAGTCACTATGTAGAAAGTGGATTTTTAGCCAAATTACATGATAAACACTAGAAAGAAAAAAAACTAACAATTTTTAATGTCTATAAACACAAAACATCAAAGTCAAGAAATCATTGAAAATCATCTCACATGATGTGTTTTTTTCTAGTATCTATGAGATCCCTAACATTCCATAAAATAAAATTCATGGTGAATGTGGGTGAAGGGCCATATAATCATCAAGGAGCTTGTAATGAGATCCATAACAATTCTACAATTTTTTTGTTTAGTTAGTGTCCCAAATATTGGAGGTCAAATTTGAACTAGACAAACCCAATAATTGCCCATCTTATCTAGAATATACTCTCCTCCTTTAAGCTCTTAAATTGCGGTACAAGAGCAATGAGAGGATGAACAAGACAAATAATTTTTCTTAGAATTAAGAGATATAATACTATCTACCATAGGGGTTTAATTGAACCATGGTCTAGTAACTACTTGGGATGATGTTTACAATGCATTATGTGCGACTTTAAAAAATATCGATGTTGAGCCATATACCACGATAAGGTTGTACCCTTCAAAGGATACTCTTACAATAGACTTCCATGCATCCTCTTCTATTTGTGTATTCAGGTTCGCCTCTACCTTTAACACTACCATAGTAAACACACTTAAATAAAAGAATGGGCAACTCAATGAAAAATTGACCGCCTTCATGAGCATGAAATTGAAAGATGCACAACTACAATACTCTTTCTTGGATTAATAAGCATATTCTTTGGTGAATGTGGTGAAGAAGTTTTGACACTACATCTTGCAAATCCAGATCTAGGGTAGTCATTCTAGATTTTGTAGTAAAACTATGACATTGTAGAATGAATTTGTAGAGTGTTGTGAGAAGTGGATCTTGGTTTTACAATAATTTAATCTTGAAACTTCACCTAATTGGATTGTTTAAGGATATGAACATTTCAAGTTGGTGATAAAGTTGGATTCTAGTCTTATTGACAACTATTGTGAAGTAGACGATATCAACAAAGATGGTTTATATAAAGATGCCATTATTTGTTATATGAGAGTGGTCATTTGGTTTATATTCAACATAGCGAAGAGTCCTCATGGTGATGTTTACCAAATATATGTTCAGATCTAGAGTATGTTTAGGCAAAATCATGATTGAATTTATCTATTTTGCTTGGTAAGAGAAGAATCTTAAAAAAATTTCACAAATAATGCAAAAAAGACACCCTTAAGAAGATGCCATAATACAATAGTGATATTTGAAGACTCATATGACAATGTTCTCTCTTACTATATTTTCCAGATACATGTAAAGCATGAGGAAAAATCTATGATGCATTAATAGGAATGACTAAAATTCATACCTTTGCATAATGGGTATATACCAATCAAATTGTCTATAAGAAAACAAGTTGATAAGAATTACTAATACGGCCCTAATCCATGCCATCAAGATATTTATAGAATAAAAACTAAAAAATGATATAATTTTGCTCAATTTTTACTATGAGTGAACAAAGACCAAAAACAAGGTCGTGCATGTAACATCTCCATATCTTCTATATGTGAAGGAATCAAATTTTCAACTACATTAAAGCTTCTACTGAATGAATTTATGCAAAATTATATATGATACATGACTAAGATTACAAAAAATTGTTAGACATTTTTTTTAGTGGGAGGAGAGTAGAGCTGAAGTGCTCTAATGCTTTAGCCAACATCAAAAACTGATAAGCACTAGTTTGAAAACAAGACAAAAGGTTAAAGCTTTTAGAGTGATAGATTTAACCCTATTATGAGACCACGAACATAAATGGCAAGGACATCATGAAAACTTCAATACTACGTGAACATGCTTGTATTATTTTTTAGAGATTATTAGGGAGAATGCATTTTACATAAAGGAAATGTTAGAGAATCTATTTTCACAACCCAAACAAAACATCTTAAGCATTACTTATCCTCTCTTCATCTTTGAAATTTATTTTATTTTAAATATTTTGTAAATAATTGTAAGCATATTTTATTTTTTCTTACTTTCAGTAAAATAATTGTAAATAGAAATTCAATTTTAATAAACTTTTTAAAGAAAATTATTGTAGATTAGTTTAAATAGATTGAAATTAGTGTATATAAAATTTCAATTTTAGAGAGGATTTTGTATATAAAAATAGGGGAAGTGTATCAGTAGTTGTTATAGCTAATTTCAATCTATTTAAACTAATCTATGTCAAAAAGTACACATTTAAAAGTGTCACTCGATACTTGCTTAAAGATGCCCCAATAACTGTGCACTTAAAATTGCCAATACTTATGCACAAATGCCCTAGTAGTCATGCACTATGGGTACCAATAAAAGTGCACAAATGGGTCAATTATGATCCAAAAATGCTAAAATATGAACCACTATTAGTACAAGTGAAATTTATTAAAAGACTTTTAATTTTTAGTTTTTTAATTTCTTTAAATTAACAATTGAAAGATTGAATATGCAAGAAACGAATTATTATAAAAACTTGTACAATAGCTGGTGTTCTTCCCATATATGTAAAATTCATTGACCAGCATTCCAAAACATTCTATAACAACAATCATTTTTTATCACATTTTCAAGATTTTTTATGAACAAAATACTTGAATTGTACGATGTTTTTCTTGTATATGTCAGATCCCTCATTGTAGAAGAGCAAGAAAACAAATTAGGAAAAAAAAATTGTACCTAGAAGCTATCAAGGGGGACCAAAACTTATGAGCAAGGACGCCTTGCGCAGAGGGGGCGACTCTGGCGCCTCTCTGCAACATGTAAATCATGGCCACCCTGACACAACTCATGGACAGCAAATTCTGTCAGAAAGAATTGTTGCAACTACTCATGTATCCAAAATGTGGAAGCATACCCAAGGCAAGACATTCTCTTTGGACAAAATACCTTATCCCAACAAATGTGTTCTAGGAATGAATAGGAACGTACAAGATTTTCAAGGAGGACTGAGAGAAGACCAGGATTTGGGACTCAGACCCCACTAGATTAGATTAAGTTCTGGTTCAAGAATCATTGGATGCACATTGAGGCCCAGCATAAGTGAGCCAGAAGACCAGAGGCAAGAGCATTTAATGTTAGGGAGGCTCTAAAGAATGTTATCTTCAGAAGAAATGTCCTCTATGCCTGAAATAAAGTATTATAGTAGCAGTAGCCTCTGTAATTGCATTTCAAGACATCGATTTGAGAAGGGCCCATTTTCTTATGGCTGGCTTCACTCTCTGTCATGGCCAATTAAGTTCATTGGGCAGCAGATTCTACCACCGGGATGGGACCATTACATCCAGTTTCAATGCCATTTATGGACTTGTCTATGAGGAGGCATGGGATTTAAGTGTTAGTTATAAATGAGTGGAAATATAAATTAGATTACAATTTTGTTTTTCGGTGATATTAAGGAAATTGATTTAGTAAAAGTATTGATTATCAATTGATGATATTGTTTAAAGAAAACGTTGTTTTTAATTCAGTTGTGTTCAAGATTTTTTGCATCAACGTTTCAGATCATATTTTGTGATTTATCATTAGGATGAACACAACTGAATCTAGAAACAACATTCTCTTTATATGATAGATTGCGGAAATCTCTTAACATTGATAGTATTGTTGTTCATAATCTAAATAAGGTAGTATGGTGTTACAAACTTGCTGAAAACATATAGAACCATAATAAATATTGCAACAGTTTGAAACCTTCAAAGTTGGAAAGACAAATAGTGCACGGAGTACTCTCAAATATTATTCCATGAAATAGTTATAGTTCATTTAATAATCTCAGGGCAAATAAATTTTACATCTGATAGTAGATGTTAAGATATGGCACATGATTAAGATAAGAATGCTTCCTCATAGTTGAATAATGTGCTATAGTTTATATGGTGTATTTATCTCAAAGACGATTGTTCTAAAGACTATGATAGAAGCTCTTATCATGCTTACTAACAATAATTATACGATAATGGTTAATGATACACAGTTTTGTTTGAAACTACAAGTAAATGATTAGAGAATGACTTCTGAATGTGAGTTCACTATATAAATGTTAATTATATAAAATAACATGTTATGCTATGGTTGGTATATTAGCATGGTGGTATTTCCAATTAAAAGTAGTTGTATGCATGTTTATTTTGCATTAGGAGGGTTTGGGTTAATGGGAAAGATAATCTGATACAAATTAAGATATATCGCCTACCAAATCAATTTTGTACTACTTCAGTTGTTATAACTCTTACGAGTTATTCACTAGTAAGGAGTAGGAGCAAAAAAAAATGTCTTGGCTGGGTTATGTAAGGAATGACTATTGCATGAATATATGTTACCTTAGATATTGCTTGGGTTTAATTTAATTACCTTGGGATAAACATT
This sequence comes from Cryptomeria japonica, assembly GCF_030272615.1. NCBI lineage: Eukaryota > Viridiplantae > Streptophyta > Pinopsida > Cupressales > Cupressaceae > Cryptomeria > Cryptomeria japonica. Next base: position 131,559,365 of record NC_081414.1, read on the forward strand.
GACATATTATTGATTTCTACCTTGCATGAGTAGCCATCAATCATTATTTAACTTTAAATCTATGATGAATGAAACATTAAACATGGTGTTAATTTCTATTAGTTCTACAACTATTGTTCATTATACCCCATCTAGTAGGACATAATCATGGGTTACGGTGAATATTTAGTTGTACTATATGGTGCATATTTAGTTGGACTACATGATAAACAAAATCATAAGGTAAAGAATACTAGATTATTATTATTGAGGGCATATCTTCATATGTAGATTTAATGAATATAGTGTTTTCACTTTTCTTGAGTAACCATGCTTTAAGCAAGATTATAATAATGGTTGTAAGTTTTTCTAACTTCAAATAGTTTTATATGACATTGGTGAGGTATGATGTAATATAATTAAGGGTGATCTGTCATATTTTAATATGATTATGATGCTTGATATCATTGATTCATATTATAGTAAGACATCACTAGGACTTGAATTAGGAGCTTGTGGGATTATTACTTATGGAGATATTTTGATTATTGGCATCTTGTGATACATGATGCGATGAGATTTGTTTATCTTGGCTATGATATTATATATAATTTTGTGCATGGATTTCCATATGAATAATTGTTCTTTTAAGACACTATTGTCCAAGGTATGGTCTTTAAGATGGGTGCCATTTTAATGATTAGATAAGTATAAAGATAGTCAATAATTGGGACCCTTATAAGTAGAAGCAGTTTAAAACCCCCGTTCTTCGTAATGTGCCATCTTAAAATGTTAAATTGATTAATTAAAATAAAGTAATATATAGTTGTTTTTTTTTGTCACCTTCCGAGTCTTCCTTGGTTAAGCTAGTTCTTAGATTCCTTGGTGAAATTGTCTATCAAGGCTAGGAATCCTTAAGGCATATACACTATTAATGTATGTGATAAATGGCTACGTCTAGTGCATATATAAATTATCTTAGCTTAGGAAAGTGCAAGTTCTCATCTTGACTATGTTGAAATCTTAGGAGAACTACATGGGAATGCGATCTCATTGGAAGTGGATATATGCATAATCCTTGGGCAAATGATGCTTCTTGTAGTTGTGACCCAAGTTCTTAAGAGAGGGTTAGGACATAACTCTAGCTTTCGTGGTTGTTTTTAAATTTGATTGTTTCTCTCTTTTCAACATGATTTTAATTGAGGCTAAATTCGTATTACATTTTTGTGATTGTATCCTTATAATAACATGTTCCTGTTGTAGGTTGAGTGATTAATGAATTGAGGGTAATTGATTAAAGAGGGACAATGATGAACATTAATTAAATAATGAAGATTATTTAATTAATAGTTTATAAGAACAATAACTAAATAATTAAAAATTATTTAGAAGAAGAATATTAGTACTAAACAAATAATAAAATTATTTAATCAATTTGGACAAAAAGTTAGTGAAAAGTGTCGTCTGAGACCTAAGACAATTTTTAGTGTCTACATTTTGCCCCTCTTTGAGACAATGCAAAATTGAGCGTTGTTTCAAAGAAAAATTAGAACAATCATGCCCCAATAGACCAAGGGATTGAGGTAGGACCATTGAGGGATGAAAATTCATAGCTCAGGGTTCCAAAGTGCTAGATATGGACCACTAGGGGTTAACGATTCATCCATTATGTCTTAAAAGAGAACTATCTTAGGTGTTGTGGGCCTCATCGCATTCAATTAAATAGACAATTAGAAAGGAAAGTGATAAGAGAATAACTTCTAGAGAGGCTCAACCAAAAGCTTGTAACAACCAACAAATAAAATTATGGATTGTCTAAATACCATTGATTTGTCCAATATTTTTACTAGCTTGCAAATTATTCCACATGCTCTATAAACAATAAGGTTGGTGATGATCAACATTAGGCTTAGAAATATATAATTTATTGTGTATGTAATACTATACCTTCCTTTTACCAATTATCTAGCATATAAGCCAATAGCCACGTCTATTAGAAGCTACCTTGAAAATATCAATTTTGCCACACACAATCCAAAAAGTGGTGTGAAATAAATTCATAATCCATCACCAAGGAAGGGATCTTTTAGCAACATCATCAGAATCATAGACATTAACAATCCCAAGATAGTGGTTGTTAATATTAAATAAAGTCCACAACAACTAATGGGTGGGTTCATGACCATGGATTGTTGGAGTTATTTGTTCAAATCCACAAGCCCATGAATCACCTACAAGCAAAACACATATCATATTTGAAGAGAAGAAGCTATGATTAATGCTATGCAATCTTGACATAGATTTATCCAAAGAGGAATTTAATATTGAGATTAACATGTAAATGAATGGATAGATTATAATGAATGAATGACTTTCTTTATACAAAGCAAGAGAAACCTAATATAAAATTAGTTCAAAGAACTAAAGATTAGCTCAAGTAAGTGAACTTAGCCTATTATTCCAGCCTATTCTAATAAAAGATAAAAAATACCTAAGTTTAGCTTAAGTAAACAAATTAATTAAAAGACCTAATTATTAATTAAATAATTAAATAATGTCCTAATTACTCCAAGATTGAAAATCATATGTGGCTAACATTAATGAAGGTAAGAAGGCCTCCAAATCATGTGTCATAATCACAATGTAGAAAGTGACTTTTGGGTCATATTTTATGATAAACAATTGAAAGAAAAAATCCAACAATTTTATATACTCTCCTTCCTTAAGCTCTTGAATTGGGGTACAAGAGTGGTCAGAGGACTTGAAATCTATGACTTAGATTATAGAGGTCTTTCCCTAGCTATGGAAAGTTTATAATTTCACTAGTCCAGTGTGGATATATCTTCCTTATAGAGGGCAAGCCTCATTCAAAACCCCCATTGCCCTTCTTAACAACTTTTGTTGTAGGGGAGAGGACCTAGTAGTTGAGCACCCTAACTTTGCACTTCTCAAAATCCTACGTGAAAGTTTTAAATCACTTCCAATTTTTTATAGCAGCTTACTTGCCAAGTCCCTTGCTTATCGCTAAGGTTTCAGGGCCACATCATCAAATATGATGCCACATCAGCATGCTTTTTGCCAAGGTGTCCAAAACAACCCAAAAAAAGTTGAGACCAATGGTTGCGCAAAAGGGAGACCCATACTTGTGCAGCTGATGTGGCATCACATGATTGGTTCCTTTTAACAACTATGGGTAGTCATCATCAGCAATAACAACTTTAAAGTCACAACTATTGGTGCAATGTTGTCAAAAAATTAGATATTAAATCAACAAGTGTGAATATTGAATCAGCAATCGCTATCACAACCATTAAAACACACTTAGATGTTGAGTTCTCTCTCCCATACTCTAATGAAAACTTTTTATATCTGTGCAAATTTTTCAATACCTCTACATCCCATATATCCTCTCCAAATCCTTGCACACATCTTTCACTTCTGAATCCGCAAGCCCTTTGCACAAATATAGTAAACTCTTGTGCATAAAAATTAAATAAACTTTGTGCAACTTTATACATGAGTCTTTACTTCCTTTTTTGTGGCTTCTTATGTTTACAATGCATTGTTTGTAACTCCAGAAAATTAATGCTAAAACATGTATGATGATAAGGTTGTACCCTTCAAAGGAAACTCTTGTGCACTCTAACAATAGACTTGCATGCATCCTCTTCTATCTGTGTAGAAGATGCTCCATACAACCAGAGATCTTTTCCTTGCTAAAAAATAGAAAATGAACTTTCCGAGTTGATGACAAAGTTAGATTCTAGTCTTATTGACAATAATTGTGAAGCAGACAATATCAACAAAAATGGTTTATATAAAGATGCCACTTTATCTGCTATATGGGAGTTGCTTTTGGTTTACATTCAACATAGAGGAGAGCCCTTAAGGTGAAGTGAAGTTTACCAAATATATGTCCAAATCTAGAGTATGTTTAGGCAAAATTGAATGATAGAAATTTATCTACAGTGCCTGATAAGAGAAGAAGTTGATGTCATGAGAGAAATTTCATGAAAAATGGGCAATGGATATCTCTAGGAAGATGCCATAGTACAATTGATGGGACAAAGCTATTTTGGCTCCAAAACAGACCTTTTGTACAACGTGTTAGTCAATCGCAGCCGTTTATTGCAAAATCGACGGTGTAAAACACGTGACTAACACGTGTGTTAGTCAATCCGTATTGCCATTTTGGAGCCAGAATAGATGCGTCCCAATTGATGTGCTAGATTAATAACCAATAGTACTTGAAAGATAATCATGAAAAGTTCAATGCTATATGGAAAGGCATGTACTAAATTTTAAATGTCATTAGGCAGGAATCTACTTCCATGGCCAAAACAACCAAACACCTTAAGCACTACTCATTCTGTATTCATCTTTGAATTCATTTTATTTTAAATGTTTTATAAATAATTATAAATAATGTTTATTTGGTCTTATTTTTAGTAGAATAGTTTTAAATAAATATTCAATTTTAATGAGTTTTTAAAAATAAATTATTAATTAAAAGAGAGGTAAAAATTTATTCAAACTCAAAAAGAATACAAAGCATTTCATGGATTGTGGAAACCTGATGTTTGTTATTAGACCACCGTGTCACTATCCACTAAGTTATCTAACAAATGAGACAATGCAAGAGGCAAGTGTCTCTGATCCACAATGTTCAAATTCTACAATTGATCAGAAGCCCCTTCTAATTTCCAGATTAGATTATTGTATATTAGCTTAACTTAGATCGTTAATTGTTAGATTGAAATTAGTGTATATAAAATTTTAGTTTTAGACAAGATTTTGTATTTAAAGACCTGTAGAAGTTATTGGGCAACATTCCAAGAGAATTTCTATGACAATATACACATTTTAGACCACGTTTTGAAGATCTTTATGACCAGAATACTTAAATTCTATGATATATTTTTTTCTCTGTTTAGGTTACATCCCTCATTGTAGAAGAGCAAGAATACAAATTTAACAAAAAAGAAACTTAAAAGCTATATTCAAGGGGGACCAAAGCTATCAAGGGGGACCAAAGCTTATGAGCAAGGACGCCTTATGCAGAGGGGCGACTATGGCACTTCTCTGCAACATCTAAATCATTAAGGGTATGGCCACCCTGACAACAACTTATGCACAGCAAATTCTGTCAGAAGAGTTGTTGCATCTACTCATGTATCCAAAATGTGGAAGCATACCCAAGGCAAGACATTCTCTTTGGACAAAATACCTTATCCCAACAAATGTGTTCTAGGGATGAATAGGAACGTACAAGATTTTCAAGGACTGAGAGAAGACCAGGATTTGGGACTCAGACCCCACTAGATTAGATTAAGTTCTGGTTCAAGAATCATTGGATGCACATTGAGGACCAGCATAAGTGAGCCAGAAGACCAGAGGCAAGAGCATTTAATGTTAGGGAGGCTCTAAAGAATGTTATCTTCAGAAGAAATGTCCTCTATGCCTGAAATAAAGTATTATAGTAGCAGTAGCCTCTGTAATTGCATTTCTTATGGCTGGCTTCACTCTCTGTCATGGCCAATCAAGTTCATTGGGCAGCAGATTCTACCACTGGGATGGGACCATTACATCCAGTTTCAATGCCATTTATAAACTTGTCTATGAGGAGGCATGGGATTTAAGTGTTAGTTATGAATGAGTGGAAATCACAAATTAGACTAAGATTTTGTTGCTTCCTGATATAAAGGAAACTGTTTTAGTAGAAGTATTGGCTAATCCATTGATGTCAGCTTTGCTGTTCATAATCTGAATAAGGTATTATGGTGTTATAAACTTGCTAATAGGGATATAGAATCATAAAAAATATTGTATTGTTTCATTTAAATGTTTTATGTTGTAATGCTTCTTATTGTAAGGTTTTGTTGTAAATGTTGTCAAACTTAAGTTGCTTATTTCAAGGTAATTTAGCTTGAAAGTAATAATACTTTGGAAACTTTGAATCTGGAAAGGTAAATAGGAGTGCTAAACACTCTAAAATATTATTTAGTGAAATAGTTATCAACTAGATAATCTTAGGGAAAATAATTTTACATCATTGTATTTTAGATAGTAAACATTAGTATATTATACGTACTAAATTTATTATGTTATATTTACTATATCATTGCATATGATATCTCGATTTTCTTAATATTATAGTGCATAGCTATTATATTAACATGTCTTATCTATATACTATTGTTAATCTTAGTATTTTAGTATGTTGTTACTAGCCCGATTGCTATATGTTAGCCTTGATCATTAAGTGAAAAAGATAGTAGAGATAATTAAATATTCAGAATATCGATAACATTGAATTGGAAGTCATGTTATTTTTGTGTAATTGATTAAGATAAGAATGCTTCCTTATAGTTGAATAATGTGCTCTAGTTTATATGGTGTATTTATCTTAAAGACGATAGTTCTAAAGACTATGATAAAAGCTCTTATCATGCTTACTAATAATAGTTATAGGATAATGGTTAATGATACACAGTTTTGTTTAAAACAATAAGCAAAAGAGTTAAAGATTAGTGGATGACTTCCAAACATGAGTTCACTATATTTGTTAATTATATCAAGTAACATGTTATGCTATAGTTGGTATATTAGCATGGTGGTATTTCCAATTAAAATTAGTTGAATGTATGTTCATTTTGTGTTAGGAGCCCGTTTGGGTTAGTAGGAAATAATTTGATACAAATTAAGATATATTTCCTACCAAATCAAGTTTTTACTACAAAATAAAACTTCAGTTCTTATAACTCTTAGGAGTTAATGGGCTGACAAACTTTGTTGCTATTTGACATAAGTGATACTAGAACTACCAATTTCACTAGTAAAGGGCAGGAGCAAAAAAATGTCTTGGCTTGGTTATGTAAGGAATGACTATTGTTGAATGTATCTTACCTTGGATACTGCTTGGGTTTAATTTAATTACCTTGGGATAAGCATTGACATAATATTGATTTTTGCCATGTACGAGTAACCATCAATCAAAACTTTAAATCTTTGATTAATGAAAAAAGAAACATGGTGTTTATTGCTATTAACTCTACTTAAACTATTTTTCATTATACCCATCTAATAGGACATAATCATGGGTTATGGAAAATATTGAGATGTACCATATGATAAATAAAATCACAAGGTAAAGAATGCTATTGTTATTATTGGGGACATATCTTCATATATAGATTTAATGAATATAGTGTTTTCACTTTTCTCTAGTATGACTTAGGTTTTAATCATGCCTTAAGAAAGTTTATAATAATGGTTATAATTTTTTCAAACTTCAAATAGTTTTATATGGCATTGGTGACATGTATGATGTGATATAATTAAGGGTGATCTATCACAATTTAATATGATTATGATGCTTTATATCATTGAATCATATTATAGTAAGACACACAAGGAATTGAATTAGGAGCTTGCAGGATTATTACTTTATATAGATATTTTGACTATTGAAATCTTGTGATATGATGCGATGAGATTAGTTTATAATGGCTACAATATTATATATAATTTTGTGTATGGATTTCCATATGACTAATTATTTTTTTAAGACACTATTATCCATGGTATGGTATTTAAGATGGGTGGCATTTTAATTCTTAGATAAGTATAAAGATAGTCAATAATTGGGACCCTTATGAGTAGAAGCAGTTTAAGAACTTTGTTCTTCATATTCAGTCATCTGAACATATTGAATTTATTAATTAAAGTAAAGTAATATATAGTTGTATTTTGTATCACCTTCCTAATCTTCCTTGGTTAGCTTGGATACCTTGGTAAAATTGTCTATCAAGGCTAGGAATCCTTAAGGTATGTACCCTACTAATGTATGTGACAAATGGTTGTGTCTAGTGTATATATAAATTATATCTTAGCTTAGGAAAGTGTAAGATCTCATCTTGACTATGTTGAAATCATAGGATAACTACATGGGAATTCGATCTCATTGGAAGTGGATATGTGCATAATCCTTGGACAAAGGATGCCCTTGTAGTTGTGACCCAAGTTCATAAGGAAGGGTTTAGAACATAACTCTAGGTTTTATGGTTATTTTTAAATTTGATTGTTTCTCTCTTTTCAATATGCTTCAAATTGAGGCTAAATTTGTATTAAATGTTTGTGATTATATCCTTTTAAAAATATGTTCCCATTATATAGGTTTGAACCAATAAAAGGTAACACATCATCACTAAGTCTATCTACAATAAGGTTTGTGGTATGTGGCTTTCTAAAATCTACTTCAATTGATAGGATGAGCTTTTAGAGTCACTTTCACCATAGTTTGTCTCAATATGATTTTTTAAGAATGCATTTAATCTTATCTAAGCTAAAACAATCAAAGTATATATGTTGAACACTATGGCCTTGTGCTTTGGGTAATTAAAAAGTATAGGAACATTGTATATTTTAAAGGAATATATGGAATGTTTCCTTGGTCACAAGGCTTATGTTGGTGCACTATTGGAACATATGGAGTTGAGATGGAAAAGTGAATCATAGGGTGGCAAATTCTGATTGGTTCACATCAATATCAAGTGTGTCAAACATATTTTTAGATCTAATATTTGAATTACAACCATTGAATTTTTCGTGATCCAAGTCATCAACGATTAGAATTTGAAGTCGAAAATTGCTTTAAAAAGAAGAAGTTGAAAACTGCTACTAGAGAACAATAAGAAGAAAATATGTAGAATTAAGGAGGATGCATATTGAATAGAAAAGTGAGCAAGTAAAGAAAGGGGCATTGTGGAATACATAGATTCCAAATCTGAATTTAAAAACAAATAGTAATTTGTAGAAATGAGGGGGTGTAAGAGTTGAGTTTGGGAATGAAGAGACAGATAGAAAGTGGAGAATGGTGTGAAAAAATATGGAAGTTGTAATACCCTAAAAATGGTCATCTAAACCATAGGCCCCCTAGTCTCGACAACATCACCAAGGTCCTAACTAAAGGCAATTAAATTAATCTTGAGCACACAATTAATTTCTTAAATCATTAATGTCACATGGCAAGTTAATCATTCAACATTAATTAAATATTTATTTAATTAATTAAACATTTCAAGTAAATCATTTTTAAACAATTATCTTTTTTATTTTATTAAATATCCTAGCATATTTAATTAAATAAATCAATTTTCCATTAAATCATCAAAAAAGGAATTAATTTGGAAAAAAATTGAAAAGAAATCAAATGGAGATAATCTTGAAAAAGAATTAAAAATTGAAAAATATCAAGAAAAACAATTAAAACAATTAAATCTCAAAATTGAATGAAATAGAGAATAATCAATTTTTTTTTTTTTAATCTTAATTTTAGTTCAATTTCCTTTAAAACTGAGGAAAGTAGCCAATCACATCAATTCACTTGGATTGTGCTTCTTCTTGGGAAATCTTGACTGCTCATCATCATTTGATCTCAGTCATTGGTTTCTTTTTGAATTTTCTATAAATTCAGGTTCTCATCTCCTAATCAAGGATCCTGAAGAATATATTATTATTATGTTGTTTTTGCTCTAGGTTCATTAAGATTTCATATTGAGAATATTTGCATAGTAGTTATTGCATATTTGTTAAATCATTTAGCTTAAATATTCATTCATAGCTTAATCATGTTAGCCTAATATTCATTAATCTTGCATATCTTGCATTTATCTAGCTTAATCTTGCATCCATTTAGCTCAATTTTATGCTCATATAGATTAAATCTTTCGTTTAGATGTTGTCTAGTCATTGGTATTGCATATAGAAATCTGAGAGCAAGACTAAAACTCGCATCTACTAGAAGGCAATATGTCGCTTTGTGATGGTTTATTATTCATTGTTGATTGATTTACTAACCATGTATCTAATGACTTATTGAAGTGTTGTGTATTCCACATACAAATACAAGTTCACTTTTCACACACACATTTTTGGTGCCCACCGTGGGGCTCAGAATTCAATCTTTTGGCCTCAAAATCTTCTTTTTATTTCTCAGGTTTCGTCCGTACAAGCCTTTGTAAAAGATCGTACGAGTATCTATTCCGCATTGTACAAAGTTTTGTCAAGTCCAGTCTTTAATTGTTTGGGTCAGCAAGAATACTTGTACGAGTTTCTGCTTTGCATATTCGATTTTGTGTTTTGTCGTTCAAGTATGTGGGAATACTTGTATGGGAAGGTATAGACTGTCGTACAAATTTCTGTTTTATCATTTTAAAAACAATATACTTTTCAGGGTTTTTCGTGAATGAAATTTGGATTTTACTGACGCTAATGCTAACCCTGGTTTGTCTTCTGTCTGCCTGAGATTTTTCACAGCCTAATTGGTTTTTTGCAGAACGCTTGTCAAAGAATACATTAGTCGAACATACGCCTGTCAAAGAATCAAAAGCAAAATGACTACTAATGCGTTGTTCTTGCAGGTTGCCTAAAAAGAATCAACTAAACATCATGTATTCTTTAAAGTTAATTTTTTTTAAGCACTTAAATTGCTATCTGGTTAATGAACAAATCTGTCTTTTGTGCTTGAAGAAAAATCTGAGAGGTAGGAGAGTATGCTCTTGTCTTTTGTAGACAATAAAAAATCTAGACCCTCAAAGCTTTTTCTAAGTTTTGAGATTTGTGTACCTTTAGCGAGCCTGTCATAGTGGGAAAAAATAATCACCTTGTGAGAACGACCCAAGTGAGTACAACTGGACCTGAGCATTCCAGCTCACTATAATAAATAGGCCTCTAGTGATTAAAGTCTCAGAGGACAAGATTATTTGAGTTTTCTCTTTGAGATCTCTCATATCGAACATTTTGTAGGGCCTCACGGTCTCAATCATGTTTACATGACTACAACTTGTTTTGGTACCTTGTCAGGCTATAGGCCTCAATCATGCTTACGTGACTTCAAGGGGTAATTTCGAATAGAATTCCTGACTAAGAACTATAAGATAGAGGCTACCCGATTCACCTCTGAAAGGGGGATAATATATGTGCAAGAGAGATAGTAACTCTCCCAAGACACTTGCCATATCATGCCCCCATTAGCGTTTGGAGTCGGCTAATACGGCGTTGAGAATCCATTGCGTGAGACTCAGTGGTCGTATTCTGATTAGCTATTGGGTGTGTACCTAAGTCAACAAGCAAAGATTTTCTTCTCTAAGACAATTTCCGTAGGGTTAGCATGTTGTGATTGAAGTAATTATACATCTTCCATGTTTACTGTGTTTTCATCCCTGAAACTAAAACTGGAGAAAACAAATCAAAAACATCAAAAAATCGGTGATCAAAACTCTGTCCGTGTCCAAAATTTGTCTGTCGGTCATCAAAAACTTAGTCCTTATAAAAAATTGGTCTTTGTTAGTCGTGAAAACTCTGTCTGTGTTAGAATCTCATCTTTGTTCAGTCTTCTGTCATACGGGTCTACTGAATTGTCATCTGGCTACACACCTATTGTCGTACAAGTCTTCATTAGTTTTGACAGTTTATCATCTGGCTCTACTAAAATTGTCGTCTGGGTATACAAAATTGTCATTCTGCTGTTAAGCAATTATCGTCTGACCCTTGGCATACTGTCGTATGAATAACTATCATACTCAATAGATTGTCGTCTAGAGGTCATTAAATTGTCGTGCAAGTTTAGGCAACAACTCGTACAAAAAACTGTCTCTATTGTCTGGGTCTGAAAACTCTGTCGTACAAATTCCTGATTTTGTCAGTCCAGAAACTTGTCTATCCACACACTTTTCCAAAACCGTCATGCTTGCCTAATCAGTCTATAGTGAGCGTATATCTGGTCATCATAATTCTGAGCATAAACAATCTTGATAGTGTACCCCTGTCATTGTGTTGTACGATTTTGTCGATCATCTTTCAACTAGTTCAATCAACTACTTATCAAACTAAATCAAACTAAGTTACTTAGATCACATCTTATACATGATAAATCATTCCTAAAACTAGACCGAGTCTTAGTCACTTCTCTAAAATCACTATGTCAAATGAACAACAAGCTTCAATTTGATCTTGACTTCTGCATCACATCTATCTCTCGGTCCCGTCGGTTGTAAATGCCTATTCAAATCAGAAGCTCTTCTAAAAATTCTAACAAAAGTAAGAAGCCCATGGCTACCTTGGCCCAACAAATTAAAGATCTCAAGAGAGAAATATATGACATTCAATCCCAACAACAAGATTCAATGACCCCTCTTGAGATAAAATTTCATGATATCAAGAACACTAGACTTCAAGAAATGCTAAAATAATTATATAAGGTGAAACAAAAAGTAATTGAAAATCCAAATCCAAATCTCATACAAGATCACAAGACACCTTCACCAAGACAAAAAGACATCTATCCCCTAGATAGGCAGTTTACATCTTTGGGGCAATCTATTGAGTTATCTTTGGAAGAGCTTCTTAAGCACAATCTTATCATATTGCCTAAAAAGACCACATGGGGATGTGAAATTTTGAGTAATTACTGTGCATATCATAGGCATAAAAAACATAAGACTTTAATGTGTATGGAATTAAAACATAAAATTCAAGACCTCCTTGATGATGGTGTAATTGAAATTGAAGATCATAAAAATTCACCTAAGGAGAAACTAGATGTCATTTCCAAGCATGATCAAAATTATGAACTTGTGTCTAGCAATGGCTCACATGTCGCCTCCATCTCTTCCATGATGCCTCCATCTCCTAAGCCTTCTCAACAACAATCCATATCATATCCCTCAAATAATGAACCTAATGATGAAATTTTTCATGGTGACCCTCAAGGGCTATCTCAAGGGCCATCCCATCCAATGGTTGAAAAAGATCCTATCTCCCTAGAATCCCATGAGGATCCCATTATACCTTTCCATTTCTTCCAAGATGATCCCCTTCCATATCAAGAGCAAAGCATCCTTCCTAAGCAATATCATGATGCCTCTTCCACCTTTTCAAATGACCCTAATCAAAATGAAGAGTAAAACACCCTTCTTACTCTATCCAATGGTCCTCTTCCATGTCAAGATCAAAGTATACCTTCATCTCCTTGTCATAATCCTCCATGTTCGCCTCAAGGATTTGTTGTTCCTACAAAGCCCTCTCATGATCCTACAGGTCAAAATATTTATAAATGCAAAGGGGTAGACCTTCACAAGCAAGAATCCCTCCATGTTAAGGAAACTATTAAGAGTCATGGTCTCAGTGACATTCCTTGAAATGTTGGTACCTTTACTAAACCAAAATCCAAGTACACGATTAGAATATTTAATTATATTTTTGTCACCTATTTTTAGTTCCTTGTTTAATGGTCATTTAGCTTTTTAGTTAATTAGCTTTTAAGCTTTATTTAACATTTACCTTTTTCGTTTTAGTTAATTAGCTTTTAAGCTTTATTTAGCGTTTAGCTTTTTGTTAGTTCACTTTAAATGACTTGTTCTTAATTTAGAACGTCGTCCCTGTAATCTCTTTATATACGCTTGTATATTGTTGAATAGATTACTGATTATTGAATCATTCATTCATTTTATTTTTCATGGTATCAGAGTGGGTCGATGGGATTCTTTGAAGTTTGGCGAATTTTTTAATAAAAATTCATGGCCTTCTTTTTGGAATATTTTCCAGATTTTTTTATTGTTTTTTATAAAAAAAATGATTTTGCTTTTTTGAAGGCTTTTTGAGGGTTTCGAGGGTTTTTGGTTTGTGGGCAAATTTCTTTGTGCTGGGCAGCAGTTCATATTTTTTTAGGGTTTTGGAGATTTTCAGACCTACAATCTGGAGGTTTTTTTTGCAAATTGAAAATTTTTCCTAGGGTTTCTGCAATTTTCGACTAGGGTTTTGACCCTTCAATTCAAGTCAAGATTTTATTTTGGTTGCAGATTCTTGATGGGTTTTTTGAGATCTCAACTGGGTTGTCATCAATTTTTTCTGGGTGCATCATTTTCTATGCCTCAATTTTTGAGCCGTCAGATTTGTATTTTGTTTTCAAATCCTTGGTGGGTTTTTTGAGATCTTTTCTAGGCTGGTCTCATATTTTTTGGGTGCTTCATTTTTCGTGCCTCAAATTTTGTGCCACCAAATTTGCCTTTGAATTTAAAAATGGCTCGCAATTTCTGCTATTTCTGTGGACGTTGGGATTTTTGCTATTTTTTGGGCACCGTTTATGCTATTTTAAGTTTGCAGAATTTTTTTAATTTTTGGGTTTCTTCCAAACCTCAAAATTTTCATCTCTTCCATCCATTTTAGGACCCTATATTCCTCCATCCCTTGTGCAGGATCAAAAAAGACGTACATCTACACATACTTTCCATCCATCTAGAAGGACGCAAAGGCTCACTAAGCAAAAAAAAGAAAAATCAAAAGCTATATGGGTTCCTAAGGCACTTGTAGAAGTAATACGTTCCAAGAAACTGCAAAAGAATGAAAAATCAAAAACCACGTGGATCCCTAAGCGTCTCCTTGAAGCAGAACAGTTTAAAGAAAATTCCAAATCAACATCCAAGATTGTTGTTCCTCCATCCAAACCTTCCAAATATATTTCTCCATCACCTCCTTCATCCATTTTGGATCCTTATGTCCCAAAATCCCTGGTTGTTCCTCCATCCAAATCTCAAAATCTGAGATCCACTTTTCCTCCATCAATCCACCATCCCTCAAGATGTGTGCCAATGGTGATCCTGCAAACATTTCCATTTGCTCATGCATCGAACTTTTAATATTTGCTCCATTATCCAAAACCTCTTTTTCATCCTTCCATACCCCTTATCCAATCCTTTGCATAAGAATTTACCCTAGTTTCATCACCAAATCCAAAAACTAAGGAAATCAACATTGGAGATGTTGGACATGTACACTTAGTCGAGTCCTTCTTGGAAAGACATCTTTATGCTGGACCAATGAACTACCTACACAAAACTCCTTGACCCTATGAACAACATGCACCTTAAATGATATTATATCTAAGGGTTGGGTTAGTTTAGGTTTTGCTTTTTGCATTGCATATCATTTTATTCAAAGCACTGCAATCATATATAGTTTCTTTTTAAATGCATCGCATTCGCAAAGTTTCTACATTAGCATATAGCAACATTAATCAAACAAGGCAACTGTCCATGTTTATCATTCGTTTGCATTCAAGGCAAACAAGGGTCATCTCCTTTCTTAAATATTTGGACATGAAGTTTTTGAGGTCCTAAGGTCATTCATTTTCAACATTACCCTGTGATGACACTTTACTTATGCTTGGGTAGAGATTTCACTATTTGAGACTTGTTAACCCAAAATCTATCAATTGCTATATCTCAAACACATTAATAAAATCTCTAATTCATTCTAGACACCTAGTTGATCATACGACTAGTGAAAAATCTAAAATTCTAGTTCAGCGCTGCTGTAATTGTCACATCCAAGTAGGTTTCATTACTTACAAGTCAAGGCAAAAAAATAAATAAATAATAAAAAGTGCTATGCCAAATATTCATCTCAAGGCAAAAGAGAAATGATATATAATTGAAATATCATGCATACAAGTGCAATAAAAGCTTGACTATGGGAACATGTGAGTAACTCCATCAGGGCTATGGACGCCTACTGGCAATGGAGCAATATTCTAGAAATTACAGTCTATAACCTCGTCGGAGATCTAAAAGCTTGTTGGCAGCGAGGCTCTATTCGAGATGCTTTTGGAATTAAAATAATCCACATAGCTAGTCATATAGGATACTAAGGATCTTTAGTGAACACAAGAGCAGGAATTAACTCATTTGCACTCACATGGACAAAAGAATATCAAAGTTTCGAGAATCAATGAGGAAGTGCTAAACAAACATGGTCATCCTTGTTCGAATAGGAAATGCATATTGCATTAACATAGGTCATATCAAAAACTGATTGTCTCCACATGCATTTTGTAGATCATCATGTCATATAGGTGTGCATACTGGGGGCATAGCTGAGAAAATCCTAAAACAAATCATAAAATGTCTTGAACAAAATCCTAAAAATAAAAAAATAAAAAAAACTGAAAAATCAAAGCAAGAAAGCATAGACTATCCATCAAACCAAATCAACATCAGACAAACTCTCAAAGTCTACAATCAAACTTATCACATGTCTTGTTAATTAATCTATCAAAATCTATCAAACATCAACATGTGTTATACAAGGAAGGGTACACTTGAAACCAGATAGATCGATCTTATACGGAGTACTTATTCTTTGAAACCAGACGTTCCTATCAATGATCACACAAATCAAAACAATGACATCGATTAGTATGGCTACTAGATTTTGTCCAGGTTAGTCTTATCTGTTGTACTAAAGTGTTGCATCTTTGCTTTCACTTGTACATAACTTTTAGCCACTTGTGTGACATCTTGGTTCTTTTGGAACCCTCACGGCTTGAAATTGATCAATGTCCTAGTCTTAGGGTAATCAATTGATCAATTTACATGTCCTAAGCAATATCAACCAAGTCATCTTTTTGTCGGTAGTACCAGGTCATCCACTCTGAGTCAGTCACCTGTCTCCTAACTACTGAAGAGTTTTATCACTGAGTAAACAAGCAAAACAAGACTATTGAAAACAATCACTAAACTGTTTGAGATATGCATGAAATTTTCTTTGTGTGTTGTCTTTTACATTGGCTTTCGATTATTATTTTGTCTGAGTAACTCGAGGAAGTCTATCTTGACTAAGAGAAGCAAGGATTGGGGGCATAATACTTTTCTTTGTTTTCTGCTTGTAGGAATGAATCTGATGATCTAGAAACATCTAATTAGTTGGGTATCTGTGATAAGTGCCTTCACATCAAGGTGAAATTGCCACACATACCTCAACTCTACTTATTTGTATGCTACAAGGAGTTTGGAGTCATTTCTTTGTCTATTTTGAGGGAATTTCTTTAATGGAATCCAGATGCATGTGTAATCTGTCCAAGGATATGAATGAAAAAGAGTCATTGAGGACAAGATAATTAATATTGCATATGAAAAGAAAGGAACTCTATTTTGCCTACTCTGTTTGTAAAACACTCAATGATGAAAATTAAGCATTCCAAATCTAGTGACTAGGTTTAGGTTGCATCCATTCTAAATTTTATGCATTTTGAGTGATTTCGGCAGGATAACAATGATTTGTTTATCTTTTGAATGAGAGTCTGAAGCAATCATCATTTCTTTGCTAAGTGGTCTCTTTTTCATCACCATTTCTCCTATCAAGTACCTATGTATTGAGATGTTAGCTGCATACATGAGAATCTTATCTAGATCCATACATTTCATCATATATTTATTTGCATTCATATTATTGCATGAAAAAAATAAACATTTGCATTACAAATTACTCATTTTCATCATTCATTTGCATATGAAAAAGAAACAAAAAAACAAACATCCATATTCATCTCCATTACATACATCCATACTGAAAATATATGCATACATATAGAAAGACATCTCATAATCAATCAACACAAGTACGATGAAATAAAATCAAGATCTCGTATATATCATCATAATCTCAGTGTCTCAGAGTATAAATGATATCCATTGTCATATACAATGTCTCATTAGAGCAAGAATCGTATAGGATACAAAAAATGGGGTATATAACAAAATCTAGGAGATATAAAAATTCTAGCTCTCTGCCTCTCCCTCATTGCCAAGTGGAGGAGGTGGTGTCTGCTGACTGACATCCTGTCTAGGTACCCTAGCTCCCTCAGATCGAGCCATATACTGTGAATACAGGACAACCTGTTGCGCTATTCGGACCACTACACTATAAGCAACAACATAATATGTTGCCCGACTCGTTTGATGTAACACCTCTTGCTGAAGTGCATCCCGCTCTGCTCTGACCTCAGTAAGCTATCGATCCTGCTCTACTCTAACCTCAGTAAGCTGTTGATCATGCTTTGATTTGACCTTTGCAAGTTGTCAGTCTCGCTCTGCCAGCTGTGTTTGCGCCACTGTCAACTATGACAACAAACCTGCCAATCTCGTCTTCAGCGACCGTACTACATATGGTACCCCCTGCTCTCTCCCAACCCCTTTGCCTCCCTCTCTGCCTCCCTCCTCCTCTCTCCACTACCTAACCTGCCTAGGAGCTGCTCTCTCCTCCTCCCCTCCACCCTCTGCTACCCTAGCACCACCAGCCTCAACCCCAGCAACCCCTAGAGATCCACCCTCCCCTCTCTGTCGCTGTCTAGCTCTGGCTGGTACTCTAATTCTACTAGCCCCGGGATCTCCTCCTACTCACCTAGGTACCTCCGCTCTCTATCCTTGTACCTTCCCGCGTCCCTATACCTGACTTGGTACCCGTGCCTACGTTGGTGCCTCATCCTTAGCCTCCTATATCAGAGGTGCATGCTCTTCGGGATCCATAAACCAAGGAAAAGGATGTCTTTGAAACTAATCTCTATATTGGGGCAATACCCCGCGTCTGCTACATCCTCTAGGTAATCCCACCTCTATCGCTATAACCACACTAGCTCCTGCATTCTCAGTGCATATGATAGTCTCGGGGCCCATCCTCGTCTCTTCTCCTCTCCATACCAGGCATAAGCTGTAAACTCCTGGGATATACCCTGTGGTCTCCCATTCTACCTCATCACCTTGGATACTACAAACCGCTCAATGATAGGCATTGATCGACCAATGAAAGGTTGATTCATGAACATGTTCTTCCTTTGAGCTCTCCAATCATCCCACAACTTTAGACCCCTATACGATCTCCATATTACGATGATCAAATCATCCAGCTGCCTCCTCCAATAATCCATGTTGCCCAGATAGGGCTGAGTAACATACCTTGAATAACAATACACAATAGGCTGGTGCACCTCTCTTGAATCATCCACTATTGACCTGCATACTGGGATATACTCCCATGCAGATAAAACTAAAACACCTTCTGCCATGCTCTTCCCCTCTCGATACACAATCTCGTGCATCTCATGATACATATGGGCAAGTAAACATGATCCCCACCCTAGTCTCTCAAGATGAGTCAACAACCTCTCAAGCATCCTAGCCCAACCACAAAGAAAACCCTGTTGTCCTCTATCAAGAATAACAAAACAATCGATAATACCTACTAGGACGCATGCCAGAGGATACTGATCACTGTATCTACTCATCATATCATCCCAAGTGATGGCAAGCTCCATAATGGTCTCACCATGAAATATCCGTCTCAAGGCTAAAACACCCGGCTGTTGAGTAGAATCATAATCAACCTTGTCCCCAGCAAACGAAATCCTCAGAATCCTGTACACATCCTCTGGTGTAAGTCATCTCTCCAACTGGTAGATGGAAGTTGTTATGCTCTGAATGGAAACACTCAACTAACATAGTCAGCATCTTGTGATTCACACGGATATCTGACATCTGTAAAAGGTACCCAAAACTGCACAAATCAATATGTGCTCTATCTACATCTGATAAACCATAGACTAGCCTCATCGTCAGCAGATATACACACCGAAACAGGATATCCAACAACTGAATATGCAAAATCAAACATACAAATTGTCAGCATGTAATCCAAATTGCTCTCAAAATGTGTAAAAAATGCTCGCAAATCCAAATATACAAAATGCCAAATCAAAAATTCATGTTTCGACCCTAAAAAATGCTTGTTGTTTTTCATACGAGTTTTCACCAGACAAGCAGAAACTTGTACGAGTAAAGATTACACTCTGCATGATAAATTATCCCCATACGATAAAATATCACATCACATGATATAATTGGCACCCAAGAACAATCTCATACGAGACATGGGACCACATCAGACGACAGACTCTATATTACCATATGACAAAACACGAAAGGGACAGTTTGTCATATGAGAAATGGTGTCTCACCACACGACAAAACGAGGCAAACCAAATTTGCGAAAAAATAAAATGCCAAAAAATCAACAAAAATCCAAAATTCAAGAAATTCACAGGCCTAAGATGGATCACTTATCGTTGGGTCGTAGTTTCATGGTCAATTATGTTGTCTCTGATGCTCGAATCGTTGCTCCTGGATCAGAATGGCCATTTTTCTTTGCAGAGGGCTTTTCAAATTTCAAACTTTGGGAGGTGAAAATGAATTGAAAATGACACATGAACCCCTTATATAGCCTAAAGCCTAATTTTCAAACTTGTTCCGATGGACGTGAAAACTGTAACCTAAGCTAATTTACCCGTCCTAATTCCATTTTTGGAATCGAAATTGAAATCCGAGATCATCTTCCTAGTCAATTTCACACCTGTGACCACTTAGCGCTTTCATCAACTGCTCATTCTTTTCTTCAATTTGCACTCAATTTCTCATCAATCAATGCTAAATCTTCAAATGGCCCTCTGAATCATTCTTTGCACTCAAATCACTAATTGCTTCATCTTTTTTTATAAAATTGCTTAAAATCATTGCACAACCTGTCAATCTTTCAATTTTGCTCCCAAGGGGGCATACTCATGACATCATCATTAGTGATCACATCCTTAAAGTCGAGAATTTCTTTCAAAATCTTCATTACAAGTCGAGCAACTAATCTTTACGAAACATCAAACAAGACCTTATCGCTAGGGGCATCTTAGCTTCATTGCATCATATCAAGTTGAGATTTCTTGATCATCTGAATCAAATCAATCTCTAGGGGCATATTAGTTTCATCGCATCAAATCAACCTGTTATTGTCTTCATCTGAATCAGTCTCTTAAACGTTAATCCATTTCATTGCTTTTCATCAAGCTAATTATTCATTTAAACTCAATCAATGGTTTAAAGAGTATCTTTGATCACACGCTCAATCTAAGCAGGTGTTCAGTTTCATCGCCTCAAATCAAGCTGGACAATTTATCTTTGCTCATCGTGTCTTGATCCATCAAGTTCAAGATCGGTTTTATCTCCGCTCATTGTGTCTAGTTCAATCAAGTTCTAGATCAATAAGATCCACTTCTTGATCTATCAAGTTCAAGTTTTGTATCTTTTCTCTTCATCGGTCCTAGTTCAATCAAGTTCGGGATCAGTATTGCTTTCAATTAGTCTGTTCAGTTTCATCGCTTCAAAACAAGCTGAATACCTCACTCTTCATCTGGTTTATGATCAATCAAGTTCAGAATTAGTTTCTCCTAGACATCAATTATTCTTTGAATCAACGCGTTGCTCGCACATTAATTCAAAGAGGGGCAAATGTAATACCCTAAAAATGATCATCTAAGCCATAGGCCCCCTAGTCTTGACAACATCACCAAGGTCCTAACCAAAAGCAATTAAATTAATCTTGAGCACACAATGAATTTCTTATATCATTAATGTCACATGGCAAGTTAATCATTCAACATTAATTAAATATTTATTTAATTAATTAATCATTTCAAGTAAATCATTTTTAAATAATTATCTTATTTATTTTATTAAATATCCTAGTATATTTAATTAAATAAATTAATTTGCCATTAAATCATCAAAAAAGGAATTAATTAGGAAAAAAGAATTAAAATTTTGAAAAGAAATCAAATGGAGATAACATTGAAAAAGAATTAAAAATTGAAAAAATCACGAAAAGCAATTAAAACAATTAAATCTCAAAATTGAATGAAATAGAGAATAAATCAGTTTTTTCTGATTTTATCTTAATTTTAGTTCAATTTAAACCTGATAAAAGTAGCCAATCACATCAATTCACCTGGATTGTGCTTCTTCTTGGAAAATTTTGACCGCTCATCATCATTTGATCTCAGCCATTGATTTCTTTCTGAACTTTCTATAAATTCAAGCTCTCATCTCCTAATCAAGGATCCTGGAGAATATATTGTTATTATGTTGTTTTTGCTCTAGGTTCATTAAGATTTCACATTGAGAATATTTGCATATTAGTTATTGCATATTTGTTAAATAATTTAGCTTAAATATTCATTCATAGCTTAATCATGTTAGCCTAATATTCATTAATCTTGCATATCTTGCATTTATCTAGCTTAATCTTGCATATCTTGCATTTATCTAGCTTAATCTTGCATCCATTTAGCTCAATTTTATGCTCATATAGATTAAATCCTTTGTTTAGATGTTGTCTAGTCACTGGTATTACATATAGAAATTTGAGAGCAAGACTAAAACTCACATCTACTAGAAGGCAATATGTCACTTTATGATGGTTTATTAGTCATTGTTGATTGATTTACTAACCATGCATCTAATGACTTATTGAAGTATTGTGTATTCCAGATATAGATAGAGGTCCACTTTTCACACACACAGAAGTACAATCCATTTTTTGTATTGTTTAAATAGTAATTAAATATATATTAGAAAATATAAAATGAGAATGGTTGTATAGAAGTTGGGGAATGAGATGATTTTTTGTTGGAGAATGTAGAAGAAATAGGAAGAATTTATTTTTGGAATGGAGATGCCATGGAAGACATGAGTCAAATATTGGGTAAATTTTTATATTTATGGATGTAATGTTTTGTTGTAGATTTATTTGTAGAAGTGGATTGAAATTTGATATGAATAAATCTATTATGAACTTTATTTGCATCTTTGGATTTCATTATGTGATGAGTTTATGTTGTGAGTAGAGAGTTTATGCATTATCTACTATCCCTCACTATCAGTAAAATGAGGAAATCATATACATTATAACTTTTGAACTACAAACACCTTCATATTTTATTTGTTGCAAGAAACATAATGCATTTACCACTCGTGACAATAAGAACTTTATAAGTTTTCGAGTTCCATAGGGAAAGTGACATATTCACCATATTCTGTTGATGATTTTTATAAGTTTTCGAGTTCTATAGGAAAAGTGACATATTCACCATATTTTGTTGATGATTTTTCCTCCTTCATAGAGTGGCAAACTTGCTAAATTTTTTTTTCTAAATTTGTCTAGTATTTACAACTTGATCAAAATTAAATAGACATGGTTTTGACTACCTCTACTTAACTCCAAACCACTCTAGATCTAGCATTCATTTGGTTCTAATCATTTTGATAATGAATTATGTTTTGCATGTTAGTTGAATCTTTTTTTTCTAACAATAGTGAAAATGTTTCTAGGACTCCAAAGATCCAAAAATAAATTTACTCAATTTTTTGATATTTTTTCTATCCTCCTCCATGTTTTTCATTATCATGGTTATTTTCTATTTTTAATCCTAACTCAAATTATTTTTTCTTAAATTAAATTATATTATATTATTTATATTTGCAAAAGTTGACGATTCAACCTCACAATCCAAGAATCATGCACAAGCACACCACATGTCACAAAGAAAGATCAAGCAAGGATAATTTGGTCAACACAACTTGAGAATTTTGTATTGGTTGCACAAAAAGATTACATGTTACAAATGAATTAATGAATCCTCATGAAATGATGAATGAAACCCTAGATGCAAACCCTAAAGCTAGATTATAATAGCTAGTGTCAACTGTCACAATCATAATGAATGAGACAACTTAAGTTGTTATTAGCCTAATTTAATAAAAGGAAAAAACACCTAAGTTTAGCTTAAGTGCATAAAGTAATTAAATGACCTAATTAATGTTTTTTATTTTTTATTTTTGATTGGTGAACGCTTTCGATTGGAGATATGAACCTGTGAGGCCACAAACGAGGGACCTCACCCCTAATATTAAAGCAACAACAACAACAACCAAGACTCACGATCGCCCAATAGGGGACTTGGCACAAGTCTCAACACCTGTCAATCAAAATTAATGCCGCTACAGTTCACAACCAACTCATAGGGGATTTGAACCTTGGTAGCACCATTAACAATGCCACAAGTTAACCATAAACATTGCGAGATCAACCCCAAATGACTTATTTAATTAAATATTTATATAATTTTCGTAATTACTCGAAAAATGTTTTTTAATATTTCTAAAATATTATTAGTTATTCAGTATAGATATACACATAAAATTAATTTTACGTTCTCTTAATAAAGTTAAAAAATTATTATTCTGAGTAGTAGAAAAATATGTTATATAGGAGTAGGTGTAATATTTTCACTTATATTCAATTCTGAAATGAGAACCTATAACATTAAAAGAACATATCTTTATTAATTATATTTTCTAAATGGTATCATAGAACTAAACATAGGAATTTGAATTTTTTATATTATCAATCATTTTATAATCTTAATGATGACAGATTTTATCCTAAAAGAAAAGTTATACTCTAATTTCGTACACAATTTTTTCTATTATCCTTACATAATTTAATGTATTAATTTAAATACCTTGAGTACTTATAACAAAATTAAATAAAATTTGAAAAAAACTTTAATTTTTAATGTATATCTATTATTATACTTTATACGTACAGACACATTAACATTTAATCATTAAATACACAACATAAACCATCAAGTTAAGAAAAAAAGATACAATACAACATGAAATTAATTTTTCTACATCTACATTAAAATAAACTAAAAAACATATTGACAAATTCTCTTAAATAATTTGATAAAATACACACATGATTTTTCTTTAAAAGAAATAGCTAAAAGCTAAATAATAAATAAATAAATTCTTATTACAATATCATTACAAAATGAAGGTGATAATCTTAACTAAAATCAAGTTGTAATTTTTTTTCGCATTTTAATTAGTGCATCAAATTAGAGTAAAAATATTTAAGGTGAAGATGAATAGTAATGAGAGCCAACAAAATTTATAATATATCATTCAAAATATATATTTATGCATGATATTTTGTATTTACATGAAATAATTAAATTATATAATATCAAATTAATAATTAAAAATAATTCTAACTTAATATTCTATTTAATAATATGAATATTTTTGTTATTTTCAATACAAAACAAACCCTTCTATTGTTGCCAATGAAGCTTACAAAAGTAAGAGACTTACATAAATCATATTTTCATTTTCAATTTTAATTTATAAAACTTATTTTTCATGATCTCATATTTAAATTGAAAACATAATATTTTATTAATAATAACATAATTTTTTTCTTTTAAATACACTATATAATATTACAAATTAACATTAAATATTCTATACATTTGTTTAAAATAGTAAGTCAACAAAATCTTCACACAATTGTCCTAAACTCAAATTAAATAAATAAATAATATTTTATATAGTTATTTATATTTATATTTTTTTCAAAATTTATTATTTAGACACGTTCTTATATCAGCCATATTTTTAGAAAACCTAATTATATTCTTTAACAATTTTAATATATAATGTTTTCATTAAAATAGGAAAAATTGACAAGTCAATATAATTAATGCTAAAAAGGCATCTGTAAAGTAAAGAATACAACCACCACCACTAGAATGGTGAACAAAATGGTAAAGTGAAGTTGAAAGGTAATAAAAGTTAGATGCATCACATTATGAAGTTAGTATGACTTTTGTGTAATATTAGCTTTTAAAATAGCCAAACAATTCGTATGGAGATCCCTAAAATTGTGGTCCATAATAAAGCAAAATTAAATTAAAAGAAACTTCCAAATATTTAGAGCTTACACCTTTGCTTTCTTTATTTTTTCTTACAAAGAAACAAATACATTCTTGACAATGACATTTTTATTCACAAATGGGTACTTCTCCACCTAAATTCATTTTGGACCATTATAGTTTTATTGTTTTTTAATTCAGATTTGTCAATTTTGATTTTTTTATATCTCAAAACTCCGCAAAAAGTGAAACCAAGGCAAGGTGTGGTTGGGTTGCTAGGTTATCTCATGATATCAAAAAAAAAAGAAAAAAAAAAAAGAAGGTTTTTATCTATCGAAATAAAATTTGAAAGGAAAAATTGATTACAATTTTTTTGCATCATGATGTGTTACTATTGATATTTATACCAATCTCTAATTTAGGATTAGTATCTTATTATATGAATTTCAAAACGACATGACAAAATAAAGCTAACACTAGCCCTCAACATCATCTTAATGTTAAAAATTCATAAATAGTTCATCATCCTTTTTTCTTGTACTCATTTATCTATAATAGTCATGACAATCTCCTACTCTATTCACAACATGTATTACCTATTTCTCATACTTCATTAATGATAGAACACCTTATCACCTATAGAATATATAAAATTATTGATTTATATAATTTTTTATTTAAATATTTGTAGACACTAAAGAATGGTCAACGCTTGCATCATTACATGTTAACATGTTTGCGTTACCTTCTTTTAGGTTTTCGCATTTTCTTACACTTCCTCTATGTTGCACATTCGGTCTTTATCATTTGTCAACATCATGTCATTCTTTTACTTTCTTTTCCTATTCGATCCTATTATGCTGATTCAATTTGGATCTTGTCGATGTCAATCTCAATTGTCATCTCATGATCATGGTTAGCTATCATTGTCATAAAATCGTCATTTTAACCCTAATCAACATCGATTAGCATCAACCTCACTTGATTCCAATCAATTCTCAATGTTCTATCATCAATCATTATCAATCAATTTCCTTTATCAATCATCAATTGATTTTCCATCAATAATTTATCTTTGTCAATTGTCCTTGTCATTTTAATCATTAAATCCTTATCTCGATCATGTTAATTGTTTATCAATTTAATCAATTTAATGATAAATTGTTTGTCATAATTTGTCATTCCTAATTTTATGCTTCCCATTTCCTATAATTTCTCCCACCAATTTCTCCACTAATTTGTCTCCACCAATTCCTCAATTCGTGAAGCTATTTTTGTGCTCAATTTTGTCATAAATCAATAAGCTACAATTGCTCAAATTTGTTATAAGTCATGAGACATAAATTTCTCCTCAATTTGTCATAGCAATTTGTCATCAATTTGTCATTCAATTATGCCAATTTTGAATCAATTTGCCTCTTTTATTTTCCTTAATTTTCTTGTGTCATTTTGATGGCCAATCTCTCTATAAATTGATCAAGTTTTTCAATCATTTGAAGAACCACGTTTCTACTATCCTTATGTTGTCAAAATCACCTTTGCTATCATTTTGTTATTATCTAGCTTTTAATACACTTGTGTTTGTAGGTGAGAGCCACATACATTTGAAGGAGAAAGAAAAACAATGGAAGGGAATGGAAGAAGTGATTGCATTGGTTTGCGTTTACTTTAAGCATTTTGTTTTCATAATTCTATTGATTATGATTAGGGTTATTTTCATGATATTTGCTTTTGTGGTTGGCTTTATAATGTCATGATGCTTTTGCCTAATTCCCTATCTACAATATTTAAAATTATTTATTATATTAAAAAATATAATTAAATAGTATTATTAATAATTGATCTATAAATATAACATTTAAAATTATAAGTGCAATGTCGTAAATTGTACACCTTTAATTAAAGTGTCCAATTTCACACTCTCCTAGCACTCATTTTAGTATTTTCCATTCCTCTATGTATTATAGGACCTTTATTGATTTAAATTGGTATTTAATTCAATATTATGAGTCCTATTTCACTTTAATACATTGACAACTTATTATTTGGGCCCTTATTTAAAGACATGCCCTTTATCTTATTTCATCTTATATGGGTCCTATGTCATTTAATAGTTCAACGCACCTTTTCATATAAGTTATATAAGAAAAATTACAATTCATATAAGTTATATTTCTGGTGCCATGGCCCTATTATCTCACAACCCTAAAAATTTGGGCCTCATTTGTCAGGACAATGTCACCCTGGCCACCATTGTCTAACAATTTTTGGCTAAAATTTTGGGAGGACAATATGTTGGTCTTGTCATTTACAGAACTATCCTCGATGCAAAAATATGATAATTCTAATTCAACCAAAAGGTAATTTACTTTGAGATCCCTATATAAAGTCATCCCTCCTACTTCATTTATCATTTCTCATTATCACATTCTTACATCTACAAGTTTCATTCCAAGAGTCATTATTCCAATTCAAGAGAAAATTTGAGTCTAAGGAGCAATAAAATACATCAAGGAATCTTCAATTATGTTTCAATTATGATTTCATGATGATTTATCATGTTATTGCATCAACACATGGAGGACTTATCCTAAGAGAATTGCATCATTAATTGAAGGTATAATTAATTTAGGAAATCATTTCAATTCAAACTTCTATTTTTAATTCATCATAGCTGTATGGTTGAGTCCCAACTTGGAGTTTGACTTAGCCAAATACCTAAACAATACCAAATACCATTCTTCTCCTATTGTGTGCAGATTCAAGTTCGGCTATAGGCTTTTGATGGAGAGTCAAGGCAAAAAAGTGCTCTGGACTTGGATAGAGAGAAACTCTCTCAAGATCATCAGAAATCAAGTGCACAAGGGCATTTTGGTTTCCATTGTCCTAGACAAGGGAACTTGGGGTGTCATTTTCCTCCCAGTTCAGTGTGAGATTTGACAGGGTGCTAGTGTAGTGTCTTGGAGACCTAGATCCAGATCAATACACATAAATTCATCAATAGGAGAAGGGTGTTCTAGGGTGTCATTATCCTCTCAATTTCAATTTAGTTTTTAGGCACAAGTGCAATTTTAGTTCCCATTCCATTTTTGTACATGTTCTAAAGTTTTTGTTTCTGTATCATATTGTTTTAGTAGTTCAATTATTAATTAATGCATGTTTAGATCTTAGTCACTTTACAATCAAATCAACATTTAGATCAATAAAGGAATAAAATCCCTAAGGATTGCTTGACTCTCTTAAATAAGATTTTAGTCAAGCATATTCCCTTTTAGTGGTTTTGTATTCCAATGTTTAGCTGAAATAGGTTTTGTGTCGTAGTATTGCTCATTCCCTTTTTCAATACTAAACATTTTGGTGACCCTGACATGTCTTACACTTGCATATTTCTGATTTTTAGTTTCAAATGTGATTTTGGCATGTCATGTTTGAATATAGACGTGTAACGCCATAAATTATTACCAAGCCAATTTACACCTCATGTGTGTGCCCCTACTTTAGTGTGCCTCCTCCTCATCTCCTATCTAGGTATGTTTTGTGCCCAAGCTCCACTTCTGATGCCATGTACACCCATTGATGGATTCCCTAGAGGGTGTCCTTCTCCTTGAGGATTACTTGAGGCCCCTTGATGAGAAGGACTAGAGCACCCACGCCCTGGTTCTACTTAGTTGCACCCTATTTTGAAATGGGGCATGGGTCCTATCTCTCCAGTAGGAATTCAATTTTGTGAAGCTCCCCCATGACCGTAGGAGGTTGTCCTAATCGGTAAATGACCTAGATACCCTTATATAAAGACATTTGATCAACCTAATTTCATGTATCTATCCATTCTATCAATCAAGAAATCATTTCCTTGCATCCATGAAGCATTCATTATCAAGCATTTTCAGATATCTTCAAGGCTGCATATTCTTCATTCAACCATTGTGGAGAAAAATTACATCATTCATATGCAAACATGTGTGTGTGATTAGGATTTTTGTCATGGTCATGCCATTTCATACAACATATGTGGTTACATTCAAGAAGAAAAGCATCATCATCAATCATTGCAGATATGAGGTATAGCTTTCCATTATTTATTTCAATATTTGCAGTTATTTGCAGAGACAAATAGGTTCCCCTTTGGATGGTAGAAAGTGTGGAGGACCAGAGCGATGGGCATTCTGGTCCTGACAATTCAAGATGACCTTCTGGGAATAGTTCTGAACCTTCATATATTTCTCATATCCGGGTTCATGGCTCGATTTGACTACTGTAGCTCACTATTTATGCATAATTGCTTCAATTTACACACATTTACCCTAATTTCAACATTTTCACAGTTCAACTTAAAAAGAGGGAATCAAATTCCAACCAGTAAATCTAATCAAAATTCTTAATCCTATTCTTATTGGATTGAGGCCAGATCTATTGGATTCGCCCCTCTTTAATGTAATTGGTCCCTGTGGTGTCATAAAATTGCGACCCTAGCAATTTTCGATCGCATTAGGGTCCTCATGCATGCAAAATCAAATCCCTAGCTTGATCGGAGACCAAAGACTGCTCAACCCTTAGAATCTACTTCTCCCTTGGCCTTGGCACCACCCTGTCTGCACTCTGCCCTAGAGAAAGGAGTAGGACAGGGGTGTGGTGCCCTTTTCCTCCCAAGATAGGGGCGTGGCGCCCCTATCCCTGCCCTATTTTGGGGTAGGTTCATTTCCTGAGCTTGCATTGTAAGTTGTGCAGCGAGTGGGAATACTTGCCCAATGTCGACCTATGACAAAAATCAGTTTCATTAACCCTAATTAAAAAGTATATAAGTTGTATTTGTCCTCTCATTTGCATAAGTTGGATTAGTAGGAAGTTTACATGTGATCAAGCATTCAATCATCCCTTTCAAACATTGAGGATTCTCAAGTCTCCCTTCAAGGCTAGGTGTTGCATTCAAGTCAAGGATTCAACCATTAAAGAGAAGATTGATTCGAACATTCAATTCCATACAACATTTCCATCAACATTGCTATCACAGCCTCTCTTGAGTTGATTTACATTTCAGTCTTTCATTTACATTTACTTGCAAGTACTTTCTTTCATTACTTGGTTAATTCCAAAACTGGGGTTTGACCTGAAGGTAAACCCCCAATACCAACCCCTTTTCCTCTCTTTTCTATGTGTAGGTTGCAGGTGTGCAGCTATACTTTCAGATTTGGACTCCATTTGTAGAGGCGAAAAAACCCTTTTTGTTTTGTGGATTTTTTGGAGGACCGTGTACATTCCCGCCATGGTCCGGGCATGTTTTCCTCAAATTCACAGGATGACTTCATCTCGACATATTATTGCTAGATCTAGGTGCACAACTTCATCCTATGCTTTGATCTCAAGTTATAATCAGTTCTTTGTCACTTTTGCACTACATATTTCAATCAATTACTTTCCATTTCAAATAGAAAGAGGGGATCAACTTATCATTCCCATTTCATTAAGAATTCCATCTTCTTCTTTGGAGGTTGAATCTAGTGAATTCCCCCCCCCCCTCTTCCAATGTAATAGGTGAAAAGTAATTGAAGGGAAATCCGTAGTGAAATTGTCATATCTCCTTGGAGGGAAAGGGTAGTTTTCCTTTTGATCTCTAATTCACATATTTTTCACCCACCATTACATTTTGGTGAACCCGACGTCTTGCATGCTTTCCTTTGAACAAAATTGCATATTTTTCATTTGCAATTTTAAATTTTCTGCAAACTTAGTGGTTAAATCATTAAAAAACCTAGTTTTTAAAATTAAAATTGAACTTGTGATTTGAAAAAATTGCCTATGGTTATCTTAGATCTGAAAATTGTTTTGTTTGTCGAATTCAATTTCCTCATTGTCTTGTTCAATTTACAAATCAAATCTACAAAATTAAGTGGTTACTTGTTAAAACCCTAATTTTCAAAAATCATCTTGAACTTGTGTGAAAATTGGATTTTCATTTAATTTTCAGATTTCTGATTGTTCTCAGACTTGTTTTCATTTCTACAATTCAAATTTTTAATTTACCTCCTTTTTCCCAAAATTCAAATATCAAAATTAAGTGGTTAGGTCATAAAACCCTAATTTTCAAATTTAATTGGATTTTGTGTAAATTTCAATCAATTTCATTCCAATTCATATTTCTAAACATTTTCCAAGGTGTCCCTATCCATTAGGTTTGACATTTTTCAAATTTGCAATTCAATTCCTCTTTTTCTTCAAAACCCTAATAGGATCTTATTTTTAAATTTGAACCTTAATTTTGCCCATTTAGAAATCGTAAAATTCTTCAATTTTTTGGGGTTAGGTTTGAAATCATCGTAATATTCATCCCTGAAATTTTCAAAAAAAGTTGGTCGGACCATGTGCATTCCTGCCACGGTCCTCGACTTTTTTCTTGAAATTTCGAGAGACTGTTATGACTGTATTTAATAGCCTAAATCTAGAAGATTGGCTAATTTTGTCGATTTTTGATCCCTCTAAAATCGGAAATACCTCCAAAATTCAACATTTCAAATTTCAAGAAATTTTATAAAAATTAAGAGGTTAATTATAGTTTGCCCTGATTGTAAAAATTCTGATTTTAAAATTAAGTGGTATCCCCTTAGCCCTAATTTTAAAAGTTCCAATTTCCTTTCATTTTTGAAAATTGTGTCATCCTCTTCTTCCAACAAAGTTCAAATTATTTAATCAGTATTTTCTTACATTTTGCATTAATCAAATTTGTAAGCTTTGTTCCAAAATTCAAAATTCAAATTTTCCCTCTAGTGCATGAGTTTCACCACTATTAGTCCTACCTATACTTCCCCGTTAGATAAAGCATTAGAATTAAGGCCTCCCAAGGTTTAATTACTGAGGAGATGGAGCCTAATTTGGGTGACTTCCTTAATGAGGATCATGCTAATTCTTCCCATCCTAATCATGTGCCCATTCACCCCATTGATGAATCCAATGATGAAGAAGAATCTTTAACTAGGGTCTCTATAGATCAACTTTCCACATTGGACAATCAATTTGATAGCTTTCAATAATGGATGTCCCAAGAATACCCTAATAGTGAAGCTCTTCACTTAATTGAAGGCCTTAAGTGCATGATTCAAAGTGATAAGAATGAAATTGATATACTGCGTGGCATTGCACATATTGTTGATTCTAATGTCATGCCTATCAAGAGTTGTGCCGAAGCCCTAGGTTATTCACAAACTTCAACACAAGTCAATCCTTCAATTCCTTTGACTAATTTTATGACTAGTATTCCCACTTTTACCTCTAACATCATGGCTACTTCAATTCAAAATGTCATCCCTACAACAATTAGTCATGGGGGAGATCCCTCTTCTCATTAAATCCTCCAGCTTTACCTATGTCTTCAATAAGTGTTCCTATTATTCCTCAACCAATCAATGTGACACAAGGGGGCAATTCCTTCAACAACTTTGTTCCTCCTTTAAGTGTCCCTTTTCCTACCCAATCATAATGTCCCACCACCTTATTCTGAATCCATGCCTTCCTTCAATAACATCACACCGCCTTCTCAATCAACAATGTCTAACATCAATTCTTCTACCGAAGCGACAATTAACAATCTTTCTCAAACTGTGTCTTCCTTACAACAACAAATTGCTTCTATGAGTCAATCCAAGTTTAGTGTGCTAACATTTGATGTTGTGAGCCCACTTTCTCTTGATATTGTTAAAGCCGTGCCACATAAACATGTTGAGATCCCTCAATTAGAACTCTATAATGGAAAAGGTGATCCTCTTACGCATGTCAAAACATTTCAAACCTTGTGTACCGATTTTGCTTATGATCAAAGATTGCTTGCAAAATTGTTTACAAGAACACTAAGAGATAAAGGCTTTACAATGGTATTTCTCTTTGCCTTCTTATTCTATCACTTCCTTTCAACAACTGGCAAATGATTTCATCCAACACTTTCAAAACAACATTGGTCCTAAAATCACTTTGACTAATTTAATGCATTGTAAACAAGGTGTTAAAGAAAAAGTGACTAATTTCATTGGTCGATATAAGCATTTGTGTGCTCAAATTTATTTTCATGTACCTGATAATGATATTAAAAGAATTTTCATTTCTAATTTACAAAAAGATATCAGGGAAGAGCTTCTTTTGTCTGAGTTTACTTCCTTTCTGTAGTTGTGCGTAATTGGTTGTGAGTCAAATGGAGCAATCCACTCCTATGGCTTTGGGTGATAAGGGGGAGAGCGTTCAACAACCATTTGCGAAGTTCAAACCAATAAAAATCTTCATCAATTTCAATGATACAATCAACAACAACAATGTGAATGCTACAATAGGTGTGCCTTCTATTTCTAAATGTTTCCAAAGAGGAAGACAATTTACTTCTTTGAATGAATCTTTACATAGTATTATGTCTCAGTTGTTGCAAAGAAATGCTATCAAAATTCTGCCTATAAAACCAGTTGATCCTTCTAAACTTGCATCCCCTTATTTTGATAACAATTCATTTTGCCAATTTCATCATCAGCCTTGTCATGATACTGAGAAATGTTTCGCATTAAAAAATAAGATACAAGATTTGATTGATATTAATACTATATCCATGGCAGGTGTGAATGATAAAGGGAATAAATCAGTAGCTCCTCCTAATCAAAATGTTAATATTTTCACTCATCCCTTGCCTTCTCATACCTCTAATGTTATTGAGATTGTGCCTAATTCTTTCTCTTTTGAGGAATTCACCTCTATGGCTTCGAACTTGGTAAATATGGTAGAAAAACAAGATATGCCTAAGGAACCTTGTATTACATTTGACCCTAGTGAGACCATTAGAGAACCCAATGGCCCTTTATACATAGTTGCAAAGGTTAAGGATATCCCTTTCCATGGTGTCCTTATTGACCCCTCTTGCATGGTTAATGTCACCACTGAGGAGTATCTTTTCACTTTACGATTGCATAAACCAATATATGATGCTTCTAATGTGGTTGTAATGTTATTTGATGGATTCTCTTGTCCTACTATTGGCTCTATCACCCTTCCTATTGAAGTTCATACTAAATCCATGGATGTTGATTGTGTTATCATACCCTCTTCTGAGCAATTCCGTGTGAAGTTGGGCTATCCTTGGCTATCTTCCATGAAGGCTATTACTTCTCCAATCCACAAGTGTCTGAAATTTCCTCACAATGGAGAAATCATAACTGTGAACAATTGCTTATTTCATCCATCTAAAAGAAGCCCCAATGTTCCTATTGATTTCCTTTGGCTTAAACAATTTCAATCTCTTCCATCAAGGAGCGATGCTCTTTTTCAATCTTATCAAAAATGGAAGAAAGATATGATCTTATCCTTAAGTCAACCTAGATCCCCAACACTTGACATTCCTATTATTCTTCAAGATGAGGTTATTCCCCTCACGGATAGAGCTAATCTCCCTCCTAAGGAAGATCATCAACCTATTCCTATGGATGTGACTATACCTTCTCCTAAGAAGAACAACAATATTCTTCCTAAGGTTAGACCTATACATCCTCATGATGGACCTGGTCTCCTTCCTACACCTAATATTCTTCCTTTGTATAGCATAGTTCCACCTCCTTCCTCTTTTTGAGAGAAGAGGTCTGCTTCTCCTCTTGTTCAACCTAAAATACCTCAACCTAAACCTTCAACTATCAAGGAGAGAAACATTCCATCTTTTTCAAGTGTTCCTCCTCCTTCTCAGCCTTCCACTAAGACTCGACAGAATCGTTGTGCAAGAGAACACTGACAAAGACACCGTGTTGAACCTTATGAAGCTATCCTCAAAATACTCAATCTCCTTAGACTCCAACATTTGACATGATTCCCTTTTCTCCCAAGCAAGATGTTCAACCTACATCTCCAAATCATAAGTTGCACAAAACATGTGATGATTTTATTCCTATTCGTGTTCTTGCTCCTCTTTCTCTAAAATTTGATGAAGAAATGGGTGAAAATTTTATTCATGATAGCAATAGAAATCCTAATGGTTCTGATAGTGAGTATGAATATGTTGATGTGGACAAGAATTTATCAATTGAATTTTCACAAACCCTAATCCTAGCTCCTAGAATTGAACAAAGTGACTTACAACATGAGCATAGTCCTTGTTTGGATCTTGTGATAGCTCTATCTGTTGTGCTCGATGTCACTCCTCTGGTGTGTTTCTTGCCTTCCTGAAATAGTGATCAGGAAGATTGGGAGGCGGATGTCATGCTAGATTAGCAATATTAGCACTTTAGATCTTCTCTCTCTCTCTCTCTCTCTCTCTCTCTCTCTCTCTCTCTCTCTCTCTCTCTCTCTCTCTCTCTTTTCTTTATCTTTTGTGACCATTCATCTATGTGTATCCCTGTTCTTCTATTGTTCCCTTAATGCCTACTTGGGGATGATGCAAAGCATTGAGATATTTTCTTGGTCTCTTTCATGTTGACTCAAAAGACATCCTCTCTTCCCTTTCTTCTAAGGTAGTGTCCTCTTTGGGAAATGATGATTATTATATGCACATATACATACATGATATACATGAGTTATCATACAACATACTAACCCCGAGGAAAGCGAAACTACGTCGTACCTCATGTTTTATGTTCATTATCCTTGGATTTATTCCTTGATTGGGGGCTAAATCCTGGTGATAACGTGCTTCCTATATTCTCTCTCTATTGGGTGTATCCTACCTTAAAGCAATCACTCCTGATAAGGCGTGCACGATAGATTTAACATGGGGTCATACACTCTGGTCATATTTTCATTTTGGATGCTTATAATTACTTAGTGAACTTTTTTTTTCTTTGTAATCTTTGGTATCCTTTCTTTCATGACTCATAGTGAAGGAAAATTTTCTACTCACAGTCATGGTTCTCCCCTACTCGATCTTCCCTTTTACTTTGTCAATCAAAGTTGTAAGATCCTAAGTCCATTGGGGGCTTGGTGCATCTTGCCTCCTTGACATGGTAAAAGTCTTTCAATCTTGTTTCCTTGTACTTTACTGACAGTATTGGCGTATGCTCATGCTCCCGCTACAGTGGGGGCTAAATGTAGTGTCATATAATTGTGACCATAGCAATTTTTTACTGCATTAGGATCCTCACGCTTGCAAAATTGAATCCCCTAGCCTGATCGGAGACCTGAGACTGCTCAACCCTCATAATCTGCTTCTCCCTTGGCCTCCGCACCACCCTGTCTGCACTTTACCCTAGAGAAAGGGGTAGGATAGTGGCGTGGCGCCCTTGTCCTTGCCCTATTTTGGGGCAGGACCCTTTCCCAAGCTTGCATTATAGGTTGTGCAGTGAGCGAGAAAACTTCCCTAATGTCAGCCTGTGACAAAAATCAGTTTCATTAACCCTAATTGACAAGTATATAAGTTGCATTTGTCCTCTCATTTGCATAAGTTGGATGAGTGGGAAGTTTACATTTGATCAAGAATTCAAGACCATTCAAGCATCCCTTTCAAACATTGAGCATTCTCAAGTCTCCCTACAAGGCTAGGTGTTGCATTCAAGTCAAGTATTCAACCATTGAAGAGGAGATTGATTCCAACATTCAATTCCACACAAACATTTCTATCAACATTGCTATCACAACCTCTCCTGAGGTGATTTACATTTTAGTCTTTCATTTATATTTACTTGCAAGTACTTTCTTTTATTACTTGGTTAATTCTAAAACTAGGGTTTGACCTGAAGTCAAACCCCCAATCCCAATCCCTTTTCCTCTCTTTTCTGTGTTTAAGTTGCATGTGCGTAGCTATACTTTCGTATTTGGACTCCATTTGCAGAGGCGAAAAAACCCTTTTCATTTTGCAGATTTTTCGAAGGACCGTGTACATTCTCGCCATGGTTCGAGCAATTGGTGTAGGGCACACATCACTCTAAGCAAACAATTTTGGTTTTTTCTAAGTTTTTGTTTTGTCTTTTAGGTTGTAATAATGGAGCAACCATTTGGGACTCAATAGAGCCATGGTTGAGTTGTCCAAACCTTTGTTGTGTTCAGGATGCTATTAGCCTAGGAAGTTGTAATGTTGATGATGATCACACATGTAGTACTCTAGAACATGGTAATTATGTAATAAGGTTCATATATTGTGTTTAAGTCTCCTATAATGCATTGAGGGCCATTTTGTACCTTGGAATGCACTTGAGTGCAAAGTTGTATTATCAGGTTGAAAAGATGTAAAAGTTACTGAGCAACACTTTGCAACATTTGCAAAAAGTTGTATTTTTGTTGATTGGTGTTGAAAAGTTGGTTTAACCAACTGAATCATGAGCATATAAGCCAAAAAAAACCTCATTGTATGGGTTGGAGGATCTAGAATGCAAAAGAAATTTTTTGTTGCAAGAAGAAATCTTGTTTTGACACCGTTTTAACTATTTTCCTTTGTTCTGTTGCATTGTATGGTCTAGTACGGACCTGTCAGAAGTATCTCATTACAGGGAATGAGAGTTTGTTGAATATTCTTTCCAGAAAGATATATTAGCAAGTATTATTGTGTTTGGTTGCAAAGATCTAATCCATTCACTGTGACTAGGTGTAAAACCCTTGCAAAGTAGGGTTTAAGGGAAAATGGCTATAACCTGAGCATCCATTGATGGAACTAGTTGTAATAATGTGGAATTATAGGTTAGGGTATGTAAATATGTTTGGAGTAGGTTGTGTGATTTTACAGGCATTTGTGGAGGAGCTACAATGAAACCCTAGGCTCATAGCTAAGAGTTGGTGAGTCCAGGACAACAAAAGATGTCTGATTTTTGAGCACATATGGATTGGAGGAGCCAAAATTGAGACATGGTTGGAAAGCCCTATCAATGTCCTTAAAGAATCCTTAATTTATTTATGCAGATGATTTGATTGGTGAAGGTTTTTAAGACCAAATTTGTAAGTCACCCGGGTAGGCCTAAACCCTTGAAAATATGACAGTTTTGGTTCCCATATGTGTATGGTGAACCCAGATGCAAATTTACAATATTGTTTTTAAATCTGAAAAGGGTACTTGAATATGTAATTTATTTGTGGCCTTGTGTGGGAATATTTGAGACAAGGTCCTGAAAACCGTCATAGGAGGGCTAATTGTATTAGGCCTATTTGGAGCCGGTAGAGACCAAGTAAGGTTGAGAAAGCTTGATGATGGGTTTGAAGGTGCTCAAAACCCTAAAATATATCAAAGACACTATCTAAGATCATGTTACTTACATAGAACAAGTTGGAGAAGTAAGATCCTTTGCAAAGGGTGTTGGAGCCTTGAGAGGTGTTAGAGATTGAGGTTGAATCCTCAATAGGAAGAGTTGGTTGTTAAAGATCAATGGCTATACCTTGGAGACAATCAAAAGTGGATTAGAACTTGGAGGTATCGATAGAAAAATCCCTACCAAGTACCATTGGATGGGCTTGAGGAGTTAGAGGGTTGAGTAAGACAAGAAAGAGGAAAAGGTGAATAGGTTTAGCTCCAAGACTCTCTGCATCAACAAATTTTCCTCAAATTCATAGGGCGACTTCCTCTCAACATATTACTACCAGATCCAGGTGCTCATCTTCATCCTATGCTTCGATCTCAAGTTATAATCATTTATTTGTCACTTTTGCACTACATAATTCAATCAATTCCTTTCCATTTCAAATAGGAAGAGGGGATCAACTTATCATTCCCATTTCATTCAAAATTCTATCTTCTTCTTTGGAGGTTGAATCTAGTGAGTTTTTCCCCCCTCTTCCAATGTAATAGGTGAAAAGTGTTTGAAGGGAAATTCATAGTGAAACTCTCATCTCTCCTTGGAGGGAAAGGGTAGTTTTCCTCTTGAT
The DNA here is from genome assembly GCF_030272615.1 of Cryptomeria japonica. Taxonomy (NCBI): domain Eukaryota; kingdom Viridiplantae; phylum Streptophyta; class Pinopsida; order Cupressales; family Cupressaceae; genus Cryptomeria; species Cryptomeria japonica. The sequence goes on from NC_081414.1 coordinate 131,598,570, forward strand.
CTCTCATTCACACATTTTTCACCCACCATTACATTTTGGTGACATTACAGTCCCTAAGCAAAAATTAGCAGTTTTACTACAATTAAGGGCAAAACCCTAATTTTTCACCCTTTACATTTTTGGTGAACCCAACATCTTACACCCATATTTCTAACTTGTGTTCTCAGATTTGAGTATATATGCATTTTCAAATTCAAATTTACATTTACAAGTTTAATTTTCAATTGAATTTCATAAATTTAGAGGTTAAAATCACACAAGCCTTAATTTATAATTCTAAAATTAAACTTGTGGGTTGCCTAATCTGGATTAATTATTTCAGAACTAATTTGGGAATATTTTAATTTTCAAATTTTACATTCATATATCTTATTTTTTAAATTACATAGATTTAGAGTTCAATTCATAAAAACCCTAATTTATTTTGTCTAATTTGATTTGTGGGTTGCCTAATTTTTCAAATCTATTTTGAGATTTGATTTTACAAATTCAAAATGGCACTTAATAGATTTGATTTATTTCCCATTATACATATGATTACATTACTTTTCACTTATATTTATCATAATCATGTGTCGGATAATGGTTTCTTTCACTTCACATTGCTTCTTTTCATTCACAACACTTTGGCACATTGCATTTTCAGAATTTCCAAATTTCTTTCTATTAATAAATTAAATCTCAAAGCTTTTATCCATGCTGAATGTTGTTTTATGGTGGTATTTTTAAGGAAAATGCATAACATATGGAGATCACATCAAAGCTTTTGTAGATCCTAATCCCTAGAGATGCTAGTGAAAAACCTAATACTTGTACCTGTCTTAGGGCATCTAATGTGAATGAAGAAAGAGTTATTATTGATATCAATGATCTCACTAATGGAGATAAATCATTGAAGAGAAACATGAAACCATATTCTTCTCATACAAATGTTAGGATAACCGATGAACAACTGAGGGGGGGGGGGGGTGAATTAGTTGTTAACAAATTATGTGAATTAAAGCACTTAAAACCTTATACTGGTATAATTGATTAAGCATTAAAGCATAAATGAAAACTAGAGAATCAATACCATACAACCATAACACATAACAACATGATTTGTATGTGGAAAAAATCAATGAGGAAAAACCACGGTGGGGAACCCTACCCATAGTCAGATGATAATTCTGCAGCAAGTATATGATTACAATAGGGGCTTGCACATGCAGGAAGGCACACTTCCTAGAGCACACTTCTCATCACAATGGAGTCTCACTGACTACAGAGATGTCAACCACCTCAAGATATTTGGACTATAATCCAGAAAGAAGATTTGCCAGTGATAGCATCAAACATGCTAGATTACAGTTTCGGTTAAGCTCAATATCGAAGGTCTAAAAAATCTTACATAAACCCAACTCGATCACCTATGATCGACCAAATCCTCTATACAAATTATTATTACATTATTCACTCCTTGCACATGATACATGATCTACAATGAGATCTTACATACATTTATACCAACCCAAGACCTAACCAATTAGGGCAGCCACACAAATGATAATATAATAGATCCATTACATGGAAATCATAACACATGTCGGCCTAAGGCCAAACAAACAACATCCAATTAATGAAACATCCTGATAGCGCATCGGAGAATCCACCAACACGTTTCATGCAAACCAGTCCATAACCTAGATAGTACCAGACCTAAATTAGATCCACACACGCCAAAGCAATGACACCAATCAGTTGAGGCACAAACATATTCACCATCAACATCCTAAATCCCTTATAGAAGCTGCACCAACACCACTTATGCATAATATTAAAGATCTTCAGTAAATCTTTGCCGGTGAGACCCTTACCGGACCAATAAAGAAAGCTTACTAGAACATAAGATAACATCCGATCATCAAGTCAATACCAACTGAATGAAACATACTTTAGAAGTATATGAACCATACATACAAACATATTCCATCAACTAGATCGTAACGGTGACAATCAACTGAAAGTCTTCCCAAACTAATCCATCTACCAAAAGTCGGTAAACAACCATAAGAGCAAGTGTTGACATCAATAAAAAACACATCAGTGCAACACATAAACAATTCCATCATATGGCCAACAATCTCCCCCTTTGGTATTGATGGCAACAGTAGATGTGAAAAACATCCAAGTGCCAAGAAAATGCCAAACAAGTCTCCCCCAATTGAAGACCGCCAACAATCTCCCATGAAATGATATAGTAATGAAGTTCTGAACCAAAACTGAAACAAAAGGACCAAATACCACAAAACTCCCCCTAGGGAGTGCAATCAATAAATAGCAATGGTTTTTCACATATATTCCTCCCCCTTTGACAACAATGACAAAGAATCAAATAGAATAAATAACTCTAAAGCTCAAGGCTGACTACTTCCCCTAAGTAGTAGCACTGATTCATCAATCCAGAGTAAAAGGTAGCTCTGATTATGCATACCGGATTGATGCACAACTACATCAATTAAGTCACTACCGGAGGGGTAGAAACCCCCAATCTATCTCTCAAATACTCAAATGATTCCTAGGACAAAGGTTTAGTGAAGATGTCTGCTATCTTCTCTTTAGTGTTCACATAAACCAATCTAACTTCTTTTGCTTCCACCTTTTCCTTCAAAAAGTTATACTTGATTGATATGTGCTTAGTCTTGGAGTGAAATATCAGATTCTTTGATATGTCAATAGTTACAGAGTTATCATAATGGATAACAACCAGATCATTACAACTCACTTGTATATCCTTCAACATCTGCTTCATCCACAAAACTTGAGTACAATTGGTTGCAGCTGCAACATATTCAGCTTCAACAGTAGATAAAGAAATGCATGACTGCTTCTTGTTGATACATGAAACCAACTTCTTCCCAAAGAAGAATGCTCCACCAGAAGTGCTCTTCTGGTCATCAACATCACCTGCCCAATCTGCATCTGCATATGCACATAAAGTAAATTCATCATCTTTAGGGTACCATAAACCATATTCAGTTGTTCCTTGCAAATACTGGAATATCCTTTTTATTGCACTTTCATGATTTTCTCTTGGATTAATTTGAAATCTTGATACAATACTAATTGCATTCATTATATCTGATCTAGTCTGAGTTAAATATAGCAAACCACTAATCATGGATTTATATCTTGTAGAATTTACTGAAGGGGATACATCCTTAATTGACAAATTTTCACTTTAACCATAGGAGTACTAACTGGTTTAGAATTTTCCATACCAAATTTGTTGAACAATTCCCTTAGATACTTAGTTTGACAGATAAAGATACCTTTGTTAGTCTGAGTAATCTGCAAACCTAGAAAAAATCTTATTTCTCCAGTCATAGACATTTCAAATTCACTCTGCATATTATCATAAAATTCCATGCACAATTTTTCTTCACCTCCAAAAATGATATCATCAACAAATCCTTCAATAATCAGAATATCATCATTAGTGATATTATAATATAGGTTACTGTCAACATTACCTTTTATAAAATCAAGCTTCAAAAGGTACTTATCCAACCTTACATACCAAGCTCTAGGAGCCTGTTTAGTCCATATAGGGCTTTCCTTAATCTGCAAACCATATTTTTGTCATCTGTCAGTAAAAATCCATCTGGCTGCTCAATAAAGACTTCTTCTTCAAGTTCTCCATCCAGAAATGCACAATTAACATCCATCTGATAGACCTTGTAGTTCTTATAGGTTGCATAAGCGAGAAATAGTCTAACAGCTTCAATTCTAGCTACCGGTGCAAAAGTTTCACCATAATCAATTCCTTCCTTCTGAGAATATCCTTTGCAGACCAATCTATCCTTACTTCTTACAACTTTTCCATCCTCATTCAATTTTTTTCTAAAAACCCATTTAGTTCCAATAACATTCTTATTTTTAGGTCGAGGAACTAAAGTCCAAGTATTGTTCTTTTTTATCTGATCTAATTCATCTTCCATAGCTTTCATTCAACATTCATCTTTACAAGCTTCAACTACTGATGTCGGTTCAATCTGAGAAATGAAACATACCTCTTGATTTGCCAATCTTCTCCTTGTCATAACTCTCATGTTTTTGTCTCCAATGATATGATTTTCAGATTGATTTAGCTTTACATACCTTGGTGTTTTCTGATTTTTCAGGTTCTTTGTGCTGCTCTTCAGTTATAGTTAAGTTTTCCGATGATTCTGGGGTAACTTTTCAGTATGTACAGGCACTACCGTCTCAGTTATGATCATTTCCATTGTTCGTTCACTGTCATAAGATTTATCTTGGTCTTTGTACTACTCATCCACTTTCATATTAGCACTCTCCACAATTATCTGCAATATTTTGTTATAACATCTATAAGCTTTGCTTTTAGTTGAATAACCAAGAAATATTCCTTCATCACATCTAGGGTCAAACTTTCCAATGTAATCATCTCTTTTGATAAAACATTTACTTCCAAAGATTCTGAAATATTTAAGAGTAAGAGAATGACAAAACCATAATTCATAAGGTGTCTTACTGGTATCTCCTTTGATATAAACTTTGTTGAATGTATAAACTATTGTACTTACTTTTTCTCTCCTGTAGATATGAGGCAAATTAGCTTCCATCATCATGCTTATGGCTGCTTCCAAAATGGTTTTGTTATTTCTTTCCACAATATCATTCTGCTGAGGTGTCCAGGGTGCAGATAACTATCTCCTAATGCCATTTTTCTCACAATAGCTGTTAAATTCACCAGATGTGAATTCACCACCTTGATATGATCTCAGAAACTTGATTTTCATTCTTGTCTCTGTCTCAACCATAGCTTTAAAGATCTTGAATTTCTCAAAGGCTTCATATTTCTCTCTTAGAAAAGCAACCCACATCATTCTAGAATAGTCATCAATGATTAACATAAAATATCTATCACCTTGAAAGCTTCTTGTATTAGTAGGACCACATAGGTCAGTATGAATCAAATCAAGAACATCATTAGATTTATTAGGTATTCTCTTAAAAGAAGTTCTAATTTGCTTACCCATTTGACATTCTTTACATACCGGATTATGAGGCTTCACAATCTTAGGTAAATCTCTAATTGCCTTAGTTGAAATGATTTTTACAATGCAATCAAAATTTACATGACACAACCTCTTATGCCATAGCCAACTTTCATCAATATGTGCAATCAAACATTTCTTTTCACCGAAGTTCAAATGAAAGATGTTACCTTTTGTCTGTGTATCGGTTGCAATCTCCAAACCTGATTTGCTAATGATTTTACACTTTCCATCCTTGAATTGTAATTGAAATCCTCTATCTACCAACTGTCCTAAACAAAATATTATGCTTCAGACCTTCAACATAATAGACATTATCAATGTTATGCTTACCATCCAATGAAATGGTTCCTCTTCCTTTGATCATGTATGCCTTGTTATTACCAAATCTGGCTTGACCACCATCAAATTCTTGCAGGGTTAGAAACTTTCCTTTATCACCTGTCATATGATGAGAACATCCACTGTCTATTACCCATTCATCCATGTCTTCAAATTTTGCTGCAAGGGCCTTTTCCTCATTCTTGATAACTGGTTCCAGATCATCTTCCTTCATAGCATAAAATACTCAATCATTTCCATTTTCGGATCCACTAGATGAATCTCCTGTCGGTTTTTCTTCTGAGTCATTAGTTACTCCTTCTTCATCAACATAGTAGTATGATTTGTTTTTGTATTTTCTGTACTTATGCTTGATCTAATATTCAGGGTTAGGATTAAAAGACCTTCTTTCTCTTTCTTCCAATTTTGAATTCCTTTTAGGACATCTAGATGGAAAATGACCCATTTTATTACATGCAAAAAATTTGAAAGGAGATTTTCCTTCATACTTACTTCCTGAAAGGCCTCTAGGTATCCTTCTAGAAAATAGGGCTTCAAGTTTCTCAAGATCTTCATCTTCTTTTCTGATATCTTCCAATTCCTTTTCATACAAAATTTTCCAATCTTGCTTGCCGGTTGATGATGTAGATGCTTTAAATACAGTATCAACCTTTGTAGCTCCATGAGGACCAAATTCTTCAAGCTCAAAAGTAGATATCTTCTGAACAAGAGTATCTCTATTGACATAAGAATTAGGCATGGTTCTTAACTCATTAATTGTAGTTAGCTTCATCTTATATGTCGGTGGAAAAACCCTCAACACTTTTGAAATAATCTCTTCCTCGCTCAGAGATCCACCACAACACTGGATTCTCAATACAATTTCATTAACCCTTTCCATGAATACAAAAATTCGTTCATCTTCTTCCATCTTTAAGCTTTCATATCTTACCCGGGTAACATTCAAGTTTTGCAATTTTAACAGTAAGATCACCTTCATTAAGAGTCTCCAACTTGTCCCACATAGCTTTTGCTGATGATTTGTCTTATAGTCCCATGATTTGCTAATCTGATAGGGCACTTAAGAGGGCTTATCTAGCTCTGCAATCATTCTCAATGTTCTTATCCAAGTCCGTCGGTGCAGGAATGCCAAATGCTGGATTATGAGGTGTAACCATTCTGAGTTATTTCCCAAATTTCCTTTCCATGCATCTTAAATGAGTCTCCATCGGAATCTTCCATACTCCATAGTTTGTTCCATCAAGCCTAGGGTTGTCCTTCTAGAAAACATGAGTTGAACTATTAGTTGCCATAGGAGCTTCCTCATGCGGTTAAGCTTCTGCAAAAAGAGGACTAGGCTTTGATACCGATTGTTAGGATAACCAGTGAACAACTGAGAGGGGGGGGGGGGGAGGGTGAAATGATTATAGCAAATTATCTGAATTAAAGAACTTAAAACCTTATACCGGTATAACTGATTAAGCATTAATGTAATAACCCACCTTAATTAACCCAACCAAATTGACCATTCTTTTTTTTTTTTGCTTAATTTAATCATTGTGTTTGATTCAATTGCATACTATGGGCATCCATCCATTTGGATTAGGCATTCATCCATCCGGGATGAGCATCTAACCATACGGGTTAGGCATTGGTCCATACGGGACATAAGATTTCATCTATCCAACACGGGATAGGCATCTACCCATATGGGGTAGGCATCTATCCAATTGAGATAGTAGGTGCTCTGGATAGAGACTTAGACTCATTGGGACCATTCGGGTCCTAAGCCACTCACTAAGTACTACACTCTTCTAACAGAAGTGCACCGAGGTTGTTGTCCTTAGGAGTAATTAAATAACATAATACAAGGTTGAATTCCACCTCAGAATTTGTCTTAAAGCCTCGAGAAGTCAAGCAAATCCATACGGGATTCCTTTCAAGTATGCATTGAATTACTTTTTCAAATTTAATTATCTTATCTTTCAAAATAGGATTCTTACTCATTCTTTCTTTTACCAAGCCTAGACCCCACCCACGAATGCCTGAGTACGAGGGACAACTCCGTCCCAAGACTGTCTACATACCCGCTTTGGCACGAGATCAATGCGTAAAGTATGTAGTTCTATTTTCTACTCTATGGTTTGATGTAAACTGATTAGTGGGTACGCAACCCTTTCTAGGGTTAATGTCCCAGATAGTTTCTCTGTGGTTGCTACCCATGATGGTAGCGCTTAAGCAAAGGCTCAAGATGGCCTATTTCTTGTGGCCTAAAACAACTAGATCCTAATTCTTATCATAAGCATCACCCTTGACCCATTGCCAATCGACAACAATATCTCTTCAAAAATTAATTCCATAAAAGCATTTTTACTTAACCAACCCTAAAGGGGGTTTACTATGGTTTAACTCAACGGATGTAAAATCATTTGAAAATTATCTTATTAGATTATCGATCCAAGGGGGATTACCCGCCCCTTGGATTTTAACTTCCAAGTGTCCCTTATTACTCCCCGACGATTTATAGGGACGATGCCACAGACGTTGTTGATGTAGCTTTATTAGTTGTTAAGTGCAGTAGTTCAACACGACGACATTACCCATAAGCATGACCCAGAGGCACTGTATATACCGAACGCCACTAGGTTTTGGTTTTCCAACTTCCTTTATTTAATTTTCTGACTTATGATAAACAGCGTGCTTGAAAAATAATTATGAATTTAGACATTGCAAAGCTCAATTACTTGAAATAACTACTTGATGAATTACATGGAATAAAAACCATGACTAACATTATTTATTACTCAAAACTTGAAATATAACTTTGCATAACAATGACCATCATGAAACTTGCATATTAATAATTACATGTGTAAAAAAAATGTCAATAAATGTAATTAATCTATAAGTAATTTACATGTTATAAGAATAGTACAACTTGCATGAAAACGTCAATAAATGTAATTAATCTATAAGAAATTTGCATGTTATAAGAATAGTGCAACTTGCATGAAAACATCAATAAATGTAATTAATCTATAAGTAATTTGCATACATGATTAAACAATCCAAAAATAACGATTAAATTTAGGCATTTGATTCGAATCATATTAATGTGAATTATTTGCTTAATGCCAACTAAGTGCCCAATGGATCTTAATAGATCGAATGATTCTAATTATAACATTTGATATAATATAATTTACAAGTATTTATTATAGATAAGTTAATCGTGAATTCATTTCTCAATAATCCCCAATATTTATTAATTTTCTAAGTTAATTTAATAACTTAAAGTTTATACTAAGGAAAAGAAAATTAACAATTTCAAATTTGCAATTTATACATTTATTTCTAAATTGTATTTTATACATTGATAAAAAAAAAACTAAATAATATAACGACAAAAAAAAAAAACATGGCGAATGGTTAATGTTTAATAATCAATAGGGGGAGTGGGGACCACGGGGTCCCATCACCCCTGCGGTCCTGCATGTGTAGTCCCGCAGGGTTGACGGGACACCATGGGCCCCTCCACTCCCCTACGGCCACTACCGTGACAGTGACCGTAGGGGTAGTGGGGGGTACCACTGTCCCCTCCAGCGGTTACAATAACCGCCGCCCCTGACGCCTCCGTGCATCATTCAAATAATTTTCGAAGTCCGTGAATTACTTGCAACATTAAAATATTTTAACTTGAAATAAATTTAATATATTTATAATGCAACATTAATATATTTTAACATTTGAAATAAACTTAATATAATTATAATGCAACATTAATACATTTTAATATTATATATATATATATATATATATATATATATATATGGTTTCATATTCCCAATTACTTAATGATATATATAAAAACAAAGGAAAATTTATTTGTGAAAACAAGAACATGGATAAAATAGATGACCAAACAATTGTTTTAGATTGATTCTACAGTAAACAGGAAGTTGACATTTACAGAGAGAGAGAGAGAGAGAGAGAGAGAGAGAGAGAGAGAGAGAGAGAGAGAGAGAGAGAGAGAGAGAGAGAGAGAGAGAGAGAGAGAGAGAGAGAGAGAGAGAGCTTATTCCAACATTCATAGGCAGGAGGTTTGTTCCAGATTTCACAGGGGAATTGTTTATTTCTGGAATTTGTTTCCAGTATTCACAAGAGGATTTTATTCAGCTGATATTCACAGAGTTTCAACCAATATTCACAGAGAGATTTTATTCAATTCATTTCATAGAGATTTTATTCAACTCATTTCACAGAAATTTTATTCAACTCATTTCACAGAGATTTTATTCAACTCATTTCACAGAGAGATTTTATTTTAATTAATATTCACAGAGAGGTTAAAATAATCACAGAGCGATTTAAAAAGAATCATAGAGAAATTTTAAAGATAATCACAACGAGATTTTAAAGATAATCACAAAGAGATTTTAAAGATAATCACAGAGGGATTAAATAATGAGATTCAGATTTCCATTCGAAGAACTAGAGAAAAGAATCAGAGGGAGGAATAAAGATTCAAATCACACAGGAAGAATTTTGATTTCAGAAAAAAGAGACTTTAAACAAATAAAGGAATATGATTTTCTTTTGCTAAAATTTTTAGAAGAAAAACAAAAGCAAGATCATGTGCATATTTTCTTGAGGGAAATAAAATAATTTAAATAACTATATTTTACATGCACTATATGAAAGCATCATCATTACTATTTATCCTCAATAAAAGATTTAAAATCAAATAAAAGAGTTTCTTTATATAAAGGAAGATCTATAACTATTGATAATACGAATTCCTCATAAGTAAATGTAAAGATAAACAACGAGGAGAGAACCTAGTTTATCGAGCTTGATGTTGAATCCACTGGTTATCCTTTTGATCCTTCCTTGCAACTTGAGAGAAATCCTTCAACACAACTTAGAATTCCTGCAACGAAAAATGAGACTACCAAAGAAAAGATCTACTTCTAAAACTTGGGAAATTTTCTTCTAAACAAAATCAACTCCCTTCTTTGAAACTTGCATATAATTTTATAAGAAAATTCCCTCCATTCCACTATCTAGAAAATTTAATTAAAAAGGAGTTTCTTTCCCAATTTTGGACTTCATGCAAATTGATTAGACTTAGTGGAGGAGTTACATGCAAGGTGGTGGATAATCCTCTAGAAGCTTCATATTCTTCCTACAACATGTGCCATAATTAGATATGGAAAATAAATAAATAAAAATAATGTATATTTTCCATGTGTGTGTGTGTGTTATTATTTTTCATTCTTTTTATAACATTTATTCAATCATTTAAATAGCTTATCCAAAGATAAAATAAAATTGTAATTTAAATCCAAAAGTGATAAAGGAGGGTTGTGACAATTAAAGCATAAATGAAAACCAGAGAATCAATACCATACAACCATAACACATAACACATAACACCATGATTTGTACGTGGAAAACCTCAATGAGGAAAAACCACGGTGGGGAACCCTACCCAAAGTCAGATGATACTTCTGCAACAAGTATATGATTACAATAGGGGCTTGCACATGGAGGAAGGAACACTGCCTAAGCACACTACTCATCACAATGGAGTCTCACTGACTACAAAGATGTCAACTACCTCAAGATATTTGGACTACAATCTAGAAAGAAGAACTGTCAGTGATAACATCAAACATGCTAGATTAAAGTTCCGATTAAGCTCAATACTGAAGGTCTAAAACCTCTTACATAAACCCAACTCGATCACTTATGATCAACCAAATCCTCTGTACAAATGATTATTATATTATTCACTCCTTGCACATCATACATACATTTATACCAACCCAGGACCTAACCAATTAGGTTGGCCACACAAATGATAATACAATAGATCCATTACATAATCCTAAAATGAAATCATTACACATGTCAACCTAAGGCCAAACAAACAACATCCAATCAATGAAACATCCTGGAAGTGCATCAGGGAATCCACCAACACGTTTCATGCAAACCGGCCCATAACCTAGATAGCACTAAACCTAAATTAGATCCACACACGCCAAAGCAATGACACCAATTAGTCGAGGCATGAACACATTCACCATCAACATCATGAATCCCTTCTAGAAGCTAGACCAACACCACTTATGCATAACATCAAAGATCTTCAGTAAAGATCTGCCGGTGAAACCCTTACCGGACAAATAAAGAAAGCTTACTAGAACATAAGATAGCATCTAATCATCAAGTCAATACCAACTGACTGAAACATACTTCGGAAGCATATGAACCATCCATACAAACATACTCCATCAACCAGATCATACCAGTGACAATCAACTGAAAGTCTTCCCAAACCAATCAATGACAAAACATCAGTGCAACACATAATCAATTCCATCATATGGCCAACAACAAATACCCTAGCGCAAGGTGGGAAAGATCAAAATATTGGTGTTTCAATAAATCTGTATCCCCCTTATTCTCCTAGAGCTTATCTTAACCATTAAAACATTTGTAGAGAAGAGATGCTATGCATTTCATTCATGATCTATCTCCTAACATAACATTAAGTAAAGATGAGGCCTTATATTATAAGGATCTTCCTTCCAAATCCATCAAAGAGGATATGCATGATGATAGAAAGGATAATCTTCCTACACAAAATATTCCTTCTTCATCTATTTTTCCCTTTGGTCCTTTAAATATACTTACACTATTTTTTTAAAAGAGATTCATTACAATGTTCCCCCTTCTTCTCAATTATTACATTCATATAGGAGTGGCTATAACATAATATCAAAACAAGGTTTTAGAGGACAAGGACTTGGAAAAATTGAACAAGGAACTAAAGTCCCTGCAAACCCTCGTACACAAACTAGTGCCAAAGGTCTAGGAAATTATCATCATTAACCTATGGATGATCTCCTTTGAATTTAAACTTTAAGGATTATCTTGCCAAAAATAGAACCTATTGTTCATCTAAGGGTGCCTCTTCAAACACTACTTTTTGTTCATATCATCAAACTCATGACCATCATGCTAATGATTGCTTGGATTTTCAAATGAGTATTGCAAGAATTAGTTGATAATGGAACTGTTGAAATAATAGATGACAACCCATCTTCTTCTAACAACCCTTGTCGTAAATCATGAGAGACAAGACCTAATCCTATTGATGACCAAGAAAAATTAGCTACTATAATCTTTTAGAGATCGAAATATGATAAGAAAGTTGTTTTTCCTTTCATTAAAACTAATCACAATTCTAAACATAAGAAAGGTGATGCACATTGCCTTTTTCATTGTAGCTATTCTCATTCTCTTGTAAAACATAAAGCATTTAAAATATTTGTTCAAGACCAATATGATAGAGTTCGCATAACTCTTACAACCGATCTTGCACTCTTCCTTAGTGAAGAGGTAGTGCCTTAGCACTTTGTTCACCCTTCATGTTGCTCCTTACCCTATGGCACAAGTAGTTAAATTCATTGGGGGCTCTTTGTTCATAAGAGGTGGTGCGTTTTCAATATCAGACATCTTGGGGCAGCAAGATAACTCATTCTTGCTTCTATGGTTGGGGGAAAACAATCTTATCCTATTTCTTCTCTTTATCAGGGTTTCACTATTCCCTTCAGGGGTTGCATTTTTAATACTTTGATGTCCTTTCTTGATGGAATGGTACGTCTCTTATGATTAATCTCTCCTTAGGGGATTTTAAGATCTTTAATCTAATTATTTCTTTCTCTCTTTGAAGATTACCTCTTCTTTTGAGTTGCATTTTGCATATCTTAATGTCTTTTCTTGCATTGAATATTCCTTCATGTGAGTACATTGTGTATTTGCTTATGTCCAATCTCTCCTTAGAGGTTGTGTAATGCTTATCATTGTCCCTACACTTGGGGGGCACTGATCCCTTTCTTATCCTTTCTAAGGATCCACTTTTCCTTTGTTGAGTGGTGTTTGCTTATGATTTGATGTTATTCCTTGTGTGAAGTTGTTTTCTCAAGGATTCTCTCTTATGCAAGAGGTGTGTATCCTTGACTAAAACCTCTTTTTCACTTGGCAATGCATATCTATTATAAAATTACCCCTCACAATGTGTCAAAAGTGTGTCATCCTTCAACAAGAATCCCTTTCACCTAGCAATAGGAGAAAGGTAGGAATTCTTGTTCTCCTTCCCTTCTTTTGGTAGAAGATGTTATGTTTTTTCAAGAAATTCCTCTTGGAGATAGATGTATTTTGATAAAATATATCTTCTCCTCCATGGATCCTCTTTACACTTGTTGCAAGATATCTCTTTTTCAGCTATCTTATCCCTTCTTGTAAGAGTATTGCCTATTTAGCTTGGATTTATGAACATTATTTCCTAAAGGATATCTCCTTGGTGTTGAAGATGGGTATCCTTGTTTCTATCTTAAGAAATCAACATAGGTCTATGTTGACATCTTAAGGGGGGGCATAAATATTGCCCTCTTTGTACTATATTATACTATATTTTTGCAATGTCTTAAATAGGGCGTTCATTCTCAAAACCAGATAAAACAAACTCTTACATGAGATGTTGCTTCGTGCTCAAAACCAAACACAACATTTATATATGTCTTAGATGTTGTGCACATTCTTGAAACTAGAGCAAATAGACTCTTACATGGGATGTCCTCAAAACTAGGCATATATTTGTCTTGCACAAGAATACATATTCTCAAAACCAGAGAAAACAAACTCTTATATGAGATGTTCCCGAAACCAAACACATTTTCATTTTGATTTCATGTCTTACATGGGTTGTTGCATGCTCAAAACTAGAGAAAATAAACTCTTATACATGATGCTTAATACCTAAAACTAGACATCACTTGCACACATGCACGAGGGTGAGTGGAACTAGCAAAACATAGCTAGACTATTCCTACTCCCCTCCCCAACATGGACTACTTAGAAGAACACATATAAAATGTGTATCCATGCTTCTTTTCTTCTCATGAGATCATAGATTTTTTATTTTTAGTTCATGGATGATGCGTGTTCTTGCTCCTTTTATGTGATCACTTATGTTCTTGAGATGACATTTTTACCTTCAATTATCAAGAACATAAGTTAGGTATAATTTCCTTTCCTATTAAGGTAGGTCTCATTATTTTACCTTCAATTATCCATGTAATTCTCAATATTCACACATATAACCTTCTTCTAGGTAGACCTTAGATTCATGCTATGCAAGTGGTCCATCCTACTCTTCATCCCAAAATCAAGTTTATCTATGAAAATGAGATGTATACTTTGGAAGTTGATATGAATTTACAAAGTTGTTTGAACATGGAAAAACAATCTCAATCTTCTTTAATTTATTCAATTCTTTCTCCAATATAAACAAATGTAACATCTCCTACTCCTTCACCTGAAGAGGTACTCCTAGAGGATGATTGGGGTCCATTAGACTTCACACCCTCCTTTATTGGAGAACAAAAAATACCTAATCTTGGGACTCTATCCTCAAAGGATCCTAGTGTGTCAATTGTTCAAGACTCTTCTAAATCCATTCCAACTCTCTCTCTCTCTAGGAGTAGCCCTTGGCCACATGTCTATCCTTGTACCTCTCTAACTAATCATTTTCTCCAAATTTCTTTTGAAATATCCATTTGCATCCAATTGGATTTCTTCCTTTGGACAAACTAACAAGATTCTAGGTGTCACAACTATCCAAATCTGTCATCTCTTCATGCATGGCTTGCTTCCAAGACTCATTTTCCTTGGAAGAGAGTGCCTCCCTATAAGATCTAGGTTCATCATTAGTACATAGCAAAGAAAACTTACAACAAAAATCTAGTGGGATATACGTGTCAACTAGATTCCACTATCTTGTGGACCTTCTCAAAGGTGGTGTAAAAGGTTCTTCCTCATGTTCTCCATTATTTTCAACTTCTAGAATTGTCACAACCAAATCTTCAAAACTTTCACTTGAAATCTATTATTCTTCTCCATCTTCTTGTCCATTCTTTTTTCTTCCACATGTCCATCTTCTTGTCCATTCTTTGTTTTTTTTTTTTTTTTTACTTTTCCTTTGGTTGTTTTGCACCCTAGTCAACTCTAAATTCCCTGAAAATCACATCTCTAAAAACCATTATTTTACAATTTAGAGGATTCTAAAGCTTATAATGTTTTACATTCACACCATATCCTACAAAGATGCATTTCTAATCTTTTGGAACCAATTTATATCACTTCTCTTGAGGCACATGAAGAAAATCCTCACAACCAAAGACCCTTAAATGTGAAACTAGAGGCTTTTTACCCAACCACATTTCAGAAGGTGTTTTATCAACAAGAGATTTATAAGGAGATCTATTAATTAGATAACAAGTAGTACCAATAGCTTCTCTCCAATAGCATTTATCTAGCTTAGCACTACTTAGCATGCTCCTAGCTCTTTCCATTAATGTACGATTCATTCTTTCTACTAATCCATTTTGTTGAGGAGTGTAAGGTGTAATATTTTGCCTAACAATTCTTGCATGTTTGGAAAAATCAACAAATTCCTTAGATCAATATTCACCCCCATTTTTTAGATCTTAATACCTTTATCTTATATTTTTATTTCTTTTCAACCAATGCCTTTAATTCCTTAAACTTAGTGAAAACTTTAGATTTTGAATGCATAAAATAATTCCAAGTATATCTTGAGACATCATCAATGAAGAAAACATAATATTGAGATCTATTCAAAGAGTCAACATCCAATGGAGCACATACATTCGGATGAATAGTCTCTAAGAGTGTCTTAGCTTTATTAACTCCTTTAGGAAATGAAGATATATTTTTCTTACCAAACACATAGTTCTCATAGAAATCACTCTTACTAACAGAATAATATGAAATCCCCTCAACTAAATTCTTATCTAGAATAGTATTAAGACCCTTTCCACCAATGTGATCCAATCTATGGTTCCACATTATACATGCATTTTCAGTCCTAGTTACAAAAGTTGAATTACAAAGAGTAGAAGCATGTAGCTTAAACAAAGTCCTTGTCTGAGATCCTTTAGCAATTACCAAACTTCCCCTTACCAACCTACAACTACACTTACCAAATGTCACATGCATTCCAAAATCATTTAACTTGGAAACCAAAAGTAAACTTATTGCAAGATCTAAAATATTTAAAACATTATCAATGGAAACAATCCTCCCATCACTGAAACACAACTTTACCTTTCATTTGCCAACAATATTCATTGAGGTATTATTGGCAATAAAAAATTCTCCTCCATCATATCTTTTATACTTAGAAAATCACTCCTTGTGAGGAGTCATATTTTAGGAAGCACTTGAATCAACAAGCCAATAATCATTACTAATAGAGTTACCTGAAATTAAAAAAAAAGCATTGTAATCACCATCATCTAAGGACTTATCCATGGAAGATTCAGTAATATTTTTCTTGTTTATACACTCCTTCACATGCCCTCTTTTCACACAATTCTAACACTTAACTCTTTTCTTTCCAGGGGTCTTAGAACATCGTTTTGACTTATCCTTATTTTTATCCCCTTTAGGCCTTCCTGAACATGCAAGGTATCTTGGCAGCCAACATTCATGGTGTTTATCCTCATCTCTTCATAAAGAAGTATGGGAATCACACTGTCCATCTTAGACTTTGCACCACCACTACTTATGGCAACAATTAGATTTTCCCAAGCATTAGGCAAAGTGCCAAGTAGAATAATACGCTTATCTTCAATTTCAATACTAGCATCTATTGGTGAAAGATGACTTAAAATCAAATTAAAAGCATTCAAATGTTCAATAATAGAATAACCATCCCTCATTTTCAAAGAATACAAATATATTTTTAGATATACCTGTTGACCTATTTGTCATTGTTTTCATTGATGTCATGAATATGTTATGTTATCTGACATGTATGTATAGTTTGCTTCATGTATGCAATATTTCTCTATCATGTGTGCGCAGTTTTGAAGTCCGGTATTTTGCTTTACTAAAAGTTGCTTTTGGGTCCGGTCTTATCCAGATATGGTGACACATGTTTCAAGACACTTTAGATCCAATCCTATCCATGCATATGTTAGATGCAAATAAAACTGTCCAATTTTTGTATACATCATAATATGATTGTAAGCCTCTTTTTGTATTTTGGACAGTGAGTCCAACCGACTGTGAGCCAAACCAGCAGTGAGGCATCTCCTATATTGTGTAACCAGATACATATTTCATTATTTTTGAGAGAATTATCTCTGTGGTTATTCTCATATTGGGTTTTCCACGTACAAAAAAATTTGGTGTTATGTGTTGTGCCTCTATTTTGTTTACTGAATTTAAATTATGTTATGTGATTGGTTAATTAGAAGTTTAAATAAGTTCAAGGGAATATTGATTCACCCCTCTCCTCTTAGTATTCTAGTTATTCAACAATTGGTATCAGAGCCAAGTCCTTTAGAAGAGTCTAGCCACTCAAAAGAGAACTAAAAAGTTAAACTTATGAATTTGAACAATGATTTGAGAAAATCTCTTGAAGATCTTGAAGAAACAAAATCTAAAAACAAAGATTTTAAGGAGAATGTCCAACTAGCTAATGAGTGCATCAGAAAGCTAAGAGAGTAGATCCATAAATTTAAGATAAGACACAAAGAAGTCAATGAGGAGCTCAAGCAAGCAACAACACTATTGCAAATCTGAGGATCAAAGATGAAGACAATGAGAAAACTAAAGAATATCTAAACAAAATGATGAAATGCAAATCAAAAGAATGTGAGAGGCTAAAACAAGAAGTAACATCTCTCAAAGTAGATATTGAGAAAGCAAAGAACCAACAAAAACAATATTGAATCTGGTAAACCTGACATAATATCAAATGCAAAGGAAGCTCCAAAAACCACAAATGAAGCAAAGATTGAATCCGATGGAAGTTCACAAATTGAAGAGCATTCATCTCCGGTAAAGGAAGCTATCTCCAAGGAAGAAAAAGGTAAGTCTTCGGTTGAGCAACAGGTAAGTATGAAAAACACTCTCTTTAATGACTCTTGCTACAAATGTAATAGAGTAGGACATAAGACAGTATAATATAGAAGTAGTCTAAATCAAAATTCATTTTTTGGTTGGTGTTACACATGCAATAGATTTGGTCACAAAGCTAATCAATGTAGGAATCCAGTTGTAAATCAGAATAGACATAATCACTTTAGAGGAAGATGTTATACATGCAATATTTTTGGACATAAAGCTAACCAGTGTAGGTCAAGACAAAATCTGGCAAACATCAAGTGTTACAACTATAATAAACCCAGACATATGGCAAGACAATGCAAAAGTAGCAAAGTTCAAAATTAAACCAAACTAGTAAAAAGAGTTAATGTGGAAGATGTCAAAGCTGAAATGAAGAAGATTTGGAGAAAGAAAGAGACCACAAAAATACCATCATCCAACTCCGGTGCAAGTACTTCATCTGGAAATCAGTAAGTATGTGGCTTTGGCCAAGGGGATTAATCAGAAAGCATATTCTTATCCCCATCCAAAGTTGTATAAGGTTGTAATAATGGCAGGAGAAAGCCTAGAGAGATCTGGTAGTCAATATCATAACTCATCACAAGATCCGATAGATTGTTGTGAAAGTCGAGATTATGGAAGATAACTCATGCACATTAAATGTGAAGCTCTTGTCAAAGGAATATAAGGACAACATCATGTTTAATCATTATTTACCTTGAATTAAAGACACATTTAAGAGTTGTGAAGGTGATTAAGGAAACCAGTGGACTTAGGATTTCTCTGGCTAAATTCAAATAGGGTTAGTGATTTGCAGAATCAGTGATCATGGATGTTCCCACAGTTGTTGATGTTGCTTCCAAGCTCTGATCTATATTCACAAAGACATCTTACAAAGTGATAGAGATTGATCCTATTGGAGCATTTTCAAATATACCAATTGGGGTTGTTTTGGCAGAAGATGTTAGGTCTTGCATCCATGTCAAGCTAGAAGAATTTGCTCATCATGGAAAGATGATAGATCTATGGAATGAGAAGTTGGTTAATGAGTGTGACTAGGTAAAATCATAATTTGCTTATCTAGTCCAGAAGAATTTGAATACATGGAATACTTTTCCCAATTTTTGTCACGATGATAAGTGGGTCAAGCTAGCGATGAGCATGTTTCATGATGGGTTTCTCTTGTTAGACCAAACTCGCATGATAACCAAGGATGGAATGAAGAACATTTCAGGTCCAAGTGACTCCGGTGGAATTCTTGGACCAAAATTTGCCAAGAATAAGGTAGTTATAGACTTAAACAGTGCTACATTTGATAAGAACTCCTTGGAAATTGATAGTTCTAGAAATCCAACGGTTAAATATCTTTCGATGATGGTTGGAAATAAATCTATTTCACAAATAGGGATAATTCTATTTCAACCAATTTAGTTCACATCGAAGAACTAAACAAGGATTTCAGCCACTGTGAAATTATGTGTCATCAATTTTTAGAAAATATTATTCAATGTAGGGAGAAGAAGCATTCATTCAAGTTTAAAACCCTAGCTCTATGCATCTTCTTCTATTTCATGCAAGTTTTACTTGGTCGCAGTAGGGTTTTATGGTCATTAGACACTTTGGTAGCCCATCAGATCGTGGACAAGCATCGAGGGCTCATAAATGAAAAGGTGAGAGAAGAAGAGTTTACAACTTTCCCGATTTCTATCATGATGATAAGTGTGTCAAGCTAGCGATGAGCAGGTTTCATGATGGGTTTCTTTGGTTAGACCAAACTCACATGATATTCAAGGATGTAATGAAGGCCATTACAGGTTCAAGTGACTTTGGTGGAATTCTCGGACCAAAATATGCCAAGAATATGGTAGTTATGGACTTAACGGGTGCTACATTTGATAAGCACTCCTTGGCATTGATAGTGATAGAAATCTGATGGTTAAATATCTATTGATGATGGTTGGAAATAAAATCTATCTCACAAATAGGGAAAATTCTATTTCAGCCACTTTAGTTCACATGGTAGAACTAAACAAGGATTTCAGCCACTGTGAAATCATGTGTCATCAGTTTATAGAAAATATTGTTCAATGTAGGGAGAAGAAACATTCATTTAAGTTCAAAACCCTAGCCCTATGCATCTTCTTCTATTTCATGAAAGATTTACTTGGTTGCAGTAGGGTTTTATTGTCATTAGACACTTCGGTAGCCCAATAGATCGTGGACAAGCATCGAGGGTTCATCAATGAAAAGGTGAGAGAAGAAGAGTTTACAACCTTCTTTGTCATTTTTTAGATGAATATGCAGAACAAAGATATAATTACAAACAAAATTGTTGTTAAGTATAAGAACGACATTACATTTGTAGTTCCCAGAAAAGTTTGGGTCTCTCCATTTAGATATGAGGAGACTCCTGACATCTTGAAGGCACAACCAAAGTTCTCTTAGAAAGTCCGGTCGATGAGTCTCAAGAACGATTTGGGACTGTAGATGAGAAATCTTTGCAGGTCCATATGGAGCACACCAAGGAACATGAAAAAGAAGTGAAAAGTGTTATCCAAGTATCCTTGGATAAATAAAAGTTGAATGAAGAAGAACTCACTAAAGTTAGATGATCTGAAAGGCTTGGTTTATCCATAACAACTAAAGTTGATCAAACAGATCTTCCCTCAGCAAGCTCTCTGAAGAAGAAGATTGAAATCAAGAGGAAGACCATTGTTTTGGAATTTCAGGAAGAGGAGGAAGTAGAGCTCAATATCAGATACATGTCCAAAAATCTAGAGGGAAGAAGGTCAAAAAGTCACTTGATGCAGAAATTTTGTGTGAATCTCTTTCTCAAGGCACAAGCCCAAGTGGGGTAGGTAATCTGTTCACTGAGACTAATGTTGAAGATCAAAATAGTATAATTAAATCCTTTTATTATTTATTGTGTAAAGTATGATGCCACAATTGAACAATTTATGAATATTGTTCCAAATGAATTGGATGATGATTTGATGAGAGTCAGACAAATTTCTAGAGAAGAGGAACAAGTCATAAAAGATCATGTATTTGAGGTAGTTGGTTCAACCCTCTCTTAAGATAATAAGGCCACCTTGATTGAAGCATGCAATTCTGAGTTAATACTAAGAAAAATCTAGATGGTCTCATGCTTGGTGAGCCCAATGCCAAAGAAAAACATCAGAAAGAGATCATGGAAACTATTATGACGATTACAAGGAATCTTTGTCTTTTCCCCTCTAAATCTAACATCACTACTGAAATATCTGAGGATGTGCATGTTATCGCCCTTGAAGAGGAAGATAATCCATGTAATAGTCCTGATAATGATCCAATGAATGATGTGTCTATCATAGAGAATACAATGGATAATGTTATGAGCATTTGTATGGATATTCTAGAACCTCTAAAGTCCCTTCGGTCAACTCTGAGTCTGACAAGGGAAAAGAGATTGAAGGTTCTACTGATAATCAAATATCTGATAAGGATGCAAGAGATATACTCAAACCAAAATGCAATATCCAATCAAAAGTTAAGGCAGACAATTCGACAAAAGAATCCAGTGTCTAGGTATCTATAATTGGTACCAATTTCGGTACATCTGGAGATGTTTGGAAGAAAATATTCTCTGCTCCTTTAATTATTCCACCTATTACATCTTCTATGCATTCAGTTGATTTCTTTAAGGTTGATCCTATGCAAAAAGTTGAGATTGGAGAATCATTCATTTCCTCTGCTCTGCAAGATCTCTGGAAGAATGACAAAATTATTGAAGACCTTCTGGCAGACTTCATGTTGCAGTTCTTGAGTGCCAATTGGATCCAACCATTCCCAATGCAGAAAAATGCAAGATGATGATCAGTTCTTTGGGTAGCCATGCTGAGAAAATAAGAGAGAAATATGAAAAGGAGAAAGCAGATGACAGAGAAAAACACTTACAGGAAATCAAGGTTAAGTGTGAATCAACACGTTTTCAACTTTCTCAGCTTATCTCTAAAGGCCAGTCTTATTTAGTGTTGGTTAACAGATTTGTCTTACCTTAATTTTACATTGATTGACTCATGTTTCCCTTATTTCTTGCAAAACAAATTGAACCAACAGTTGGGTAAATTTATAGAGAATTTACCCTCTGCATAAGGGTGCAACTTCCAGTATAATATTCAATGAATTTTGTTTAAAATTCTAACTTCACTTTTAACCAGAAAGTGAGTAAAGACATTCACATTCATAATTAAACACCACATGAATGCTATAAAGATCAAAACTATGTATGCAAAATCACAAGTTTGCAACTAAATTAGCTTCACTTTTTACAAAATCTTTCCCTTAACACAGATCTGATCGAGTCTCTCTCGTGTCTCATAGGACAAGGGGGATCAGAACATTCGTGCAAAATCAACAAAAGACCTACTCATTAAATTAATTCATAAACTTATGAGAGTGAAATGACCAAGGAAGCAACAAATGCTGCATAAATGAATATTTATCCCAACAGAGATTTTCTATTCACACTCAAACACACAGATTTGAAAATACAATTTTTTCGTTTGCCATAATGGAGCGAGTATTAAGAAGATTATAAAAGAATCAAGAATATATAATCTAAAGAATGCACAAGTTTACACACGAGCAAAATATGCATTGCTTTATTTCTCAATACAATCTGGAGTACAAAGACCCAAATCCCCTACAACAAACAAAATAATAACTCATGAAAACTACTTCCCCTATTACAGTCAGAAATTTGAAAATTTCTCCCTTTCTCTATAGCACCCCGACTCCTGGAAAAGAAGAACCCTTTTACCACCAAAAATATCTTTTTTAAAGACCCCTTTTTGGTTTACATAACCTATTCTTGAAAAGATCATTGATTAATCTCCCTTTTTTTTTAATCTTTCATTTCTCTCCTGATAACTCCCTCTTTTTCAAGATTTCCTTTCATTATAATGTTGCTTGTAAATATTTTCCCATAGTATTATAAATGCAACTTATTAATTAAAACATATATGAATAGTGGAGATGAAAGATAAAGTATAGTCTTCCCTGTTTAAGCCCACTATCACCTGTTCCAAATAATGTCTTTTGTCACAACTTGAGGATGTTATCATATATCGGGCATTAACCTTTGACAGTTAAAATGGGTCTCGACATGAGAGCATTAAATCATAATTGAATCGTTGGATTTGGCTCAATGTTTGATATGGTTTTGAAAACCTAGTCCTTCAAATTTTGATTGGAGTGATTTACAAGATAATGATTGGTTCAAAAGTTATGATTAACATAATAGAGTACTATCAAGACTGTCATGAAAAGATCAACTGCACAATGCCTATGCTTCAAAGAAAAATTTTCCCACAAACTGTCGGAGTTCGTCATTATTGGTGGAAACACTCTGTCACACAATTTGAGCATCTTTTTACATAGAAATATTCAAATTATATACAACCCAATTGCTACATCAACTTTGTGATGATAGGAACATATTTTATGACCATTTACCATCCTTTTTCTATTCATAGGCTCATCAGAATAAAAGATTTTGAAAATCATATGTGTTGCTCATATTTTGAACTTGAACTGTACTTTTGAACTCGAATTGTTGAACCTTTGAACCTGAACCTGCTACACTTTTGTACTCTAAATGAACCTATACCTTCAAAGCTTTGAACCTTGAACTATGAAAGGTTCAATCGACAAGTTCAAGTTCAAACAAAATTTCACAAGACCAAAGCCAAGAATTCTAAAAGCCTTGATTAAATAACACTCCTTATTTAATGGACATAGGAACAAGATGATCATGAAAAATGAGTAGGGTAACATCGACTTTGACTAGGGACCAGGACTATAAAGGACTAGGAGAATCTAGAAAATCTCTAGGAGAGACCAGTTTCTAGCATCCATTGGGTAACAGAGTCAAGGAGAAACAGAGCACAAGGAATTGCTTGTAGACGGGGGGAGGGGAAACAAGGAAAAACTAACAAGACAAAACCCAAACTAAACCAAGGTTGAAAACTAAGACAAGCTACACCTCGATCACACCAAAAATTTATTTACAAAATATCGAGCAAACAACCCATACCTCCAAGAATGCAATTGGTTTCTCATGTAAAGCGATCAACTGGTTGTGAGAAGTACATGCCGGTGCGGAAAAGTGGTTGATATGTGACTAGAATCATTCCCAATAAATAACCTACAACCACTGTAAAGAAGGATCCCAATAACAACACATTATAAAAGCTTCCTCAAAAACATATTAGGTGCAAAGAGCCACTCTGCATCATAGAATTCTGGCTGGAACATGTCAACACCATCTTGAGTGAGCTGATTCATACTAGAAATACCACAATCTTCCATATGAATGTTAGAAAAATAAGCCATGCCTTTGATGGGACAACTATCTTCAAAAGTACAAGAATGATCTATGAGAAAGTCTTTATCTAAATATGAATTTTGACTCTCTAGACATTCATTTTCCAAGAATTCATTATTAACATTAGCTTCAAAACAAAACGATTCTAGCATGGGATGACTATCAAATAGCTCATCTTCACAATCAAATTTGAATACCTCTAATTTAGATCGCATGTGTGATATCATAACAGAGGTGAATGAGTTTCCCTTGGTTTGTATTTCAGTATTCTCAAAATTCTTAAATGTTTTGGGTTGCAACAATTCCTCAATATCTTGCATGCAATCAAACTGAAAAGACTCATACCTTGTCTGCATATTAATAGGAGAGATACCCCCTACTTTTTCACCATAAGACATCTCTTGTTTATGCTGACCTGTTAAGCTTTCCTGATCAAAATCATTAGCTGAAATTGCATTAGAAGTATCAAATGAAAAAGATTCAAATTCTGAAAAAGAGACATTTTCCAGAACACTTCCATCTAACTGTTCATCATCAAATCCTTGCTCAATAGAGGAAGCATCCGAGCAAGTCATTAAAGTTTTTGATTTTGTAGTTTGATACTTAAATGAATGATCATTCGCAACATGCAAATAATAAATCCCTGCAATGCTAGGAGAGCTATTTTCAATCACAGGAGGTGCTTGGAAATGTCCATAATTAAAGACTTTTAAATTTTGAGAATATGAGATAGGTAGTGCTAATTTTCCTGGTTTCATAACAAGTTTCTTTTGTAGAGGCTCTTTCTTCAGATAAAACTTCTGATTATAAAGACAAATTTCAGATTGTGGCTCGCTCACAACACATTCATCCATGCATTTCATTCCACTTAAAAACATATCATCATCTACCTCAATGGCCTCTTTTTGTGCATCTTTCAAATTGTTTATTTTCTTATGCTTCAACTGGAATTTAATTTCACTTTGCAATGCAGAAATAAAAACACATAGCTGATTACTTTCAGTTGGTTGGATAGCTTGGGGAATTTTACCAACACATCTATTAAATCTATCAATAAAACCTCTCATAGATTCATCCTTTTTCATCTGAATTTGAAAGAAATTCAACGGTAACTTATAAGTATCAACAACAGGCTGAAATATTCCAAGGAATTTTACCTTTAAGTCATCCCAGCTAGTAATGCATCCATCTTGCAAATTCTAAAACCATTCAACAACATTTCCAACAAGGTTGTCAACAAACAGTCTCACAAAGACATTCTCTTCTTGCACTCCAAGAATCCCACAGGTAACCATGACTGCTTTAATGTGATCATCAAGATCTTGAGTCTTATCTCCAACAAATTTTGGAAAGTATTCTCTTGATCCTTTAGGAAGGGCTGAATATTGGGGCAAAGCAAAAGGTCCAAATTTGAGTCCCTCATGGCTGAGCTACAACTAAAGCCATAATACACTAGAATTATTTTACCAAAAGATTTTGCAAATTAATATACAGAGTCACCAATGTGTTTATACATAGAGATATTTAACATAACCGAGGAAAGAAAGCACTGATCTTTCATTTCCAAACTCCCCAATAGAGTCGCCAAAATTCTGTTGGCTAACAGATTTGTCTTACCTTAATTTATAATTGATTGACTCACATTGCCCTTATTTCTTGTAAAACAAATTGAACCAACTGTTGGGTAAATTTATAAAGAATTTACCCTCTGCATAAGGGTACAACTTCCTGTATAATATTCAATGAATTTTGTTTAAAATTCTAACTTCACTTTTAACCAAAAAGCGAGTAAAGGCATTCACATTCATAAGTCAACACCACATGAATTGTATAAAGATCAAAACTATGTATGCAAACTCACAAGTTTATAACTAAAATAGCCTCACTTTTCAGAAAAAACTTTCCCTTAACACAGATCTAATCAAGACTCTCTCGTGTCTCACATGACAAGGGGGATCAAAACATCCATGCAAAATCAACAAAAGACCTACTCATTAAATTAATTCACAAACTTATGAAAGTGAAATGACCAAGGAAGCAACAAATGCTGCATAAATGAATATTTATCCCAACAAAGATTTTCTATTCACACTCAAATGCACAGATTTGAAAATATAATTTTTATGTTTGCCATAATGGAGCAAGTATTAAGAAGATTATAAAAGCATCAAGAATCTATAATCTAAAGAATGCACAAGTTTACACATGAGAAAAGTCTGCATTGCTTTAATTCTCAATACAATTTGGAGTACACAGACCCAAATCCCCTACAATAAACAAAATAATAACTCATGAAAACTACTTCCCCTATTATAGTTAGAAATTTGAAAATTTCTCCCCTTCTCTGTAGCACCCCGATTCCTAGAAAAGAAGAATCCTTACACCACCGAAAATCTCTTGTTTAAAGACCCCTTTTCGGTTTAGATAACCTATTCTTGAAAAGATCATTGATTAATCTCCTTTTTTTTAATCTTTCATTTCTCTCCCGATAACTCCCTCTTTTTGAAGATTTCCTTTCATTATAATGTTGCTTGTAAATATTTCCCCATAGTATTATAAATGCAACTTAATAATTAAAACATATATGAATAACGGAGATGAAAGATAAAGTATAATCTGCCCTGTTTGAGCCCACTATCACCTATTCCAAATAATGTCTTTTGTCACAACTTGAGGATGTCATCATATATCAGACATTAATTGTTGACAGTTAAAATGGGTCTTAGTATGGGAGCCATAAATCACAATTGCATTGTTGGATTTGGCTCAATTTTGGATATGTTTTCGCAAACTTAGTCCTTCAAATTTTGATTGGAGCGATTTACAAGATAATGATTGATTCAAAAGTTATGATTTAAATAATCGAGTATTATCAAGACTGTCATGAAAAGATCAATTGCACAATGCCTATGATTCAAACAAATCTTTTCCCACAAATTGCTGGAGTTCATCATTATTGGTGGAAACACTCTGTCACACAATTCAAGCATCTTTTTGCATAGAAATCTTCAAATTATATATTGTCCAATTGCTACATCAACTCTGCAATGATAGGAACATGTGTTATGGCCATTTACCATCCTTTCTGTATTCATAGGCTCATTAGAATAAAAGAATTTGAAAATCATATGTGTTGCTCATTTTTTGAACTTGAACTGTACTTTTGAACTCAAACTATTGAAGCTTTGAACCTGAACCTGTTGCACTTTTGTACTCTGAATGAACCTGTACCTTCAAGCTTTGAACCTTGAACTTTGAAAGGTTCAACTGACAAGTTCAAGTTCAAACAAAAATTCACAAGACCAAAGCCGAGAATTCCACAAGGCTTGATTAAATAACACTCCTTATTTAATGGACATAGGAACAAGATGCTCATGAAAAATGAGGAGGGTAACATTTAGAAAACAATGATATATTATTTTCTTTTAGTCTTCAATGGCCGGGTGCCACCCAAAGTATCAAATATGAGATGAATATCATTGAAAATATATTAGATCGATTTATAAATCTTAAGTTTTTAGGTTTTAAGTCTTAGGTCTTAAATATTTTTGTAAAGCATCACATCGAGCCACAACCAGAGGTTTTCTTCCAAGCTCTGTCTCGTTGGTATGCTCGTTGAACCTGGTTGTAACTTTATTATATTAATATATATAAGCTTGGTTGTCCACTTTTGCCAAAAAAAAAAAAAGAGAGATCCGGCAAGCTCAGGACAATTTCAAACTATCCAAGGATTTATCTGGCTCTGGAAGGTCAAAGATTGAGAAACTTCATGATAGGTATTATGAGATACAACAAAAAAGGGATACTATCATTATTTCCTTAGGAAAGCTAAGAGATTTTAGAAATGAAAGTGTTTCCTTTATGAACATAGCTCTCTCTCATGTCTCTGAGTTCTCTTACTCTGATCTCGATTCCATTCATGAGGCAGAGTAGTTGCAAGCATCCCTATTGGCACATATCGAGTTTCTGATAGAAACTATCTCTCATTGGGACAAGCACAAGGATACTTGGACCACTCATGCTCAGAACCTTAAGCAGTCCTCAGGAAGATAGTGATTGCCCCTATTAGGGGAAGTTTCAGTTTCTTTTTTTTCACACCGTTTCTACCTTTTTTTGTTACTCTTTGTCATTGTTGTCAAAGAGGGAGTAGTAGGAGAAAGTGTTGCATTAATCATCTTTTTATGCATAAATATTGTTGGTACTTCTGGTAATTTCAGCAAACTTAATCTGTATAACTATATTACCATCAACGACAAAGGGGGAGATTGTTGACCTATTTGTCATTGTTGTCATTGATGTCATGAATATCTTATGTTATCCGGTATGTATGTATAGTTTGCTTCATGTATGCAATATTTATTTATCATGTGTGCATAGTTTTGAGGTCCAGTATTCCGCTTTATTGGAAGTTTCTTTTGGGTCCGGTCTTATTCGGATATGGTGACACATGTTTCAATATACTTTAGATCTGGTCCTATCCAAATGTGTTGGAAAGCATGGTTGGTGCAGGAGCACCTTGCAGATTTTGAAAACCATTTAAGTAATGAAGGCTCTTAGAAGTGTTTGTAGGTTCTTTGAATGTTTTTGAGTTGTAATAAGGTCTTTCAAGACCATTTGAGTTGTTTTGATTAGCCATGTAAGGCTTTGATGCCATTTTTGTAGTATGAGCTTCTTAGGACCTATTTGGTCAACCATGGTCAAATGACCTTGGAGGTCACAAAAAAAGATGATGATGAAGTTTGGATGTAAGATTGTGATCAGATTCAATACACTTAGAAATTTCCATAAATGTGTTGTAATAGTGCCTTGTACAGACATTGTACAGACTCCATGTGCAGAATAAATCATTGATTTGAATATACATATGTGTTTATGTTCATTTGGTTTTTATTTGGCAGGAAAAGACTATGTAATAAGGAAGATGTCTGTATTTTTGTAACAGGTGGTTTGAAAACCATCCAAAACCAGGGTTTCTAAGGAAATGTTTTCTTAACCCCACATTCCTTTGGCCAAATTGGCTCAAATTATGAGGAATGGTAGGGGAGAAAATATACTTTAAGATTCTAGAGGTTTCTAAGTGGGCTATTGAACTAGTGGATTTTGGGATCATGCCCTAGGCTAGGCATCCTCATGTGACTAGCCTATTTTGACTGCTAAAAATTGTGCAGGGGTAAAACTAAGTGTGCCTAAAAGCCCTTTTATCCCTTTTATCCCTTTTATCCCTTTTAGCCCTCCTGTATTAGCAACGTTTGACCCAACAAATGCAAGAGTTGGGTTCTGAGTTTTGGAAGAGTTTTGTGTCATCATTGGAGGCATCAAAAAGTGTCAAGAGACTGTGGTATCACTAGGAGGATTTCCAAGTTCAAAATAGGGCTACTAGGAGTAGGTGTCTAGTGGAGGGCAGTCATCTTGATTGCATCTATACAAGCAAAATGGTGTTGTTTTAGTTGTAATCAATGTTCCTAGGGATATAAAAAAGGTTCTATATGGTTCATACCTATTCTGAAATGGTGGATATGTTATAAGCCAAGTTATCCATAGGTGGCGAAAAGAGAGTTGGTGTCAAGAATAGTCTTGATCTGAGAAGTTGTATCTCCATGAGTTGTTCATGGATGTAGTGGGGTCCCATTGAGGAAAGAGGAGTGTAAAGGATTACTTTCATGATGCTATCAAGAGTTTCCAAGAAGCCATGTGAATGTTGAGACCTTAGTTGAGGGTCTATTGGATTGAGTTTGTGTGAGAGGCCTTTGTTCCTTGGGGCTTTGCATCATATTGGTATCAGAGAAAGTTTGATAATTGGGAGGAGATATTTTTGGTGTATGTTAGCAGAAGAGAGCCAAGTAGAGGCTAGTATAATTCCTCCAAAGGGAATGTCCATAGAGGTGGCTAAGAAATTCCAAGAGATGGAAGAGATGATCAAGTCCGGGGTGAAAGAGGCACTCAAGGTTGAATTAAAGGTAATAAAGAAAGGAAACAGACCAAGTGAGGAGATTGATGAAGAAGGGGAACACGAGGATGAACAAGAAGAACCCCAAAGGTAGGAGCCAGAGATACTAGTTGATCAGAGACCATTCCTAACAATAGGCAAAGACTCTTTTGAGGCAAAGATTGAGATTCCTACCTATAGTGGGAAAATGAATGCTGAAGAACTTGTAGATTGGATAGATGCCTTGAATAATTATTTTGAGTACAAGGAAGTGGTTGAGGAGAAGAAAGTGAAGATTGGAAAGAACAAACTAAAGGGTGTTGCCTTAACCTGGTGGAACTATACTTAAGGTGAAAGGGTGAAGATGGGCAAGAGTATGATTCATTATTGGGATAGGATGGTATCCAAACTCAAGGCCCAATTAATGCCTATTGATTATGAAGTGAAACTATATAGGAAAATGCAAAAATTGAAGCAAAAGGAATTGGATGTGGCTTCCTACATAGAGGAATTTCAAAAATTGAGTTTGAGATCAGGGCATTGTGAAGATGAAAAGGAGAAGTTTGCTAGGTACATGAATGAGCTCAAGTTCAACATTCAAGATGAGATGAGTATGATGACTCCTAAAACAATAGATGAATGCTTTCAAATGGATTTAAGGGTGGAAGATAAGTTGAGAAGAAAAAGTGAACAACACGGTAGGGTAAGAGGAGGCAAGAACTTAGAGGAAAAGGAAATTTTGGGGGAAAAGGACAATCTCAAAAACCCCAAGGTGAGTCTAGCCAATAAGAACAAAGTGGAGACTGAGGTTCAAGAGGAGGCTTGAAGACCCAATGGAAGGGGTAGATTTTGTGGACCAAAGAGAGGTCATAGTGTCTTCATAGGAAGATTCTTCAATTGCAACCAAGTAGGGCACACTACAAGAAAGTGTCCTAAGAAAGCTTCAAACTCTCATGGAGGAGAGAGAAGGAACCAGTTGGTTCAAGAGGAAGATTGCCAGAGTGTCAATTCCCCAATTAGAAGTGTATCCCCATCCCATGATGGAGAAATCTTGACGATGAGGAGAATGATGTTGAAGGTACCTCAAGTGAAAGAACCCCCTTAGAGGAGATGTTATTCAGAACCATGTACAAGGCCTATGGTAAGCTATGTAAGGTAATTGTTCATTCAGGTTCTACTAAAAATTTGGTTTCCACAGAGATGGTAGACAAAATAAAGTTGGAAATATTACCTCATGCTAACCCTTATAAGGTGATGGTTGAATAAAGGGAAACAATTCTTAGTAGATGAGCAATCTTGGGTAGAATTTGAGATATGAGAGTTTAAATACAAAATATTGTGTGATGTGATTCTGATGGATGCTTGCCATCTGTTGTTAAGAAAGCCATGGAAGTATGATGTACAATCCTAACATGATGGGAAAAAAACTCTTTTCTTAGTATGATGCACAATCCCAACATGATGGGAAAACAAACTCCTTTCTCATAACCAAAAATGGGAGAAAATTCAAGATGGATCCTTTACCGGATGAGGGTGTAGATAAGAACATTGGGTCAAGTGTCATGTTAGTGAGTGGAAAATATTTTTTAGACATCCTAAAGGAGGAAGGAACCCCTGGGTATTCTCTGATTTTGAAACCCAAAAATAGTCCTAATGTGCCTAGTCACGGTAAGGAAGAATTTCCCAAGGAGGTGCAACAATTGTTGGACAGGTATATGAGCATAATGGTGGAGGAAATTCCTAACATGTTACCACCCATTTGGGACATAAGCCATCAGATTGACTTCATACCAGGTTCTACTTTGCCAAACAAACCAATCTATAAGATGACTCCATCTCAGAATGAGGAGATTACCAAGCAAGTGAAATAATTGTTGGATAATGGGTTGGAGAGAAAGAGTCTTAGTCTATGTTCTATTCCAACAGTCCTATCACCTAAAAAGGATGGTATATGGAGACTTTGTACTGATTCTAGGGCCATCAATAGGATTACCATAAGATATAGGTTTCCTATGCCTAAAATTCAAGACTTAATGGACTGTTTGGGAGGAGCTTTCTAATACTCCAAAATTGATCTCAAGAGTGGGTATCATCAAAAAAGAATAAGGCAAGGAGATGAATGGAAGACAACCTTCAAGACAAATGAAGGTCTTTACGAGTGGATGGTGATACCTTTTGGGCTATCCAATGCCCCAAGCACCTTTATGTCCTTCATGAATGAGGTATTGAATGGATTCAATGCTAAATTTGTTTTTGTTTATCTTGATGATATTCTTGTGTTTAGCAGGACAAAGGAGGAGCATTTAGAGCACTTGAACCTAGTTTTGAAAAAGTTGCATGATGAAAAGTTGATTATCAACATGGAGAAGAGTGTCTTCATGAAGGAGGATCTTGTCTACCTTCATTTTGTAATTTCCAAGGGAGGATTTGAAGATGGATCTAGAAAAGGTGGAGGCTATCTTGTCATGGCCAACACCCAAGACAATAGATTATGTGAGGAGTTTCCATGGATTGGCAACATTTTACAGAAAGTTCGTAAAAAAATTCAGTCATATATGTGCACCTATCCTAGACACAATCAAGGGAGGTAAAAAATGTAAGTTTTCTTGGACAAATGAAGCAAATGAATATTTTGAGTATTTGAAAAAGAGAGTAGCACAACAACCTATTCTTGTTTTACCCAATTTTAACAAGTTGTTC
The DNA here is from genome assembly GCF_030272615.1 of Cryptomeria japonica. Classification (NCBI taxonomy): domain Eukaryota; kingdom Viridiplantae; phylum Streptophyta; class Pinopsida; order Cupressales; family Cupressaceae; genus Cryptomeria; species Cryptomeria japonica. The sequence goes on from NC_081414.1 coordinate 131,631,931, forward strand.
ATAGTGGAGTGTAATACTAGTAACCTTGTCATAGTGGTTGTGTTGAGTCAAGAGGCTAGACTGGTGGCTTTCTTTAGTGATAAAATCAATGATGCTAAAAGGAAGTACTCTACCTATGATTTGGCGTTGTATGCAATGCTACAAGCCTTGAAGAAATGGTGGCATTATCTTTTACCTAAAGAATTCATTGTGTATACTGACAATCATGCTTTCAGTTTTGTAAATGGACATGAGAAACTTAGTCACACACATATGAAGTGGGTTGAACATCTTCAAGCCTACACATTCACCATCAAACACAAGAAGGGGCAAGTCAATAAAGTGGCAGATGCATTGAGTATAAGGGTGTGCATGGTGCAAGAAATCTAGTTGAAAAGTGTGGGAATTGATTCCCTCAAACAATTGTACAAGGATGGTGAAGATTTCAGTGAGATATATGAGGTTTGCACTCAATTTTTAGATACTTACCATTCTGATTTTTTTGAGTTTTTGTTGCAGCAGGGGTTGTTGTTCAAAGGGATTCATTTGTGTATCCCTAGATTCTCCATGAGGGAGAACATTATCAAAGAGAAACATTGTGGCAGTTTGGGAGGTCACTTTGGGCTTGATAAAACCTTGGAACAAGTGAAGAGGTATTATTTTTGGCCAAAGTTGCAGCATATGCCAAAGGGCTAAAGTAACATCATCAAATGCAAGTTTATATCAACCACTCCCTATTCCTAATAGACCATGGGAGAGTATCAACATGGATTTTGTTTTGGGTCTTCCTAGGACTCAAAGAGGTTTTGACAACATTTTTGTTGTAGTAGACAAATTTAGTAAGATGGCTCACTTTTTTCCATGTAAATGTACTAATGATGCTTCCCATATTGCTAGCTTATTCTTCAAATAAATTGTTAGAATCCATGGTTTTCCTCTTAACATTGTGACTGATATGAACTCTTAAGTTTGTGGGACACTTTTGGCATACATTATGGAAGAATTTGGGGACTCAATTGTCCTTCACATTAGCCTATCACCCTCAGACTGATGGACAAACTAAGGTAGTGAATAGATCATTGGGAAATTTGCTTAGATGTCTCACAAAGCAACAGGGGGAAGCTTGGGATATGATTATCCCTCAAGCTGAATTTTCTTATAATGATTATGTCAATAGAAGCACAGGAAAAAAATCCTTTTGAGGTTGTATATGGGATTCATCCAAGAGACAATCTATAACTAAGAGATCTACAAGGATTGGAAAGAAGAAGTTCTCAAGGTGAAGACTTTGCAATGGGTATGAAAGACATTTATGATAGAGTAAGAGAAACTCTCTAAAAAGCCATCAAGAAGTACAAAGAGAAGGCCAATGAAAAGAAGAGGGATGTGTAGTATAAGGTGGAGATTTGGTGATGGCACACTTGAAGAAAGAGAGACTTCCAAAGCGGAAACCAACTAAGTTGCTTATGAAAAATATTGGTCCTTGAAGGATGGTGCATAAATTTGCAGTATAATGTATGTATAGTTTGCTTCATGTATGGAATATTTATTTATCATGTGTGCATAGTTTTGAGGTCCAATATTCTGCTTTATTGGAAGTTTCTTTTGGGTCCGGTCTTATTCGGATATGGTGACACATGTTTCAATATACTTTAGATCTGGTCCTATCCGAATGTGTTGGAAAGCACGGTTGGTGCAGGAGCACCTTGCAGATTTTGAAAACCATTTAAGTAATGAAGGATCTTAGAAGTGTTTTTAGGTTATTTTAATTCTTTTGAGTTTTAATAAGCTATTTCAAGACCATTTGAGTTATTTTGATTATCCATGTAAGGCTTTGATGCCATTTTTGTAGTATGAGCTTCTTAGGACCTATTTGGTCAACCATGGTCAAATGAAATCTAACATGCCTAAATGAGGAAAGAAATGCATTTTGGTTTCTATATGGCCTATTTTTAAGGTTTATGATGTTTCCTAATAGGTTACATAGGCAAAAGTCATAAGTTGTCAAGTTTGTGCAAAGTTGTCAAATTTGATGACAACTTTTGTTGTCAATTTGTTGTCACTTTGTAACTAATCTCCCTCCAATGGCTACCTAATTCAAATTTCAGTTAGATTCAGTTGAGGAGGTTGGAGAAACCTTTATTAAAGCCTTGGAGGTCAAGAAAAATGATTATGATGAAGTTTGGATGGAAGATTGTTATCAGATTCAATAAACACTTAGAAATTTCCATAAATTTGTTGTAACAGTGCCTTGTATAGACATTGTAAGGACTCCATATGTAGACTAAATAATTGATTTGAATATAAATATGTGTTGATGTTAATTTGGCATTGATTTGGTAGGAAAAGACTATGTAATAAGGAAGACATCTGCATTTTTGTAACAAGTGGTTTGAAAACCTTCCAAAACAGGGTTTCTAAGGAAATGTTTTCTTAACCCCACATTCCTTTGGCAAAATTGACTCAAATTATGAGGAATGGTAGGGAAGAAAATTTAATTTAATATTCTAGAGGTTTCTGAGTGGTTTTTTCAACTGGTGGAGTTTGGGATCATGCCCTAGGCTAGGCATCCTCGTGTGACTAGCTTGTTTTGAATGCTAAAAATTATGTAGGGGTAAAAATAAGTGTGATGGAATCCATATAATGGTGAATTTGATGGTGGGGGATGTGTGTAGACCTATTCCACCCATTGGTGTCATTGGATTAGGCAATTAGTGTGTGGTTGCTTTGTAAAAGTGGCCTAAAAGCCCTTTTAGCCCTCCTGTAGAACCAACATTTGACCCAACAAATGCAAGAGTTGGGTTTTGAGTTTTGGAAGAGTTTTGTGTAATAATTAGAGGCATCAAAAAGTGTCAAGAGTCTTTGGTATCAATAGGAGGATTTTTGAGCTCTACCTTAAAACTTCAAAACAAGGCTACTAGGAGTAGGCGTCTAGTAGAGGGCAATCGTCTTGATTGCATCTATAGTAACAAAAGGGTGTTGTTTTGGTTGTAATCAATGTTCCTAGGGATAGACAAAAGGTTCTATAGGGTCCATACCTATTCTGTAATGGTGGATATGTTATAAGCCAAGTTAGTCATAGGTGGCGATAGAAGAGTTGGTGTCAAGAATAGTCTTGATGTGAGAAGTTGTATCTCCATGAGTTGTTCATGGATGTAGCGGTGTCACATTGAAAAAAGGGGAGTGTAGATGAGTCCTTTCATGATGCTGTCAGGAGTGTCCAAGAATCCATGTGAATGTTGAGACCTTAGTTGAGGGTCTAGTGGATTGAGTTTGTGTGAGACCTTTGTTCCTTGGGGCTCTACATCAATGGTCTACCAGTCTACTTATTGTATTAATGCTCTTGATGAAAGCTAACACTGCATGAAGATGCTTTGGTGATTTTGGTGTGTAGATAAGTTTGGTCTCACCCCTTCTAGTTGAGCTGACTTGTTAATCAGTTGGTGAGGATATATATTTCCAAGAGTATTATGTGTTAGAGATATGGTTGTTGAAAAACAACTAATTTTGTGTACTATATGTGAAAAGGTTGTAGCTGTGTATTGTGTGAAAATCAAGTATAGCGAAGATAAGAGACAAGTTATGTACTTCAAGGAAACTGTAATCCATGCATATGTCAGATGCAGCTACAACAGTTCAATTCATGTACATATCATAATCTGGTTGTAAGCCTCTTTTTTGTATTTTGGACAGTAAGTCCAACCGACAGTAGCCAAACTGGCAGTGAGCCAAATGGTTAGTGAGCCACCCCTTGTATCATGCAATTGGTTACATATTGCATTATTCCTAAGAGAATATCTCTCTGTGGTTTTTCCCATATTGGGTTTTCCACATACAAAATTTGGTGTTATGTGTTGTGCCTCTATTTTCTTTACTGGATTTAAATATGTTATGTGATTAGTTAATTAAAAGTTTAAATAAGTTCAAGGGAATACTGATTCACCCCTCCCCTCTCATTATTTTGGTTATTCAATAATACCTTGTTAGAAAAACTCTTAGTTTTATAGATATCACCTATTTTTCTTCATAACTTGCATGCACTATCTTCTATAGGGACATTCAAGAAGATAGAGTCAGTGAGACACAACTAAATGGTTCCTCATGCATTCTTGTATAAATATTTCCACTCACCATCTGTCAAGGTAGAATCCTTTGGTTTCTTTTGTTTTGAAATTGGAAACCTCTAATCTCTCTCTTCTAGGAAATCCTCAACTTTCAGCTTCCATATCTTTTAATAAGTTCCATTGAACTTCTCAATATCTTGACAAGAGGTTGAGACCATGGTATAAAACCTTTCTCAAATCTACAAAAAACCCACAAAATGAATTCTCCCACTGTAGCAAAAAAACTTCAACACTTATAGAGAAAGATGTCCCTCCCTCAACATAACCATTGGCACTGATACAAAATGTTGTAAAACAAGGTGAAGAAAGATTGCAATATGAAATTTAAATGAATATCATCACAAATGTGAAACTAAAGATTAACCATTAACATAGTGATTGTAGAATCAAAACAAGAACAAGAAAACCATTGCACATGAAACACCAAATTTATGTGGAGAAACACTTTTGGGAAAAAACTCCACCATAGAAAGAGAGGAGAGTATATTACTAATCCAATGAATAATACAACAACAATAAACTTCTTTGTAGACCTCTATAAAACTTGGCAACACTTTGTTACCCTACAATCTAAACAAGACTGAATAAACAACACTATCTCAAGGCACTGATTTATAAGAGTTTGTAAGGATGATAACCACTATGGTATCACCAAACAACAAAAAGAAAAACCACCTAGAAAAACTCACACCCACCTCCCAAAATAGCCTCTTACAAATGTTGTTATAGATGTCATAAGGCATCTCTCATGCATGTGCACTTGTGTAAGGATTATGTCATAAATATTGTCATAGATGTTGTCATAGCAATAATGACTATCATAAACATCATATATTCTCTTACAATTCCTAACAAGTGTCTACGAGCCTCAAAATAGAATATTCCTAGAGGGGTCACCTAGCTATTTTTTCCTTTTCCTATAGGACACATGGGAAGAGTAACTTTATCTTTACACGATCTCTATCACAACCATTGGTTTAACGGTTTAACCTCTTAACACCCTTGCCCACCCAAAATAGAGTGAATAAATTATGGATAAGGTACACTCGGTTCATATCACCATGCGAACATATAACATTAATTTTGCAACATAAAGGCTACAAATAAGCTTGGATACGAGCTAAGAGAAAATACACTAAGGCAAGGGCACAAAAAGTAGTGTTAAATTGTACAAGGTTACAATTTACGTTGCTAGAAATATATGGTTTTTTACTACTCAATTTAAGAGTTTGAGAGAGAGAGAGAGATAGAGAGAGAGATTTCATATAACCATGCATCTTATTCATTTAATCATTATGAAATAGAGAATTATAAGGAGATAGAATATGGCTAGTGTTGATTATTCTATTTTTAAGCATTGTGTATGTGATAAAAATGGTTTTAAATAGATGCTCATTTTCTTGAGAAAACCTTGGTAGAATCCAAATTGGATTTTTGTGGTTTTTTAAAGAAACCTTGTATGATAATATTTTTTTGTAAAAAATAAATTACATGATTTTATGTTTAATTTCATAATAGTTGGTTCTTATTTATTTTGATTCTAAAAATGTCTATTTATCTTTAGCGAGTTACATAAATTTTGGTGATTCTTTACCATCTTTTATTCTAGTGAATATCTCCTCTTTACAATGGACACATATGCTATCACTTCCAACCACCTTATTCTCACAGATGCCTAGGTAAAACTTCTCACATTTCACCATAAAGTATACACATCATTATACATTTTTCTATATATTTATATTATTAGACTAATCATGTGGTTGTATACCTTCCTTTAACACTTCACAATGTACACCAAAAGTGGGAAGGCTATCATGTAGATAAGTTGGAATGGTAAAAAATCCTTCATCATTGTGATGAAGTATTTGATTTTTTTTTTAGGTCGATTAACTACAATTACGGGTTGCACCCTTCTATTGATATCAAAAAAGGTCAATACATAGTTTCATGATATTATTTTCAGACTAGTAGACCCCCATATTGTCTCAAAATGCCTCTAGTCCAACCAAATCAATCCCAAGTTTGGACCAGGGGCTGCTAACACTTCACCTTTTAACTCCATGATGTTATAATGATGAAATCCTAATCACGAATTTCGTCATGAATGTGTCTAGTGCAATTTGTGACACTACATTTTTAACTTAAAAACACATCACCTAAAGTCTTCTTGATAGCAAGTATAACCAAAATGTGTCTAGATATGAAAAACCTCTTCAAATGATGCCCAATCACTTATCTTAAGAAAGACATCTATTTCCTATTGGAAACCAAACAAATAGGAGTATACATCCTTGTCGAAGGTAGGTGGTGTTCACACAACTAGAAAAATGAGTCATTCCCAACTACCACTAGGCTAGATAAACAAGCACAACTTGGAGATTTCTTTCACACGCACTTGTTTCTTGATGCATTTCCAATCTCACTTCAATACACTGCCATCCTAATCACATCAAATCTACCAAAATCTATCAAAGGACAAAGGGATTAAACGTTAATGAGGGCTCCCAATAATAGCTTGCAGTCATTCCTTCATTGACACACCATTTTTTAATTATTATGTAATGTGTTGGTCATTTATCCAATTAAAACATCATCATCAATTTGAATATCTCTCTATGGAATTTTGCCCAAGTAGTTTATGCTATTTCTGAAGGTTCATCTTACTATGATAAGTGCAAGCTAAGATTATCTGATCACTTGATTTCCACAAAACTCACCACAAATCATTATGATATGACACCAAACCAAAAACTAATGTCAAGGGTGCCAAATGCAACTGAGGTGGAAGTGATGGGACCCATCCAAATAAATGCCATTTTATTATTGAATTGTTTTTTTTGCAAGCTCATCATCTAATGAGTTACCGTCATGATAAATGTGTGTGATTTTGAATTCCATGAATTTGGTGATGAGATCACAAATTGATTTTAGCCATTTGTCAAGATTCTAGTTGGGGGTAAAGTGTTGTCAAATCACATTGATTGTTATTAGTGAGTCTCCTTCCAAGTGGATGTGATCTGCCTTCAGTCCCAATTTGCACTTTAGGCCTAAAAGTGCATCTCTAAACTCTATTATGTTTTTTGTGGTATCCTCAATAAATTAAGTCATTTCTCCCAAAATATTTCTAGTGTGATCTCGTGCAACACAAATTGCACCTCTTGGACCTAGGTTTCTCCTAGAATCCCCATCGAAATTAACCTTCATACTTCTTATCTATGACACCTCCTACACCACATTTTCTCTAGGACTGACAAAAAGATCAACCTTTCTAGCTCCATTAACGAGGGAGTGATGAAGTCTTTGATTTTACCAAAAAAAGAGTTCCTCTTTTTTTTTTTCATTCTATTTTACTATCTTTGCAAGAATGAGAATTTATTAGTCTTCTAGTGGAGGGATTTTATTCACATAAAATGAAAGTGTTGCAAAATGGGAGTGATTCTTAGTAAATATGTTCTATGTATTGATCCTTTCTTTGATCAAGATTTCATGATTGATTTAATTATTATCCTTGAATAGATCTTCCTAATGGCATTGACCTTTATTATGTGAGAGGATCACATGAAGGATGAGATAACTACACCACCATCCTTTGTTTCCCAATTTCAAGAGTAGGGTAATTTTCTTTAAATTTTATGTATTTGTACCTCACCCAACACTTGCTTAGTTGTACAAGTATTCACCAATATTTTGACTAATGTTATATTGATTTCATTCTCAACTTGAATATTCTTTGTTTTTTTACTAATTTTATTCTAAGCTTGAATATTCTTTTAAAAATATTGGACAAGATAAGATTATTTTAATTTATATTACCAATTTATGACCTCAAGATTAAAATATATTTTTTTAGGATATTTCTTTAATTTAGCTAATTTATTTTACTATGACAATCACAATACAAAAATAGTAGACTATGTAGAGAGAATTTGTGCGCAAGATGTTACATCTCTCTACACTCTACTTAAACATCACACTCTTCAAGGCTCAAATAGTCAATGCCAATCTTAGACTTCATCCCTACAAAAAAGTTAATTAAAGATTTCCATTTCTTTCTTAAATATTGAATGAACTAGCAATCACTAAAGGGGCTCAAGTTAATGTAAAGGTGTAGTGTAGTGCCCTTCCATGACACACTCTTTTATGATGGTCATGATGGTTACTTATGGACTTGATTAGACTCTTTATGTTGAGAAAATTTATAGTGACTCTTGATACTTTATGTTTCTATGTTGGATGATGTTATACTCAGGACTTATGATGATATTAGGGTTTATGTTTGGTTATTTATGTTTACTCATTATCATGTGATGTGGCTTATATTTATTTAAATTGATGTTTTTCCATGTGCTAACCCTTATTTCTTGTTTACATTAGATATGATGTTGATGTTATGATGATATTATGCCTTTGCTTTGTTGTCTTATTGTTGTGGACGTGAAAGGGATGATGTCACATCACTCATTTATGAGTAGGGTGTGATGTTGCAATTCTCTTTCACCTATTTTTTTACCTTATGTTATTATATTGTGTGTGTAAATAAGAGTTTACTTTAGTGGCGAATATTCGCCAATGGCGAATATTTCACATTGGCGACCTGGAAAATGGCAAATATATTGTACTGATTGGGGGTGGCCATGTCACCAGGAATTTATAAATATTCATCAAATGCACGACCCAATCACCCATTGTTTAATGTAATTACTTGTATCTATGTGAATATTTCACCAATAGAATCCATGTTTTCCACATGGTAAATTCAATTTTTTTGCCTACACTCTTCGAGGTTGCCTTAATAGATGGCCATAATTCACCAATAGCCATATAAAGATTTATTTGCTAGGAGGACCCAATTCGCCTAGCATTTTGCAAACGCGTGTCTCCATTAACCCCAAATTTCACCAACTCTATTATATTTGCCAATTAACTAGTTAGCCCATAATCGCCTTGGAAATTACATAAGACATGTTATAGTTAAGCGGAACGCCAAATATTTATATACCATATAAAATTCCTGCCGAACTCGCCAAATAAGGATTGGTATAAATAAATTCAAAGATAAGATCTATCTCTACACAATTTGGTTGGTTCTGGGCTCTCAATTCAGATCAATAGCGAAGTTTCAGACGAGGAACAACCATTGTTGTTGACTGCATTGGCGACTACTAGTGACCTATTAGGTGAGTGATCATATTTTTGAAGTGTTATAATATTATTCTAAATTCATCTCTATTTGTTGTATTGTTAAGTTCATTCTTATTTAGTGGGCACCCGTCAGTGCTAGTGGTCACCTGGGAGACCTCAAATATCTAGATTGTATGTCGTAGGGCCAACGAATCATATAGTATACTCTATTTACTATTATTACTTCTTCAACAACTTGATATTTTCTTGTAGCCTTTATTTCATTGGAGATGTCAAATAGGAAGAAGGGTAGGAATCCTGAATGTGGGGAAGGCCAAGAGAGGCCAACAAAACTCAGAACTTTGTCTTCGTACTTTGGCGTTGGCAAAGATCATGGTGAAAATCAGGAAGGTACATCATCACAAGTACAAGTACAAGATTCACAGCCTTCACCACATATTGAAGAAGGTGGAGAACCTGATATCTCAGATTACGATGAACTTGAAGAAGATTTTTTGGTAGATACCTAGGTTAGCCGAAATGATATAATCAACTTGGGTGCTAATGCCATAGATGATAATGCATGGAAGGGGAAAGGAAAAGCCATATCAAAAAAGGATCAACCAAAATTTAAAAAAAGGATCGGGAGTGGGATATGTCAATGAGGAATTTTTAAATTAATTGGGCGTGAAAGTATCCATTCATTGAACCAGTAGAGAATCCAATTGAAGGCAAGCCTCCAATAGAATGAAGGTGTAAGATTTGCACTTGGAAACCTAAGAAGGAAAAGAGGTTACAGCTAAAAATTGACACCATAGAAAATCATATGGGTAAAGTTTATGAAAAAAAATGATAGACAGAGTTGAAAAATTAGTGATAACATGGAAAACAAAGGAGGAATGTAAGCATGTGAGGAATGCCGAAGAATTTATTTTCGTGAGAAAATACAGACAAAGCCTGCTGAAGTTAAAGGTTCTATTGAAGATAATCTTGAAAAAGCAATGCATATATAACACTTGGGAAAATTTGTTCAGTTAAGTGTTGTTTTTTTATATTTTGAGAAGAGGGCATGCTATGACAGACTACCCATCAATGAGTGGTTTATTACACTTTTTGAAAGTTCCTAACTATCCTAATAGTCACTGGTCAGTAAACAGTAGATGGGAATGGGCAAGTTGTCTTGCTGAGGTTGAAAAAGAAGATGTAAAGGAAAAAAAAGAGAGTCAAAATTTATTGCATTGTCTTTAGACAAAGTTATGACAGTAGATAATACTTCATGGGTAAGCATGCATGTTTATACTATATTGAATCATGCCCGCCAACCTCATCTGCTATCTGTTTCTAAAATTAAGGATAGTGTTACAACAAAAAATTTATTTCAACTAGTAAATAGTTGTTTAATTGAACATGGAGGTATGGATGACATGACGATTGCCAAAAAGTTGGTGTGTGTTGGAGCGGATGGAGAATCAGAGCAACCGAAATTTCCTGACCTACTTTGGACATTAAGTAATATAGAGACACTCTTAACTTTAGCAACTCTTCTCCCCATGCTAGAGGAAATGAGGAATATTATGAAAAAATCCTAGCAAAGAGCTATGTATATTGTAGAATATGCTAAGTTGTGTAAGAGGACATGCCTCTCCCTCGATAATCTCTATCGATCTCAATGAACATTATCTGATGAATTTTTTTCTAAGTGGCGGACACTCACAGATTTGAACAATCCTGATAACTTTTTATAGATTGGTACAAACGGGGAGATATGTGCCAGTGTACACAAAGTTGAGATACCAATGCACTTCTTTGCCATGGTTGAGATAGAGGAACTAGGAAAGCACTCCAAGAAGCAACTATCAAGAGTTACAAGGGAATATTTTAGAAAGATTGTTGAGTCTGTAACTGATTTTGTGAAGAAAATTGCCTATGATCTTTCCTCATAGATTAGAACCAGATTCCCTCCTGAGAAACTACTTGAAGCCATGTATATTGTGTTTCCTCAATATTGGAGCTTCAACAGTGCAACTGATTTTTGAGCGAAGCTACTGACTTTGATAAATCAATTTTGCAAATCCATAGAATTCAATGGAGTAACTATAAATGAAATTTTAAACAAAAGTCTTCTTAGAGAGAAATCATCCCATTTTGTATATGTTGGCATTTTATGTTTATGTTGTGATTATCATTGATGGACACACACTTGTATTGAGATCCCCTTTATATGTATGAGCTTGTGCTCAACCGGTATGTTGTATACTAGTCTCTAGACTAGTGATTTTGTAGAATGTGTTTCCTGGTCTGAAGCGGCATGTCGACCCCAAGCGGTTCATAGATCACAAGCAGTACGAGGGAGCAAAGCGGCACAACACATTCTTACCAGTCTTCATTTTTGTATGAACCGGTAATACTCTGTGATAAGTTACCAATCCACCGATTGTTTGATGTTACCGACACATTGACGGTGCTTTTTGTGTCATGTTACTGAGTATGTCTAGATTCATTGAACCTAGGAAATTGTAATGTAATCCTATTGGACCGACATGAAATCAGATTCCTTTAAAAGGACATCATGTCTAGGGTTTTAAGTTGTTGCTGAAAGGGTTAATTTTGAGCTAGGAGTTTGAGGTGGAAGTTGAGTTGTTGTGAGAACGATCTTATCTGAGAAGATCAAGTTGTAACTATGAAAGAAAGAGAGAAGACTGAAGTAATGCTGGAATGCATTAGCTGTGAGCAATACTGGATCCAACCAAGCAGTTTGTGCTATTAGATAGATCAAACACTTGTTGATTACTCACATCATTGACAAGTTTGTAGCCCTTAACTGGGTAGGCCTCGAAGCCTTTGTAAAATCCTCTAACAAGGTGGTTCACACATGTAAATCTAAAATCCTCTAACAAGGTAGTCTTTAATCGGACTTATCTCCTAACAGAGATTGAGATTCTGAACAGGATCTGTTCTGGTGAAGAACATTGTAAGACCTTAACCGGTCTGGTTTCTATTCTGTAGATAGTGACTTGTGAGTTCCATCTCACCGTGGTTTTTCCCAGTTGGGTTTCTACGTCAAATATCTTGTGTTATGGTTGTATTTCTTTTGTGGGTGAATGCTTTATTCGCATTTTGGTTTGCATGTGTGGTAACCGGTTTGACTGTTAAACTGCTTTATCGGTTTATCTTTAGACCGTGTAAGTGTTTTAGTGCAGAAGTTTTTGGCATACTAATTCACCCCCACCTCTTAGTATTCATCAATTGGTATCAGAGCCTACCTTTCTATAGGTTTAACCACTTGGAAAGAGATATGGGGGAATACACCTTGAGGGAACTTACTCAATGGCTCAGTAAGTCTAAGCAAGCCTATGATGATCTTATGGTCAAATACAAGGCATCTCAAGCAAAAAGGAGAGAACATGCAGAGAGGCTGATGGAACTATCTAAAAGTAGTTCTGAAGATGAAGCTAACATGGAAGCCATGATTGCTGAAGTGAATAAGTTGAATGATTCAAACTCCAATCTGAGAAAGGAGTTGGAAGGACTGACTATTCGGTTTAGTCAAGAGCTTGAGAACCAGAGAAAAGCTGAAGATCTGGTAAAGGATAGAGATCATGAGATCATGAGATTAGTGCACTAACTGCTCGCCTTCATGAGAGTAGAATGGAAAAAGAAGACATGCAAGGAGAACTGAACATTGCCATCTCAGAAAATGCAAGTCTAATGGAGACAAACACTGCTATTTCCAAAGAACTCTTTGAGTCAAAGGAAATACTTGCTAAGTTTGGCAAATGTACTGTCAAGCTAGAGCAAAAGCTTGAGTCATCTAGACCAACAAAGAATACCAATGGTCTTGGTTTTTCGGGACATGAGGAAGGAGAATCCTCAGGAACAAATGCTAAAGCATCAAAGAAGCAACTGACACTTAAAGGAAAAGGTAAGCAAAAATTCAAACCTATTTGCTTTAACTGTCTTAAAGAAGGACACACTGCCAATGTATGTAGGAGCAAAGCCTACAATAATTTTCCTTATTTTATCAACAATGTACCTAGATCCAATAAGTTCAATGGTCATTGTTATGCATGCAACAAGTTTGGGCATAGAGCATTTGAATGCACGTCTGTAATGGATAACACTGGAAGATATCCTCAGAGGACCTTTTATGAACCAGAACCACAACCGGTTTAATGTCTTCAATCATCAGTCAAGAAGCGGTGGCCATCAAGTGGCCACCTAGAAGGAAGAATGGAGAGAAAGTTGTATGATTTGTCATGGTCATGGTCACACTGCTACAACATGTAGAAGGAAGAATGGAAACATGTACAATGGACCTTGGAGAGCACCTAGACTTGTTTGCTATCACTGCAACAAACCGGGTCACATTACAAAATTCTACAGAAGAAGAAAAAGTATATCTGATGATATACTGATCACTCAAGAAGGAGAAATAGATGTTGAAAAAGTTCAATGAGACATGAAGAAAATATGGAAGAAGAAATCAATATTGTCAGAAGAGGAACTGGTTTCTGTACCTAGTGTGGAAATATCGAAACCGGCAAACTAAGCCTCAAAGGCTTAGGGGGAGCAAACGATGAAATGCTTTCGAACCCCCAGCTGACACCGGTAAAAGACCTTAACCGGTATGCGATACCTGTCACTTGGCAGAAGACTGGAAATGGTAAAAAAGGCAAATTAGGGTTTACACCCTAATAGAGGAGCATTAATGACAGTAGGTGAGAGACATGTATAAATGCATTTTTCAAATCATTTCTCACTATTTGTTTTCGAGCGAAGAAAAGTTTTCAAGTGCAGAGCGAAGAAAAGGTGATTTGAGCTTAGATTTCAAGAAATTGGATAACCTTGAAAGAGATTCAAATCTAGTTTGCAAGTGGTAGTGGAGAACTCAAAGTGGTGATTTGGCATCCGATGGAGAGTGAAGTGAAGCAGAATCCGGAAGCCCTAAATTCGTGTTTGAGAGGTATTTTTTGTGTTCTTGAAATACTCTTCAATGGCTTCCGTATCTCATACCAGTTCAAGTACATCCATTGAGTCAGAAAGTTTCATTCAGAGGAAGTCCAAGTATAATGCTTTATCACAAGTTCCAGTTGGAGTCATAGTCAAAGAAGGAATTTCTGATTATATTGATTGCAAAATAGAAGATCTAGGGTCTTTAGCCATTCATACTCAGTTAGGTCTATTTTGCGGAAAGGACAAAAGGATCAAAATAGAATTTAGTGTCATAGAGAAGAAGAAATTCCACAACGCAGTATATTTCCTGAAAGACTTCACAGAGGATCACATCAGGATCATCTTGAGCAGAGTCCATGGTGACAAGATGTACCTGGAGAGGACGCATGATATCACACCTCAGGCAATTCATGCAGTCACTGGTTTCTGCAATACAGAGGAAGTGCCAGCCCTGAGAAAAGTGAGCAAAACAAAAATGACCAAGCTCACCGGTTCAACAAGTGATTCACGGGGCATGATAGTCAATCCTATCAAGGATGATCTAGTGAAATACGAATGCATGGTGATTGGATATAGAACATTCTCAGCCAGCAAGATTAATTATGTATCTGCTGCAGCGGTAAATGCTGCTTATCGAATGATAAAAGAGGATGCATCTTTTGACTTATGCACCGGCATGCAGAGGCAACTCCTGCTAAATCTTAAGGCAATCAAGCAGGACAACTCACTGAGGTTTAAGTTTGGACAACTACTGGTAGGGTTGTTCTTTTATTTCCAAGGCTACTTTCTGGGTGTAGGAGATGTCCAGTGGTCACCTGACCAACCGGTAACCAAGCTGATAAAGGAAAGCGTGCAAGCCATTGGATCCGGCTACCCTGAGGTACTGAACAAATATTTTGATGAGTTCAGAAGAAAGATGAGTCAGAGGGTAAGAATCTCAGGTGACATAGTGAAGAAATACGAAGATGACATCTATTTCACTATTCAAGTGGACAAATGTCTAATGGAGGCTGTTAAGCCTAGAATGGAGGAAGTGGAGCCTATGGGCTATGAGGTCATGTTTGACATGCTGGAAGGGTATGCTTCAACTCTTATTGCCTTGCCTCTTGATCCAAAGGCTAAGAGGACCGGAACCTACTTGGAGAGGATTGCACCGGTTGAAGAACCATCAGTAAAGAAAGGAAAAGAACTGGCAGCTAAGAAAGCTAAGGCAGTGCCTGCAACATCAGCACTGGCTACCACTGCAACTCCAAGAGTGACCAAGCGGTCACCGGCAAAGAAGAAAATGGAGGTAACATTGGCAAAGGTCTTCGAAAGAAAGAGGAAGACTAAGGCAAATGAACCAGACTCTGAAGAAACCGAGTCTGATGAGCAGCCAAAGAAGGCAAGACAGACAAAGAAATTGAAGAAGAATGAACTGACAACATCTACACCGGTAAATATAGACATCTCCTCATACAAACCTTTGACACATTGTCAAAGAACAGTAAAAAATATTAGGAGAAAGTTACTTCATGCTTTAATAAATTATTATGATGAATTCAATAGTGAGGAAAAAGATGATGTACTACAGGAAATCATTCTTTATTTATGTGAAAATGACCGGTCACCATCAGAGATTAAATCTCAGACACCGGATTCATTATTTAAAGCATTGGATAATAAATGGTGAATTTCCATTGAAAAGGAACATGAGATTAGGGAGAAAGTTTTTGCACAGTACTTCCCCGAACTCTCAAATTCAGAATTATTTGATGCCCTGGATCAAAATAAAGGTCTCTTCTTCACAAGGAGAAGAAGACTCTAGTTGTTGGAGGGGAGAGTTGATGATGTTGAAAAGGATGCACATCAGCATATGGCTCATTCTATCAACTTTCACAAAGCACAAATGGCTAACCTCCAAGCAGAAAAGGAACCGGTTATTTCCAAACCAGATGAGGTCTTTGATGAGGAAGGGAACCTGGTGGAAGAACTAATTGACACCATCGATGTTGATGCCCTGGATGTAGATGATGTCACTCAGGACATACCTTATGAGGGAACAAAATAGGGGCAACAGGACGATCAGGGTGGTGAACAAGCTGAGGACACACAACAAGCAGCAAAGGAACAGGAAGAGAAAAAGAAGAAGGAAGAAGATGAGAAACAAAAGAAAGAGGAAGAGAAGAGAAAAGAGGAAGAGGAGAAACAGAAAGATGAAGAAAAGAAGAAGCAAGAAGATGATAGGAAGAAGAAAGAGGAAGAGGATAAGGAAGAAAAGAGAAAGAAGGAAGAAGAGGAGAAGAAAAAGAAGGAAGAGGAAGAGAAGAAGAAAAAGGAAGCGGAAGAGAAGAAGAAGAAGGAAGAAGTAGAACAGAAGAAGAAGGAAGTGGAAGAGAAGAAGAAGAAGGAAGAAGAAGAACAAAAGAAGAATGTAGAAGAAGAGAAAAAGTAGAAAGAAGAAGACAAGAAGAAGATGGAAGAGGAAGAGAAGAAAAAGTGAGAAGAGAAAGAGAAGGAAGAGAAGGAGAAGAAAAAGAAGGAAGAAGTAGACAAGACAATTGAAGCAATGAAGACCACACAGATGGAAACTCCTAAGGCAACCGGTAGCCAAGCCAAATCGGCTGCTATCTCGAGCCCCATTGATCTCCAATCTGCAAGTGAGTCTGAGCTTATGCAGAGCATCAAGGTTGCCCAAGAGCGCCTTGAAGGCATTCGCAGGAAAAGAGACCAAGATATTATTCAGGCGGCTATAGACACGCTTACCGGTTTAATCCCCGATACTAATCTTCCTGACACTGGATCATCACTAGCACAACTCAAACTTCTATGTACTATAGTGGATGATCAGGTGCAGAGTCTAGAAGAAGTAGCATAGGCCAATGTAAAGAAAGAGCACCAAAAAGCTCTTAATGTTGCTCTAGTAAAGAAGTTGAATGAGCTTAGGATTGAACTGCTAAAGGATCAAAAGGACATAAGGAATGCCTTGGATGAGGGAAACTTGCTACTCAGCAAAATCTGTCAACCTCATCTATTTTGTGATGATGTGCTAGCCAAGAAGCAACAACTTCAAACGGACTTACAATCCTACTTGGGCACATTCAAGACTCCTTATGACTCCTTTGCAGCATATGGGCAAACCGTTCACCGGTTCCAGATCCAGTCAGCTAAGATGGAGCAAGAGATCAACACACGGTCTAGGGATTTACAAGAGCTTCAACTGGTATTACTCCCATGACTGCAAATTCTTCAAAAGTGTTATCTGAACTTGGATGCCCTGACAGTCACACAAGAACTAAGCACAATAGATGCCATGGAGGAACAGGTATCCCAGATGCAGATAGAGAAGGAAGTGGAAACCTCCCTACTTGAGTCCTGGTCCCTATCCATGAAACAATTTTTGCAGGACTATAAAGTGGTTTTTGACAAGTATTATTCATTATTGTCATAAACTCTTTTATATATATATGGAAACAGGTTTTTCAGTGGTACTTTGTCATTGTTGGCAAAGGGTGAGAAGTATATCTGGTTTTTGTTTTTGAAATTTTGATATATCAGGGGAGAAGTATATCAGGGGGAGAAGTATCTATTTTGAAATTTTGATATATGCTGTGATATATGTTATATGATCTGATGATTATGCTCTGAATGCAAAATTTCTATACACTCTGTTGATTAAGGGATAGTGTATATGCTTAAGGGGAGCAATTTTGTTAATGGCAAGTTTTTGTTGTAAAACACTTAAATGTCAAAATTTTATTTTCCTAAGTGTTGCCATCAATGCCAAAGGGGGAGATTGTTGGCATTTTTGATGTTTATGTTGTGATTGTCATTGATGGACACACACTTGTAATGAGATCCCCTTTATATGTATGAGCTTGTGCTCAACCAGTATTTGTTACAACCGGTATGTTGTATACTAGTCTCTAGACTAGTGATTTTGCAGAATGTGTTTCCTGGTCTGAAGCGGCATGTCGATCCCAAGCGGTTTGTAGATCACAAGTGGTACAAGGGAGCAAAGTGGCACAACACATTCTTACTAGTCTTCATTTTTGTCAAACTGGCAACCAGTATTTTGTATGAACCGGTAATACTCTATGATGCGTTACCAATCCACCGATTGTTTGACGGTGCCGACACATTGACGATGCTTTTTGTGTTGTGTTACTGAGTATGTCTAGATTCATTGAACCTAGGAAATTGTAATGTAATCCTATTGGACTGACATGAAATTAGATTCCTTTAAAAGGACATCATGTCTAGGGTTTTAAGTTGTTGCTGAAAGGGTTAATTTTGAGCTAGGAGTTTGAGGTGGAAGTTGAGTTGTTGTGAGAACGATCTTATCTGAGAAGATCAAGTTGTAACTATGAGAGAAAGAGAGAAGACTGAAGTAATGCTGGAATGCATTAGCTGTGAGCAATACTGGATCTAACCAAGCAGTTTGTGCTATTAGATAGATCAAACACTTGTTGATTACTCACATCATTGACAAGTCTGTAGCCCTTAACCGGGTAGGCCTCAAAGCCTTTGTAAAATCCTCTAACAAGGTGGTTCACACATGTAAATCTAAAATCCTCTAACAAGGTAGTCTTTAATCGGACTTATCTCCTAACAGAGATTGAGATTCCTAATAAGATCTGTTCTGGTGAAGAACATTGTAAGACCTTAACCGGTCTGGTTTCTATTCTACAGATAGTGACTTGTGAGTTCCATCTCACCGTGGTTTTTCCCAGTTGGGTTTCCATGTCAAATATCTTGTGTTATGGTTGTATTGCTTTTGTGGGTGAATGCTTTATTTGCATTTTGGTTTGCATGTGTGGTAACCGGTTTGACTGTTAAACTGCTTTACTAGTTTATCTTTAGACTGTGTAAGTGTTTTAGTGCAAAAGTTTTTGGCATACTAATTCACCCCCCCCTCTTAGTATTCATCAGTATAAACAGAGGGAACAATATGACAGAATGGAGAACCCCCACAAAGAGGGATCAGTAACAAGGCTTTGGACAGATCCAGGTAAGAACAAAGTGTTGTATGATTCAATATCACAATATTTCAAGCTTGTTGATTTATGTCTTACCATGATATTGGGTTTGGTGGAGGATGAGAGAGTTTTATGTGCTTTGGGGTTCCTAAAATCAAATCTAAGAAACAAAATAGACAAGAATTTGGAAAATTGCTTGAGGCTCTATACATCTAGGTATGATGTCCACACTTTTCCTTATGATAGGGCATTGAAAATTTGGAGGTTGAAATGTGAAAGAAAGAGGTTTGGGAAACACTTCAAACCAAAGTGCCAGTGGGATAATTGACTCATGCACTGGACTTACTGGTATCATTGAGATGTAGTTCAATGTAGTTATGTAGACTTAGAGTGAACATAGACAAGAATCAAGGATGCTCTGATTTTGTTGGTGTAAATAATTATTCATCTTGGATATTATTACACCTTACTTAAGTTTACTTAAGAAATGCATTTCATAGTAGTTTGGGTATGAGATACTTGGGTGTTTGTGCTACATTGGGATAGTGTGTGTAGGAGAATTTCCACCTTTTATGGTGTGATCTTGTTGTTACATTTCACATTCAGTGGGTGATCCACCTCATATGGAATATTATATTGTTTCTCCTACCTACACACACCTATTTACTACCTACCCTTGTTTCTTATTGAGCCACATGTCATGTTTGTGTGCTCACATATCCATATACCTTGCCTATATAAGTAGACTCATATTCATTGTATGTAACAATTGATGATCCAGTTGATCAGTATTTTAATATTGATATAATACAGTTTATTCCTATCATATATTTTGTCTCTCTTATTTGTGCTTTCCATTGCCTCTTGATCTTGGCAAAATCTCACATGGTATCATAGCCATTAGAGTGTCATTGGTTTGTCAATTAAGAGAAATTTGATGTTATTTGGGGTTTGCATTTTGGAGCTTTCTATTGCAAGCTATTATTGAAGCTTGATGGGTCAAATCTGAGGTAACCATTGGATTGAGGAGGTCCAAGAAAGTCAATTTTTCCTTTTGTTTCATCCAAATCAGACTTCAGAGGCCAAATCTAGAGGCATTTGAAGTTTGAAGCTGCAGCGGAAATTTTCCAAAAATTATAATTTTGCAGGCAATTTTTAAATAGTGATATCTCACTCATTCGGACTTTTTTTTCGAGCAATTGTTTTTTGTTTTGGGGTAGAATTTTGTGATTTGTACAATGGTGCAGGATTTTTGTGATTTTCAGATATAGGTTTTTTGAAAATCATGAAATCCTGATTTTACAACTTTGGAGGCTTCGTTTGGTCTCATATGGACTCTTTTTCAGGTGTTGTTTTTTTGAAAGTGCAAATTTTTTCATCTACTTTCATAATCTGCCATCTGTTTTCATTGATTTTGAGTAGAATTGTACTTTCAGTATTTGGCCATTCTTGGCATATTTGGTACTTGCATTTTGCTTGGATCTTAGTTTAGATCACTAGCAGTATTTGTTGAAGTCTCTTATATCTCATTTTGAGAAGTTGTAAATTGAAATCAGAAGTCCACTTTGCCTTTTTTTGCAAGTGGCCCATTGTATACGCACTAAGTATAAAGTGTCAAATCACTTTTTTTGCAAGTGACTCATTCATTATGTAAATGAAACTATTACAGTACCACCTGATCCTAAGGCTGATCCTAATGCTCAAATTGAATGACTTACTAAGAATGCTATGGAACTTAGAACTCTTAGAAAGTATGTATCAAATGACCTCATTTTTCACATTGATAAGTGTACAACAATTAAAGAGGCTTGGGATATTTTTTAGAAATTGTATGGTCAAGTTGATGAGATTAAGGGCAACAAGCTTGATAGTGAACTCACAACTTTGGATCCCAAGGATTTTGATACAATCCAAGATTATGTCACAAAAGAAACTAAGCTAAGAGAAAAGCTAAAGGATTATGGAATTGACAAAAAGGATGCTCAATTGGTTTATAACTTGTTGGACAAGCTTCCTTCAGAGTATGCAGCCTTTGTATCTATCTTTCACAACCACAGGTTAGCTCAAGGTTCCTCATACACTTCTCCCTCATTTGATTCATTCACGAAGATGTTGATACTTGAGCAATCTAAGTTGACCACAATGGGGATTCTCAAATCTTCAAAGTCACAAGCTTTGGTGGCTAATAAAGGGAATCAAAGTAATCAAGGAAAAGGCTAACATCAAAATCAACCTAAGTCAAAACCACAACAAGATGGAGCACAATATTCCTCTCCACAACAAGGTGATTCACCATTTTCACCTAAGAGGAAATCATATAAAGAAAATCTTTTTTGTGGATATTGCAAGAAGTCAAGACATGATGACCATCATTGTTATAAGAAGGGTATTGATGAGTTGAAGAATCTTCTTGAGAAGAATAGAATCAACCTAGCTTCTAGAATGTCTACATTGGCTTCTTATTCTAAGGATAAAGGAAAGGATCACTCTTTTGGGACAGATAAAGGAAAGGGACAAGCTCTTTGTGCTACTACAAGTCATGATTCAGGGAGATTACTTCTAGATTCAGGGGCTTCTCATCATATGGCATCTTCACAATCTATGTTTTCTACATTTGAGCCTTGCTACATGCCACACATTTTGATGGGAAATCATACATACATGGATGTTATTGGGAAAAGGATCTATTGCCATTGGGGATAACTCCTTCAATGATGTGTTGTGTGTACCCCACTTGACAAATAATCTTCTTTCCATTTATCAAATCACACATGGGGCAACTAGGAAAACTATGGATTTCACACCTGATTTAGTTATCATTAGAGACTTGGAGAGTGGAGCTATCATTGCAAATGGGGTGGTTGATCATGCATCTCAGTTGTACTCTTTTTCAGATTTTGGTCCTATTGATGAGGTTGATTCTTCCTATGTTGATGATTTAGATTTTGAGGAGAATTTTGGGCATTTGAACTTGGGGATTCTCACATGTGACCCTGTTCTTGAGCCTCGTATTTCATCTCCTCCTATTGATATCACACCACCTATTGCACCTGATGATGCAGCTAGTGTGACAATTTTGCCTTCTTATGATTCAGTGCAGCAGGATATTTCATGTCTTCCAACTTCAGTTGATTGGACTGCCTACTTGACAAACATTGCAGGTTTGTTTGTGGACTCCTACATTGTAGATTTTGGAGACACCATTGATGACATTCATCTTCTCTTTGATGAAGATGATCCTTCTTTTATTGTTGCAAGGGAACACTCTGACCCTCTTGTGCATTCTCTACATGATCAATCTTTAGAGGTTGACATGATTGTGGATACTTTTGTACAACACTTGGAGGAGGTCTCTTTATCTTTTGAGGAGACATATGAGTCTTTGGATATTGTTCTATATTCATCTCCACTAGATCTTGGAGTGCCTTTTTCAGCAATGTGGCACAAATTACCACCTTTGGAGGGGGTTACTTTTAGCATCGACATGGGGACACTTGAGCCATTTTCAAAGATTCCTTTCATCATGAGTATTTTTGCTTCATCTTCTCTTCATTATTGGGGAGACTTCATGGATACACCTTTGGTTTTGTTTCTTCCTAAGGGAAGGAACGTGGTTCGACATTTGTGCAACAGTTTCTTCATTCATCTTCGTGCTTCTATCATTGGTACAGATTTCACATTAAAGGGGGGATTCCTAGTCTCTCTTCTTCTTATCTCATATGGGGGGGGGGGGGATTTTTCCTCACATGGGGTTTTGTCCTTCACATACTTCTATGAGATTTCTTTGTATCTAGTTTTCATCTCTCTTTTGGGGGAGGGTTTTTTCCCATTGGGTTTTTCTCTCTTTCTCTGCTTTGTGAGAGATTTCATTGCATTGGTTTGCATGCATTTGTACATGGGTACCTAACATGGCCTCCTAGTCGGGACCCATCTTGCATTGCTTAGTTGCATTGTATACTTAAGTGCATTCCCCTAAGTTTCACTTAAGGGGGGGTGTTGGTGTAAATAATTATTCATCTTGGATATTATTACACCTTAATTAATTTTACTTAGGAAATGCATTTCATAGTAGTTTGGGTATGAGACACTTGGGTGTTTGTGACACATTGGGATAGGTGTAGGAGAATTTCCACATTCAGTGGGTGATCCACCTCATGCCAACTCACTAGTCTTTCTCCTAAAAAGAAAGCTCTTCCACTTGTGCTTTTTCTGTCATCAATGTTGCCTACCCAATCAACATCAGTATAAACTTTTAAATCAAAATCATTTTCTTTCTGATATACTAAGCCATAATCCTCAGTACCTTTCAAGTATCTGAAATTTCTCTTGATTGCTGTCATGTGTGTTTCCTTGGGATCTGTAGAAAATCTTGCAACTATACCTACTACATGTGCTATGTCTGGCCTGCTGTGAACAACATATTGTAGCTTTCCAACCATGGATCGGTAAAGTGTCTCATCAACAGATGAAGATTCATCATTCTTTGATAGTTTACAATTGGTAGTCATAGGAGTACTTACTGGTTTTGAATCCTCCATTCCAAATTTCTTAAAGATTTCCTTTATGTACTTGCATTGAGTAATGAAAATCTCATCTTTCATTTGCAGTATTTGTAAACATATAAAATACTTTATCTCACCGATTAATGACATCTCAAATTCTTTGCACATTTCATTACCAAAGTTTTTGCATAAAGAGTCATTTCCACAAATGATAATATCATCAACAAATATGGCTGAGATCAGTATTCCATTTTCATCATTCTTCATGTACATATTATTGTTTTCACTTGTCCTTATAAAACTAATCTTGATCAAATAAGAGTGCAACCTCTCATACCATGCTCTAAGTGCTTGTTTCAGACAATATAAAGCTTTGTTCAATTTACATACTTGATCTTTATTCTTATCTTCAACAAATCCATCAAGTTGTTCAATAAAAACTTCTTCTTCTAATATACCATTCAGAAATGCAGATTTGACATCCATTTGATATACTTTGAAAATTTTGAAAGCAGCATATGCCAACAATGTTCATACTCCTTCAAGTCTTTCCACAAGTGCAAAAGTCTCACCATAATCAATTCCCTCTTCTTGAGCATAACCTTTGCAAACTAGTCTTGCTTTATTTCAAATGACCTCACCTTTTTCATTCAGCTTGTTTCTGAAAATCCACTTTGTACCAATTACATTTTTGTCCTTCGGTCTTGGGACCAGTGTCCATGTGTCATTCTTCTTGATTTGATCAATCTCTTCTATCATAGCATTTATCCAATCTTCACTGTTAAATGCCTCTTTCACTACCCTTGGTTCAAATTCAAATATCAAACATGTGTTCTGTCTCAGTTTGTTCCTTTTCATCACTGGATCATCTTTATCTCCTATAATTTGACTTGATGCATGATTCCTTCTGACATACTTAGCTAATACAGGCTTGGTAGGCTCTGTATGATCTTCTTCATCACTCGGTAACTAGACATTATCTTCATTTTCTTCAGTAACTCTCTCGGTAGGACTTGTCGGTTGAACATAGACAAATTATTCATAATCTTTTGGTTCTTTGGAGTTTCCTTCATCATTTCTTTCTGCAAATTCATCAATTTTTACATTTGCACTTTCTACTATTTTGTTAGATGATTTGATCAGAGATTTAAATGCTTTACTTCTAGAAGAATAACCAAGAAATGTTCCTTCTTCACTTTTCTGATCAAACTTTCTATTTCTATCATCTTTGTGTATATAGCATCTACTTCCAAAGATTTTGATGTAACTTACATTAGGTTTCTTGTCATACCAGATTTCATATGGTGTCTTCAAAGTTCCTTTCTTCAATTGTACTCGGTTTAGGGTGTAAACTGTTGTGCTTATTGCTTCTCTCCAAAATGTTTGTGTCACTTTCTTCTCAATCATCAGGGTTCTAGTACAATCCACAATAGATCTGTTTCTTCTCTTAGCTATCCCATTTTGCTGTGGAGTTCTCGGTGTAGAGACTTGTCTTTTTATACCATGATCATTGCAGAATAAGTTAAATTCATCAAAAGTGAATTCTCCTCCTCTATCAGATCTAAGACATTTCAGTTGTCTTCCTGTTTCATTTTCAACTCTTGCCTTGTACCATTTAAACATTTGAAAAGCTTCTGATTTTTCTTTTAAAAACATAACTGACATCATCCTTGAATAATCATCCAAAAATAATATGAAATATTTATCACCATAATAACTTTGAACTTTCATAGGACCACAAAGATCAGTGTGCACAAGATCTAAAATTCCATTAGAAGTGTAGGACTTACTTGTAAAGCTTGATCTTGTCATTTTACCCATCTTGAATCCTTGACACATAGCATTCTCAAGCTTTTCCAAACTTGGTAGACCTCTTACTGGGTGCTTCTTACTTGTTTTGATCAAATTATCAAAATTTACATGACAAAACCTTTTATGCCATAACTAGGTATCATCTATCTTTGCATAGAGACACTTGTTCCTAGTTGAGTCAACATGAAATGCATTACCTTTTGTTTGTGTCCCAGTCGCAGCTAACTTTCCATGCTTGTCATGGACTTTGACAATTCCTTTCTGAAATTCTATTCGGTAACCTGTGTTGTTTAGTTGTGCTACACTCAACAAATTGTATTTCAATCCTTCAACCCAATAAACATCATTACATTTAGCATTGTCAAGAAGTGTTATAGATCCTTTACCTTTTACCGGATATGGTGCATCATTACCAAATCTTACATAACCTCCATCATAATCTTCTAATTTAACAAACTTGAGTTTATCACCTGTCATGT
Source organism: Cryptomeria japonica (assembly GCF_030272615.1). Taxonomy (NCBI): domain Eukaryota; kingdom Viridiplantae; phylum Streptophyta; class Pinopsida; order Cupressales; family Cupressaceae; genus Cryptomeria; species Cryptomeria japonica. Next base: position 131,657,862 of record NC_081414.1, read on the forward strand.
GATGTGAGCATCCACTATCTATGATCCAAGAATCATTAGAATTTATGTGAGATATTAGGGCTTTTTCTTCATACATTTCTTCATCTGATCCATCTTTGATAGCCACATAATCTACTTCCTGTGTATCAGTTTCATATGATTTATCATCATTTGATTCCTCGTCGGCTATTAGGCATGACTTTCTATCTCTTCTTCTGAAGTCTCGGTATCCTCTGTATTGATTATTTTTCTGTCTGTCATCTCGGTAATCTCTCTTTTTATTAGAATCTTTGTTAGGATAGTTAGAAGCCATATGTCCTATCTTATCACAATTGAAACATTTCAAAGGTATTTTTTCTTTGTACTTACCTTTTCCGCTCGGTAACCTTCTGGCTAATAGTGCTTCAAACTCTTCTTGCTTTCTGATTTCCTCATACAGTTTGTGTACTTCTTCCATGTTCTTATGAAATCTTTCACTTGCTCCACTATGATCCCCTTTAGAATACTTACTCATTCTATCATTGTAATCATTAGATTCAACAAGATGAAAAGAATTGAACGCAGATTCAACTTTATTTACCGAAGACCCACTGTTATCAAAATTACTTAGTTCAAATGCATGTAGCTTACCAATAGTAGCATCCAAAGAAACTGACATATTGGGTACAGACCTCAATTCATTGATTGCAAAGACTTGGATTGCATAAGCAAGTAGAAGGGTTCTCAATAACTTAGTTGTGACATCCTTTTCTTCAATGGTTCCTCCTACTCCTTTGATTTGATTGACAATCTCCTTTAGTCTTGTACTCTACTGGGTTATGTTCTCACCTTCATTCATCCTCATAGATTCAAGTTGTCCTCTTAGACTATCGACTTTTTCTCTTTGAACATGCTCATCACCGCCATACATAGATATGAGCTTGTCCCACATTGCCTTGGCATCATTGCAGCCTTCTAGATCATTAAACTCGAAGTCGGACAATGCAGATGTTATTTCAGTCATTGTTTGAATATGTTCTTGCTTTGCCTTTATCTCTTCCATTGTCAATGGATAGGTGCTCAACGTAATGAAATCATTCTCCAGATAATACACAACATATTCTCCAACTTCTGATAGGTGCAGCTTCATCCTTTTCTGCCATGTAGAGAAACTTGACTTGTTCAGCTTCGGTGCATCCCTCTTATACATCTTTGGATCTTTTCCTCAAGTACCTTTAAACTTTTTCTTCTTGAGTTCAAAGCTTTGATACCAATTGATAGTTCTGATACTTAATGTTAAGTATAGATGCCAAGCTAACTAGATGAGAGGGGGGGGTGAATCATAAAAACTTAATCTTCCATAAAAACAACAGATTCAACCTCAATAACATATATTTCAACAATATAACCAAAACTGCTAAACATGCAAACTCATAAGCATATAAACATCATAACACTCACAACACTAGATTTAATGCGGAAACCCAAATAGGGAAAAACCACTGTGGGATTTTGGACCCACTAAGAAATATACTCTTCTAGAGTATGCTCGGTTAAAAGCAAATCCTGTTAAAGATTACAAACACATTGCTAGATGTGACCCAGTTAAGGGATTTCCCTTAGATCTATTAGGATCTTCACCTTGTTTGAAGTGACCTTGTTAAAGGATTTCAAACACTCAATCAGAATGTCACCTTGCTAGAAGGTTTTACAAATAAGACTATTAAGTCCACTCAGTTAAAAGATTTTCTATCACTTCACAAAATAACAATAATAAAAATCTATTTGCAACTTCACATCTAAAACACTAAAGTAGATTCTTATTTGCTCAATACATTCTAGTCATAGGGCTTATCTTGTCCCTCTGTTGGGCTCTATACTCTGTTATTCAAAGAGGGTTTAAAGCTTCTGTGCTCGGTAATCACTATGTAGCATCCTTGTGCTTACACTTGCCCACATACATTGTTTATCAACAATTCCTTATTTATAAATAATTGCTAACCGCTTAATCTCCTTGATCACATATCCCATGATCAATCATAGCCATCGGATCTTCAAAATTGACTAGGTTCAATGTATCCTTCGATCTGAAAAACATTTTACCTCGCCTTGGAACTTGCATACATTTCTTGGAACTTGTGCTAAGGTATTGCGATTCTATCTGTGCTGTAGATCTTTCTGCCAATTTTCCTTTGCCATAGAATCTTTAACAAACTTCATGCATGACATACCAATCATTTAATCAATTCCAGCTCATCAGCTTCCTTCATTAAATAATGCTTTTAATCATTTAATGCATTCTGTTACAGCTCGGTTACAACTCTGTAAATACTAAACTTCACTCGGTAGACATTCCGCCTTCATTAACCGATAGCGATAACCTTAGGGTTTACAGACTAGGTTCCTTAGGGTTTAAGTATAGTATTAACCTTACAATCAAAAACATATGTAGGATATCAAAACAATCTAAACATCACGACCTCATCATTGTCTAACTCAGTAATAGTTGCCCATTGAATAACTTATTCCTCCCCTTATTCATCACATTCTTTCTGTGTCTTTTACCGACATTTTCATACTCACCAAATCATACTTCTTAAGATATGGCAACATCATACTGAATTAGAAAATCAATTTCTTGACATCAATGAAAAAATAATAGTATTAAGATAGTAAACATCCTTAATCAATTATATCCATAATCATCAACAACCTTCTCAATATCCTTATTAAAATGCCAAGAATCTTTTATTGTATGTTATAATGCCAACAATCTCCCCCTTTGGCATTGATGGCAAAACCAATTGATTTGACCTAATTGATGCGGATTGCTATGAGATTCTGAAATGCTCTCCCCCTATCATCAGACTTCTCCCCCATACAATAGTCTTCTCCCCCTTTGACAACAATGCCAAAAAGTAAAAGAGCTAAAACATGATTTCATCCATTGAGAAGTGAATTCCCTGTAGTTATGTGTCAACTCAATCTCGGTCAGAGCATTATGTCTTCAATTCCTGTTCCTTGTATTTGTTTCCTATACACCTTTAGAAAACATCCTAAAGTGTATAAATAAGCATCAATCCACACTTAATATTCTGTAGATTCATTGAATTGATGCTTTCACCGAACTCGGTCAGTGAGTAGAAGATAGGGGTAGGACCCCTAACTTGCTTCTGAGATACTCAAAAGTGTCCCTTGGCAGTGGCTTGGTGAAGATATCTGCGATTTGTTCCTTTGTGCTAACATACTCCAACACCACTTTCTTCTCTTGAACTTCTTCTCTAAGATAATGATATTTGATAGAGATGTGCTTTGTCTTAGAGTGCATAACAGGATTTTTTGAAATGTTAATGGCACTAGTATTGTCACAGAATATAGTTACTGGATCAGTAACTTTCTCATTTATACCTTCCAACAATTGTTTGATCCATGCTATATTGGTGCAATTCAATGCTACAACAACATATTCAGCTTCTGCTATTGACTATGAAACACATCCTTATTTCTTGCTAAGCAAACTCATTAGTCTTTCTCCTAAAAAGAAAGCTCCTCCACTTGTGCTTTTTTTGTCATTAATGTTGCCTGCCCAATCAGCATCAATATAAATTTTTAATTCAAAATCATTTCCTTTCTGATATACTAAGCCATAATCCTCAGTACCTTTCAAGTATCTAAAAATTCTCTTGATTGTTGTCATGTGTGTTTCCTCGGGATCTGCAGAAAATCTTGCATCTATATCTACTACATGTGATATGTCTGGCCTACTCTGAACAACATATTGTAGCTTTCCAATCATGGATCGGTAAAGTGTCTCATCAATAGATGCAGATTCATAATTCTTTGATAGTTTACAATTGGTAGTCATAGGAGTACTTCCTAGTTTTGAATCCTCCATTCCAAATTTCTTCAAGGTTTCCCTTATTTACTTGCATTGAGTAATGAAAATCTCATCTTTCATTTGCAGTATTTGTAAACCTATAAAATACTTTATCTCACCAATTAATGACATCTCAAATTCTTTGCATATTTCATTACCAAAGTTTTTGCATAAAGAGTCATTTCCACAAATGATAATATCATCAACAAATATGGCTGAGATCAGTATTCCATTTTCATCATTCTTCATGTACATGTTGTTGCAGTATTTGTAAACCTATAAAATACTTTATCTCACCGATTAATGACATCTCAAATTCTTTGCATATTTCATTACCAAAGTTTTTGCATAAAGAGTCATTTCCACAAAAGATAATATCATCAACAAATATGGCTGAGATCAGTATTCCATTTTCATCATTTTTCATGTACATGTTGTTGTTTTCACTTATCCTTATAAAACCAATCTTGATCAAATAAGAGTGCAACCTCTCATACCATGCTCTAGGTGCTTGTTTCAGACAATATAAAGCTTTGTTCAATTTACATACCTGATCTTTATTCTTGTCTTCAACAAATCCTTTGGGTTGTTCAATAAAAACTTCTTCTTCTAATATACCATTCAGAAATGCAGATTTGACATCCATTTGATATACTTTGAAATTTTTGAAAGAAGCATATGCCAACAATGTTCTTACTCCTTCAATTCTTGCCATAGGTGCAAAAGTCTCACCATAATCAATTCCCTCTTCTTGAGCATAACCTTTGCAAACTAGTCTTGCTTTATTTCGAATGACCTCACCTTTTTCATTCAGCTTGTTTCTGAAAATCCACTTTGTACCGATTACATTTTTGTCCTTCGGTCTTGGGACCAGTGTCCATGTGTCATTCTTCTTGATTTGATCAATCTCTTCTATCATAGCATTTATCCAATCTTCACTGTTAAATGCCTCTTTCACTATCCTCGGTTCAAATTCAAATATCAAACATGTGTTCTGTCTCAGTTTGTTCCTTTTCATCACTAGATCATCTTTATCTCCTATAATTTGACTTGATGCATGATTCCTTCTGACATACTTAGCTAATACAGGCTCGGTAGGCTCTGTATGATCTTCTTCATCACTCGGTAACTAGACATTATCTTCATTTTCTTCAGTAACTCTCTTGGTAGGACTTGTCGGTTGAACATAGACAAATTATTCATAATCTTTTGGTTCTTTGGAGTTTCCTTCATCATTTCTTTCTGCAAATTCATCAATTTTTACATTTGCACTTTCTACTATTTTGTTAGATGATTTGATTAGAGATTTAAATGCTTTACTTCTAGATGAATAACCAAGAAATGTTCCTTCTTCACTTTTCTGATCAAACTTTCTATTTCTATCATCTTTGTGTATATAGCATCTACTTCCAAAGATTTTGAAGTAACTTACATTAGGTTTCTTGTCATACCAGATTTCATATGGTGTCTTCAAAGTTCCTTTCTTCAGTCATACTCATTTCACGTGTAAACTGCTGTGCTTATTACTTCTCTCCAAAATGTTTGTGGCACTTTCTTTTCAATCATCAGGGTTCTGGCACAATCCACAATAGATCTGTTTCTTCTCTCAGCTATCCCATTTTGCTGTGGAGTTCTCGGTGCAGAGACTTGTCTTTTTATACCATGATCATTGCATAATAAGTTAAATTCATCAGAAGTGAATTCTCCCCCTCTATCAGATATAAGACATTTTAGTTGTCTTCCTATTTCATTTTCAACTCTTGCCTTGTACCATTTAAACATTTGAAAAGCTTCTGATTTTTCTTTTAAAAACATAACTGATGTCATCCTTGAATAATCATCCACAAATAATATGAAATATTTATCACCATAATAACTTTGAACTTTCATAGGACCACAAAGATCAGTGTGCACAAGATCTAAAATTCCATTAGAAGTGTAGGACTTACTTGTAAAGCTTGATCTTGTCATTTTACCCATCTGGCATCCTTGACACATAGCATTCTCAGGCTTTTCCAAACTCGGTAGACCTCTTACTCGGCGCTTCTTACTTATTTTGATCAGATTATCAAAATTTACATGACAAAACCTTTTATGTCGTAACCAGGTATCATCTATCTTTGCATACAGACACTTGTTCCTAGTTGAGTCAAGATGAAATTTATTACCTTTTGTTTGTGTCTCGATAGCAGCTAACTTTCCATGCTTGTCATGAACTTTGACAATTCCTTTCTGAAATTCTATTCGGTAACCTTTGTTGTTTACTTATGCTACACTCAACAAATTGTATTTCAATCCTTCAACCCAATAAACATCATTACATTTAGCATTGTCAAGAAGTGTTATGGATCCTTTACCTTTTACCGGACATGGTGCATCATTACCAAATCTTACATAAGCTCCATCATAATCTTCTAATCTAACAAACTTGAGTTTATCACCTGTCATGTGATGTGAGCATCCACTATCTATGATCCAAGAATCATTAGTATTTATGTGAGATATTAGGGCTTTTTCTTCATACCTTTCTTCATCTGATCCATATTTGATAGCCACATAAACTACTTCCTCTGTATCAATTTCATCTGATTTATCATCATTTGATTCCTCATCAGCTATTAGGAATGACTTTCTATCTCTTCTTCTAAAGTCTCGGTATCCTCTGTATTGATTATTTTTCTGTCTGTCATCTCGGTAATCTCTCTTTTCAGTAGAATATTTGTTAGGATAGTTAGAAGCCAAATGTCCTATCTTATCACAATTGAAACATTTCAAAGGTAGTTTTCCTTTGTACTTATCTTTTCCTCTCGGTAACCTTGTGACTAATAGTGCTTCAAACTCTTCTTGCTTTCTGATTTCCTCATACAGTTTGTGTACTTCTTCCATGTTCTTATGAAATCTTTCACTTGCTCTACTGTGATCCCATTCAGAATACTTACTCATTCTATCATTGTAATCATTAGATTCAACAAGATGAAAAGAACTGAATGCATATTCAACTTTATTTACCGAAGATCCACTGTTATCAAAATTACTTAATTCAAATGCATGTAGCTTACCAATAGTAGCATCCAAAGAAACTGGCATATTGGGTATAGGCCTCAATTCATTGATTGCAAAGACTCGGACTGCATAAGCAGGTAGAAGGGTTCTCAATAACTTACTTGTGACATCCTTTTCTTCAATGGTTCCTCCTGCTCCTTTGATTTGATTGACAATCTCCTTTAGTCTTGTACTCTACTGGGTTATGTTCTCACCTTCATTCATCCTCATAGATTCAAGTTGTCCTCTTAGACTATCCACTTTTTCTCTTTGAACATGCTCGTCACCGCCATACACAGATATGAGCTTGTCCCACATTTCCTTGACATCATTGCAGCCTTCTAGATCATTAAACTCGAAGTCGGACAATGCAGATGTTATTTCAATCATTGCTTGAATATGTTCTTGCTTTGCCTTTATCTCTTCCATTGTCAATGGATAGGTGCTCAGTGTAATGAAATCATTCTCCAGATAATATACAACATATTCTCCAACTCCTGATAGGTGAAGCTTCATCCTGTTCTGCCACATAGAGAAACTTGACTTGTTCAGCTTTGGTGCATCCCTCTTATACATCTTTGGATCTTTTCCTCAAGTACCTTTAAACTTTTTCTTTCGAAGTCCAAAGCTCTGATACCAATTGATAGTTTTGATACCTAATGTTAAGTACATATGCCAAGCTAACAAGATGAGAGGGGGAGGGGTGAATCATACAAACTTAATCTTCCATAAAAACAACAGATTCAACCTCGGTAACATATACTTCAGCAATATAACCAAAAATGCTAAACATGCAAACTGATAAGCATATAAACATCATAACACTCATAACACCAAATTTAACGTGGAAACCCAAATAGGGAAAAACCACTGTGGGATTTCAGACCCACTAAGAAATATACTCTTCTAGAGTATGCTCAGTTAAATGTAAATCCTGTTAAAGATTACAAACACATTGCTAGATGTGACATAGTTAAGGGATTTCCCTCAGATCTGTTAGGATCTTCACCTTGTTTGAAGTGACCTTGTTAAAGGATTTCAAACACTCAATCAGAATGTCACCTTGCTAGAAGGTTTTACAAATAAGACTATTAAGTCCACTTGGTTAAAAGATTTTCTGTCACTTCACAAAATAACAATAATAAAAATCTATCTGCAACTTCACATCTAAAACGCTAAAGCAGATTCTTATTTGCTCAATACATTCTAATCATAGGACTTATCTTGTCCCTTTGCTGGGCTCTATACTCTGTTATTCAAACAGGTTTTAAAGCTTCTGTGCTCGGTAATCACTATGTAGCATCCTTGTGCTTACACTTGCCCGCATACATTGTTTATCAACAATTCCTTATTTATAAACAATTGCTAACCACTTAATCTCCTTGATCACATATCCCATGATCAATCATAGCCATCGGATCTTGAAACTTGACCAGGTTCAATGTATCCTTTGATCTGAAAAACATTTTGCCTCTCCTTGGAACTTGTATACATTTCTTGGAACTTGTGCTAAGGTATTGCGATTCTATCTGTTCTGTAGATCTTTCTGCCAATTTTCCTTTGCCATAGATGCTTTAACAAACTTCATGCACGACATACCAATCATTTAATCAATTCCAGCTCATCAGCTTCCTTCATTAAATAATGCTTTTAATCATTTAATGCATTCTATTACAACTTGGTTACAACTCTGTAAATACTAAACTTCACTCGGTAGACATTCCGCCTTCATTAACTGATAGTGATAACCTTAGGGTTTACCGACTAGGTTCCTTAGGGTTTATCGACTAGGTTCTTTGCTCAGTAATATTGTATAGTATTAACCTTACAATCAACAACATATGTAGGATAACAAAACAATCTAAACATCACGATCTCATCATTGTCTAACTCGGTAATAGTTGCCCATTGAATAACTTATTCCTCCCCTTATTCATCACATTCTTTTTGTGTCTTTTGCCGACATCTTTATACTCACCAAATCATACTTCTTAAGATATGGCAACATCATACTAAATTAGAAAATCAATTTCTTGACATCAATGACAAAATAATAATATTAAGACAGTAAACATCCTTAATCAGTTATATCCATAATCATCAACAACCTTCTCAATATCCTTATTAAAATGCTAACAATCTCTTATTGTCTGTTATAATGCCAACAAGAGTGACTTGACTCCACTGTTTCACCCAATACTGCAATCAAAGTTGTCAATGGTTTGATGAAATCTAGAAAGATGTGAGGAGTTGGGTCCTTAGGAAGCAAGTCTAAATCAGACTTCATTTTATCCTCCATCATTTTTTTGAAAGCTTCTTTTCCAATGAATTTATTTGATGTGTCAACACTCTTTGACAAACCAAGGTTTAACTCTTAATTCCCTTGGATGCCAAATAGTTGTCACTGTTATTGTAGACTTCTTGTAAAATCTGCTTTGCAATATTCTCTTTTTAATTAACATTTATGTTCTTCTCAATGTGTTCTCTGACCTTCCAAAAAAATACTGTCAAACTTTCATTCAATTCCAACCATTCACACAACTTGTCACTCCTTTGCATTATTTGCCCCGAAATGTTTTCTTTAATATACTTCACTGTATTTTTCATATTACCCTTCAATTTGTCTTCTGAAGTTTTAAGTTTATAATTTGCATTTTGTAGCTCTTCTTTCATTTGTGCACATTTTTTCTTTCTTCCTCTTCTTTTTCTTCCAAATGTTTTACTTTTTCCATCTCATGCTCCAATTGGTTTTGTAAATTTTTGTTTAAGGTAGAAGCAAACTCTAGATTTTTGTATTTTTGTTGTAGAGGCTCTTTCATCATCAAATTTTTTAATGCATTCATCCAATTTTTCCCTCAGTTATTTCAGTTCTACCTCCATCTGTTCCTGCATTGTAATTGTTGAGGTAGAGGCCAAATTTTTTATCCTTTTCTGTAATTCATTACACTTGTTATCTGCTGCGTTCCTCTTTTATTTTTCATTTGCCAGGTCTGCCTGTAACTTTTCCATTTGTTTCACCACCATATTTATCTCTCTCTCCATCTTTAGTAGTGAAATGTAGATCACTTTGTTTGTCTTTTTTGACACACTAATGTTGTCCACATTTTAAACTTTGGAAAAATCCATTTGGAGGGTGCTAACATGAAATTGAGAGGGATCTATCTGACTCTGTGGTGGATTTTTATCTTTATTTGGGTGCGTAACAACCATGAAATCCATCATATCTTTGTTTGGGTCATATGTGGGAAATACCTTGTTCGATGCAGGTTGTTCCTCTAAAGCTGCAGTAAGGGCACATCTCTTCAATGTCTTCTTTTTTTCTTTATTTATATTTGTTGTTTGTGAAAATTTATTAAAGAAATAATTGTAATGAAAATCTGGGTTTGCTGAAGCAATTAGATGTTTGAAAGGTGAAATGTCACTTGCAGTGATATATGAGGCTCCACCTATGCCTATGATTCTAACTAATGCATTTTGAGGAGTACCAAAAGTCATTCCTAATCCTGTCCCACCTTCACTTGCAAGTGTAGTTTGTTCTGAAGGTGTTTTGGTACTCGCCATTATTGTCATAACCTTTTTCTTCTTCACATGGCCTTTATCACTAGGATTCTGTATAGTATCTACTACTATTGTCATCTTGCGAGAGATATCTTGTTGTTGCACTTGATCAGGACAACTAGTATTAGTACCCATTTCATCCCCACCAGTGGTAGTGGCACTGGATTGAATACTAATAGAAATACTATCCTAAGATTCCCCACCAATGGCAATGGCACTTGATTCACCACCAATAGGAATACCATGTTATGGTAGTGGTTGTGATTGAATCTGAGTGTCTGCACAAGGTGGTTTTGAAGCTCTAACAAATTGAAATGGAGATGTAGGGTAATGAGTAGTACCTTTCTGTGATGAATCTAACAAATCAAGTCCAATGACTGGTTTCTCAGGACGTTTGATTTTGAATTTGATGGAAGTGGTACCTCAAGTGGAAACCAAGGGCCTTCTCCTCTGGGACCTAGACCACCACCTTCAAAACCCATTTTTTCCACAATGTTTCCCCCTTTGCTATATTTTTATTTCATGGAAGCTTCGACTCCCCTCAATTTTGTAGAGACTATAGTAGCTGTTGGAGTAAACTCAACCTCATACTCATTTTCATAATCACTTCTATCATATCCTTCTATAGGATGCTCCATATTCCATAATTTGCTAAACTCAATATCCTCATTGATTTCATCAAACTCTACACTGATCTTTGGTTCACCGAGATTCTTGATCATAGTCCAAAAATCATTTATTTTGGTTTGAGTCCAATGTCTGTCTTTGTTGGCATATGGACACTCCAATGAGACATTGTATGTGATTGAAGGTTTTGTCATTGATGGCAACCTTGCAATCCTATGGCATCGGCAAGACATCATACCGGAAAACCATTACACAGGCAAGATAGTGCACCGACATCAACAAGATCACTCTACATCGGCACCGGCACCGGCACCGACACGAAAGAAAAGATGTATACCGGCATAGAGGCTGATAGGATTTTTGATATGTAATATTTTGTTTATTATTGTAAGCCGACTTGGTAAATTGAAAAATGAGAATGATGAAAAGGAATCACTTAATGATATGATAAGCAAGCTGAAACAAGAGATCATGACAACAAAAAATGAAATGCAACAAATTTGGTCATAACTCTGAAAACTGCAGAATGAATGTGAGATGTTATGTTTGTGGAAGATTTGGACATTTATCTAATCAATGTAGAACACAAACTGACATAGGTTATGGGAAAGCTATTCAGAAAAATAATGTAACTTGTTATGCATGTAACAAGATTGGGCATATTGCTAAATTTTGTAGAAGTAAAGGTACACTGGTAGACAACGAAAGTGCTAGCCTGAAAGGTAAAGAAAAGGTTGAAGAGGTTAAGCAAGAATTCTCAAAGCAATGGATTAGAAAAGTTGATCTAAATATTGGGAATACTCCTCCACCGGTAGAACCAACAAATGCTTCACCAGCAGGACAGAGTAATGCTTCACCGGTAGGACAGAGCAGTGCTCCACCAGCAGGAAGTTCTTCATCTAATTGAAGAAAATTTCCTTTAGGGTTTGGCAATCTAATGACATGTGCTATTATTCCCTCGGTTAGAGATAAGAAGTTGAAAATTACTTATTACTGACAAACAATGTTAAGTGAATACTTAACCGGCATGCAATTAATGTGGTAGATGGCAAAAAGACATTATAAAAGTAAGGTTTTGGCTCCATTTCACTTCACCGTGATTTCAAACTTTCAGAGAGCACGAAGATTCTGAGCTAAGGCATTTCAAGCAAGAAGCAAGCATACTCTAAGCATTCATCCATCGAAGACAGAAAAAGGTATTTAATCATGGCATCCACCTTTGCAATTGAATACATAGCAAACCCTACTATTGTGGAAGTAATTAAAAGACCTAGGCCCATATTTCAATTAGTCCCCGAGATAGCAAAGAAGGATGATACCTTAGGTGCATTTTCTCAAATTCCTAAAGGTGTTGTATATGCTAAAGACCCTAGAATGTACATCCACTGCAACATTGAAGAGTTAGGAGATGAGGAAATCAAAACCATGTATAAAACCGAGATATGTGATGATACCGGCAATGTTAAAGCTGAACACAAGGTTATTGAAACCTTAGGATTCACAGAAATCCTTAGCATTCCTGAATTTCCTAAGGATGTGATTAGGATAGTGTTAAGCAAAGTTCATGGAGAATTTTTCTGGTTAGATGCAATTCATAAGATCAGGAAGCAGTAAAAGTTGTCACAGGGTTACCGACCACCGGTAAGAGACCAGATAAAAACAAGAAGGTTTCCAATGATTTAGTCATAGACCTAACAGGTGCAACATTCGATAAGAGATCTCTAAGGGTTAACGATGTAAAAGATATCAATGTGAGATTCATAAGTATGATATTAGGTTACAAAGACACTCATGCTAATAGACTTAACTCAGTTTCAAGTTTATGCATTAAGAGTGCGTATGATATGGTGACAGACAATGCAAAAATTGACATCTGTGAATGGTTAAAAGATGAACTGATAGACAACCTTGGAAAGATAAAGAAGGATAAGAAAGGAACTTTTAGATTTGGAAATCTGTTAGTATGCCTAATGCTTCATATAACAAAATAGGTTCCCGGTATAGGATATAAAGAACTAGGATATGACATACCGGTAGGAAAGCAATTAATAGAACTGTTTAATACCATGGGTGAGAACAAGGAAAACAACATTCATGACTTTTTCCAAGCATTGAAGACAAAAATGAAGAAAAGAATAAGGTTATCTCAGAAAATAGTAGACAAATACAAAGATGACATATGCTTTGTTATTAAGAAAGATGAAATATGGATGGAAGCAGTCATCCCAAGAACAATCTAGGTAACCGAAATGGGCTATGAGATAGATGACCACATAGTTGAAACTTATGCTAAAGCACTTCTGGAAGCCCCAACAAAACCTAAAGAAGAAGTATTTGGTAGTGTTGAAACCATAGAAAGCCAAATACAGTCTAAGAAAAGAGTAAAGAAGGTAGAGGCATTTGTGAGGAAAGGATCCAGACAAGAAAAGGCCATTAAGGAAGATGTATTAAAGAAAACCGGCATAATAGAAGATGAGTTGGCAGCCCCACAACCTGAAGCTCATCTATCACCGGTAGGTACTTCTTCGGAAGGTGACATGCCAGCAACTTTTAAAAGAGTTGTTAGGAAAAGAGATCCCTCACTGGCAACCACTCCTTCACCTAGAAGGACAAGACAGAAGCAACAAGCTGTGAGATCTCCAGTTAGAAAGGTCACACCTAAGAAAAAGATAACCCCTAAGAAAAAGAAAAAGACAAAAACTGACTTGGCACCTCTAGACTTATTGCTAAATGAGATCACAGAGGAAGGAAAATTGAAAAACATAGAGAAAATTTATGACACTCTATCTGTTGATGAGAAAGGGCAAGTTGAGGAAAGTGTAATACTGCATATGGACATGTACAAAATGTTTTTGATGGAAGTAGTCAATGAAATTCCTGATGATTTGTACAAAAGACTTGAGGCCAGAAGGCAAGCAGTGATTGAATTAGACAAGAAAATAAAAATAGAAAAACTACTTGCTGTATATCCGGTAAACTCTCCCAAGGAAATTGATGATTTGATTGCTCAGGCAAACCGGACAGTATTCTCTACTGCACACCAGCATATTTCACTAATGACAAGAAGAGTTACTGAAGTTACAGAAGAAACAGAAGATGGTTGGGACATATTCCTGGTTGAAAAGGAAAAACAAGAAGAATACAAGAACCCTAAGCCTATTAAAGTATATCAGAAGGATAAGGACAAAGGGAAAGGCAAAGTTGGTGGACCTCCAAGCATAAAGGTTAAAGACAACCTACCCCCACCTGTGAAAATTACAACCACTAAGACCAACCGGCAGCTAAAAGTATGGATGTAGAGGATAGCAATCCAAATCTTGAAGTCCTATACACTGTAAATGTTGATACCCAAAAGATCAACATAACAGTTGATAAAGATACAACTGACAAATCAGATATGGCTAAAGAGCCTCCTGTAATAGGAGATACAGACAAACCGACAGAGGATACAGGGAAAAAGATGGAATCTGAGGCACATACAAAGAAACCAATAGAGCTAAAGGCTCTAGAACAGGTTCATAAGGAAACAGTGCCATCGGTAAGCAGTGAAGCAGGGAAACCAGTGCTAAAAGAAATGCAAACACAAACTGACTTGCCAGAGGTCAATACAAGCATGGTCACTTCCACTGGTACTTAGTTTGTTGGGTCATCATCAACATTCAAGTCAACAAATGTAATTGAGGTATTACTTGAATCCATTAAGAAAATAACTGACTGCAGTTCACAGGCTTATAAAGCAATAGATGATTCAATACCAATTTTGAAGACAATTGCTCCTAATTGTAATATAGATAATAAATATTCTTTAGGACAATTGGATACATTATGTAAATACATTTCTGGAAATATTGAGAAAATAAAGGAAGAATCAGTAAAAGACATGGTAGGAAAGGAGAAACAGAAATTCTTTGATGAAGAAATAAAGAAGTGTAACAGAGACTTTGACACACTTCTACCGGAACTATGTAGTTTGTTGAAAGAGTATAAAAATCTGTATAAAGATACATGTAAAACAAACTTCTTGACTGTAGATATTGACAAGAAAATAAGCAAGACACAGGATGAGTTAAATAAGCTTGCAGACAATTTTGTCAACTCACCGGATTCATTATCTGTTTTTGAAGAGAAGATAGCAAATTTTGAGGAAGAATTGCTCAAACTGGAAAGAGAGAAAGAAAGAATAATAAACAAGGCAAGACACTTGAGATCTAAACTGAGTCCAAGATTGGACTATTTAGCATCTCTGCGGAAGGAAATCTCAGAGGCATTAGCACAGGGAAGTAAAACACCGGCAGAGCATTTGTAGCATCTCACCGGTACTATGAAAAGGACTGAAACAACAATAAAAGATAGCAAAAAGTTTATGGATAGTATAAACTTAATTTTGGGCCATCTTTTTCAGATAATAACTAACCAGCTACAGGGTTGAGGATAGGGATAGATGTAACTACAAACTCTACTAACATCTTGACAACCTTTGTCATTGATGCCAAAGGGGGAGTAGTAGGATGAGAAAGTTCAAAGACAACAATCATATGCTCAGGGGGAGCCCTCATATTTTTGGTAAACACATTTTGTACACTTTTTGAAATTTCTCATGAGTGTTGCCATCAATGCCAAAGGGGGAGATTGTTGGCATATGGACACTCCAATGAGACATTGTATGTGATTGAAGGTTTTGTCATTGATGGCAACCTTGTAATCCTATGGCACTGGCAAGACATCATACCGGCAAAGCATTACACAGGCAAGACAGTGCACTGGCATCAACAAGATCACTCTACACCGGCACCGGCACCGACACCGGCACAGAATAAAAGATGTATACCAGCATAGAGGCTGACAGGATTTTTCATATGTAATATTTTGTTTATTATTGTAAGCTGACTTGGAAAATTGTAAAATGACTCTTGTATATAAAGGAGATCATTGTAGACATTTAAAAAAAAAGGTAGCAAGCATAAAGAAAATTATTAGGCAGACCTAATGTGAGAATTATAGGTCAAGGGTATATGTAAAGAATAGAGCAAGAACCAGTACTGAATCTGGCATTGGAGATGCTATTGTAAAGCAGTACAAGTTATTGGATTAGTATAATCCTTATTGTAAGTCAGTGTGACTTCTCATTGAGCAGTGAGCTCTAGGCAGCTGGCCTTCCTGCATGTGCAGGCCCCTATTGTAAGTAATATTCTCTTATTGGCCAGTGAGTGAATATTGTGGGTCACAAATTCCACCGAGGTTTTTCCCACACCGGGTTTCCTCATTAAACATCTTGTGTTATGGTGTTCTTTTCATGTGGATGTTTCTAATTCTGTTTATTGCATTAATTCTTGCATACCGGTATACTGTTATTTTATGTTCTGCATGTTTTAACTTAAGAAATTCTTATCACTGGTTAGATACTGATTCACCCCCCCCTCTCAGTATCTTTGGGAATCCTAACAGTCTTTACATTCATGCAATATATTTTTGGGAATAGCTTTGTTAGATGGATTAGTATATTTTTAATAGAAATTGTAGGACCTCCTATTTTGATTTTGATTTTGGATGCCTTGCTCTATTGTTTTCTGTGTGTGTAATGCCATAATTTTTTATGATAATTATTTTGTTGAAATTTTATTGTTGGCAACAATTTTCTCCATCTCTTTTTTTACCTCATCCTAGGAGTCCATGTTTCTAATATTATCTAGCAATGGTTTACTTTCATGTTGACATAACCTTTCAGAGTTCCTATTTTTCTTAAGTCTTGTTTGAATGATGTCGAGTGGATCATACTGCAAGTGACCCTCAACACCAAAGCAAAAAATTGTCAAAAAATCATGTGCCACTTTGAATGCTTTTCTGTCAAATGTGAACCCTCCACATGAGAAAGGCAAGGAAGAAAATATGCTCTTCTTTTGCTGACCATGAAAGAGTACATTTGTGCTCTCCACCTTCCGTACATATTCCAATGCAAAACCCTCTCTGTCACATGTATTAGAAGCTTGTAGAGTTCTACTGTTGATCCGTAAAACCTTAACACAGTGTAATCTTCCATGAAGATCCAGTCAACCAATTGTATTTGACTTTTGAGTTGAATGCAATCTCTATAAGACATAGGCAATAGGAAATCTAGGCATTGGAGTGCTTGTAATTTCATTATACATTGGTGCCAAAAAGAAATATACAAAATGGTTGTAGTTATTTTTGTTATCATTCATCCTTATCTTAGGTGTCCATATATTGGACACTCTGTTCTATTCTGAGTCTTCTCATCAATCTTATAGACCTCAATGTGAAGCTTGTTGGTCTTGAATATTGCACGATACTTTGATAGAAGAAGATAGAACAAGTAGTCCATGTGAACCTAAATGTATTACAAGAACCTATTTTAATCATTAGTAATTGTGTTTGCATGGATTGAACAATGCGCTCAAGAAAATTAAATCTTACTGGTTCTGTTATGCAATGGATATTAAAAATCATTTCAAGAAGGCTGGCACCCACTTCCCTATCATTTTCCAATCCCAAGAAAAATGTTAGTAAGGAAATAATATCCTGAACCTATGGCACAAAAATATTATAATCATAAGGAGGCTTATGATTCTGATCCAATCGAGCACTAGGAATTGTTAGACCTTTGATAAATTAATCTTTATAATTTGCATCGATTCTGTCATATTTCTTTGCCAACTTTCCTAGGTCAATGTGGATGTTTGTGTTGGCATTATGGGAACCGGTATGAGGACATGATGACACTGTATGTTGTCATTGATGTCAATATGCTGAAGAAGAGAGAACCGGTATAACATTGTGAACCGGTATATGTGCCAAAGTGAAGTGGTGTGTTTGTTCAAGGTGAACCGACATGTTGATATAAAAACCGGTACATGGAAGCTTTGTATGACTAATTGGTTGGTAGTCTCAACTTCAGGGTTTCCAGTTGAAGTGCTTCAAGCCTGTGTTACTCAACTGGTGACTTTGTGTGATGATTTAGCATTGTAACAAAGAACAGACCGCGTTGCCATGTCAGCCTTGTACGCATGAAGGATCTTGCATGAAGGAGATTGTTCCTATCTACCTCGGGAATGTATGAAGTCTGTAAACGGTGAAAACGCGTGATGGGTTATCAGCCGCCATGAAAGCAGTGGAAAATGAACGATGGAGAATATCTTGAGATCGGTTTTAAGACTATTGCATTTAATGCAATATGCTCAACGGTCAGGATTGAACCATTTGAATTGCTTAACCTAACAGGTTTAGGGTTTAGGGTTTATGCTACCGACCTATCTATTTCCTATAAGGTCGATGTTGTGTTTCTTTCTGAGGTTGTTGGAAAAATTTATGTCTATGTATCCAAGTGAAGAGATACGTGATTCTTTCCAGACCAGAGGAGAGAAGTGATACCTGTAGAGTGTAAGTGCAGAAGGTGAAGAGGAGCTAAAGCGGATCTGCATTGGCATTGAGTGCTGTTACCAGATCATTGTAATACCTGTTGATCTCTAACCACTTCAACAGTTGGGAAATCCCTTAATAGGGTAGCTTTAACTGGCTTACTGTAAATCCTTTGACAGGGTGACTCAAAACCATTGAGTTCTTGAAATACTCTAACAAGGTAACCTTTAACAGGGTTTAACCCTTAACCGGGTATTCTAGCCATCCCTTAACCGGGTGATCCCTAACAGGATCGGTTCCTAACAGAACCTATTGTATCAGTCTTTAACTGGACAAGGCTTCTAACAAAGCGGACTTCTAAAGAGTTCAAAAACAGCTTGTGGGTATTCATCCCCACCGTGGTTTTTCCCAGTTGGGTTTCCATGTGAAAAATCTGTGTCATGTGTGGTGTTATTCATGTGATGGTTTAAGTGATTTGTGTCTGAAGTTAAATCATGTTGATCTAGCTGTTTATATATTTTTGATGATAAGATTACCTGTTCATGCACTAGGGTGAAATGGAAATGAAGTATTAGATTGTATGAAAGGATAAGTGTCAACCAGTTTATGGTTGTCTCAGTTATTCTAGATTTTGCCAGTTATACTCTGTTTAAGACCGGTGTTACTGTTTGTCTGCCAAAGCACAATGTGTGTTGACAAACTAGTTTTAGGAATGTGTTTTTGCCTATTCTGATTCACCCCCCCCCCTCTCAGTACCGGTTTGGTACTATCAGTTCATCATTGAGTTATCAATTGGTATCAGAGCGTCCTCCAGGTCCTCTATGTTATAAGCTTAACCGCTTGAGGAAAAGATCCTGGTCTAATGATGAAGAGGGAAGGTCCAAAGTTCAATAGAGATAATTTGAATATATGGAAAGACAGAATGAAGATATACATTAGAAGCATGGGTGCTCAACACTAGAGCTATGTTGAGAATGCTTATGTTGCCCTTACCAGTACTCTCACCGATGACCAAAAGAGAGAGATGCAGGAGAATGGGCGAGTCATGGAAGCCCTAATTAGTAGTTTATCTAACATTGAGTTTATTGATGTTCAAGATAAAGTAAATCCAAAAGAAGTATGGGATACTCTTGAAAATATCTATGGCGGTGATGAGAATGTAAAACAAGCTAAGGAAGAAAGCCTTAGAGGGAAGTTTGAAGACATGCAAATGGTTGAAGTTGAGACCATTCAACAGTATGGAATAAGAATCAAAACTGTTGTCGAAGATATCAAGAGTGCAGGTAGTAAAATGGAAGATTCCACTGTGGTAAGCAAAGTTCTGAGATCCTTATTACTGGTCTATGCAATAAGGGTTGTTGCTATTCAGGAGTTGAGATCAATAGACAAGACTAAGGTATCCCTAGACTCCATCACTATAAAGTTGACAGCCTATGAGCTAAATAGTTTTGATGGCAGTGTTCAAAAGACTGAATCATCTTTCAAAGCTTCTATTGTACCATCCAGAAAAGGAAAAGAAGCAAGCACCAGTGGTGAACCAAGACAGAGCAAAGAAATGGATGATGAGGAGATTCTGATGGAATTTGAAGCTCATCTTGCCAAGAAAATTCCTAAAGGAACCGATAAATACAGAGGTAAGCTCCCTTTGAAATGCTTTTCTTGTAACCGGATAGGACATATTGCTGTAAACTGTCCTAATGGTGACAACAAGGACAAACTGGAAAGGTTCAAGAAATTCAAAGGAGGAAACCGAAGAAACTATTTTGTGGCAGTTGATGAAGGTGTCACAGATGAGGAATCAGAAGATGAAGAAAATGAAGATATTGTGTTTGTTGCTGTCAAGGAAGATGTGTCAGACAAGAAGGCTCTTGTCTCCCACTTTGATAATTCTAATGAGTAGATTATTAACAGTGGTTGTTCTCACCATATGACTGGTGACCGAAGCAAGTTTCTATCCTTGGAAGAGTATGATGGTGGTGTGGTTTGCTTTGGTAATGGTGCACCATGTATGGTCAAAGGCAGAGGGTCCATCTCTCTGTATGGAAAGAGTAGTGCTGACAATGTGTATTGGGTTGATGGTCTCAGACACAACCTTATGAGTGTTTCCCAACTGAATGACAATGGTCTCACTTTGGAATTCAAGAATGGAGTGTGCAGAATCAAAGGAAAGAATGGTGAATTGGTGGCCACCAACATGTAGACCAAAGGTAACCTATTTTAGTTGAATGCAAATATCATTACATGTCTTATGGCCAAGTTCTATGACAACTGGATATGGCATAGGAGACTCTGCCATGTAAACTTTGATAACATTGTGAAGGCCGGTTAGATCAAGGTAGAAGGAGGGTTGCTGGTGCTGAGAAAACCAGAAAATACCTTGTGCAAAGAGTGTCAACTGGGGAAAATGTCTTCCTCAACCTTTAAAGGTAAACCTTTCACTGCTGACAATTTACTTGATCTTGTGCATATTGATTTGTGTGGTCCTATGAAAATTAGGAGTGTGCAGGGTGATAGGTACTTCATGATTCTCACTAATGACTGCTCAAGAATGATGTGGGTCACATTCTTGAAAGATAAGTCTGAAGCTTTTGGAAAGTTCAAAGTGTTCAGAGCATTAGTGGAGAAGGAAAGCGTTAAAGGATCAAGTGCCTTAGAACTGATCAAGGAGGGGAATTTACTTCCGGTGAATTCAACAAGTACTGTGAAGAACATGGCATCAAGAGGCAACTGTCTACCCCCTAGAATCCACAACAGAATGGCCTAGCAAAGAGGAATAACCGGACTGTGGTTGAAGCAGCAAGAACAATGCTGATTCAAGGAAAGGTTACTCACACCTTTTGGAGAGAAGTGGTGAGCACTGCAGTCTACACAATGAACCAGGTACTCATCAAGAGAGGTAAGGATAAAAATCCTTATGAGTATTAGACCGGTAAGACACCTGTGGTTAGCTACTTTAGAGTGTTTGGTAGCAAATGTTACATCAAGAGGAGCAAACACCAGAGCAAATTTGATGCAAAATGTGATGAGGGAATATTCCTAGGGTATTCCACCAAGAGCAAATCTCTCAAGTGTTTCAATAATAGGACTCAGAGAATTATTGAAAGCATCAATGTGAGAGTTGATGAAACCTGTGAGAAAACTAAGGAAACCGACAGTGAGCAAGTGGTAAATGAACCGGTTGTAACCTTCTGGGAACTAGTTGGTAGTCAACAAAGTACTAGTAATAGTGTTCCTACACCGGTAGATGTAGATGCTAATACTGATGGAGATGAGGATGAAGAAGAAAAGCAAGAGGAATCTGTTAAGACCATTCCTCGGTATATCAAGCTGAATCATGATCCTAAGCAGATCATAGGAGATAAGGATGCAAGATTCCTTACAAGAAGAAAGGTCAGAGAAAACTCATGTATGATCTCTAAATTTGAGCCTAAATCATTCAAAGAGGCACATAAAGATGAAGACTGGATCAAGGCAATGGAAGAGGAACTCGACCAGATAGAGAAAAATGGTACATGGTCTTTGGTACCCAGACCGGAGCATAAAAATGTCATCGGTACCAAATGGGTTTTTCAGAAATAAGCTGAATGAGGATGGCACAGTGATTAGGAACAAAGCCAGACTAGTGTGTAAAGGATATGCCTAAGAAGAAGGAGAAGACTATGGAGAAACCTTTTCTCTTGTAGCCAGATTGGAAGCAGTTCATATGCTTCTTGCATATGCAACTTTTAAAGGATTCAAAGTATATCAAATGGATGTAAAATTTGCATTCCTAAATGGTGTACTTGAATAGGAGGTGTATATAGAGCAACTAGATGGGTTTTCCCTATCTGAAGATAGTGACATGGTGTGTAGGCTACATAAAGCCTTATATGGTCTAAAGCAGGCACCTAGAGCATGGTATGAACGCCTGCACTCCTATCTTGTTAAGATTGGATTTGAGAGAACAAGTGAAGATATCAATATCTACTTGAAATCTGAAGGAGATCAGATCCTGATCTGTGAGGTATTTGTTGATGACATTATCTTTGGTGGAGATGACAAGATGAGTCATGAGTTTGCAAATGAGATGAAGAAAAAGTTTGAGATGCCACTCATAGGGGAGATTAAGTTCTTCATTGGACTGCAGATTCAACGGATGAAAGATGGAATCTTTATTACTTAGTCCAAGTGCGTCAAAGAGGTGTTGAAGACCTTTGGCATGGAAGATAGCAAACCGGTTGGTACACTGATGGTGACCAGTTGTAAACTATCCAAAGAGGATGACTCAACATTTGTTAATGAGAAGGAATACTAATCAATGATTGGTAAGTTGCATTATGTAGTGCATAGCAGACCATATACTGCACATGCAGTTGGCATTATTGCAAGGTTCTAGAAAAGTCCAAGAGAATCCCACTTGGTTGCAGTCAAGTGGATTCTTAGGTATCTGAAGGGAACTATTGATTATTGATTGTTGTATCCATATAGCAAAGATTTCAACTTGAAAGTATTCACAGATGCTGATTGGGTAGGTAATGTGGATGACCGGAAGAGCACAACGGGTGGTGCATTCTTTCTTGGTGGTAGACTGGTCTCATGGATGAGTAAGAAGTAGAGTTGTATCTCTCAATCTACAGTGGAAGTAGAGTATGTTGCAGCTTTCATGAACTGCACTCAGACAATTTGGATGAAGCATGTATTAAATGGCTTCAAAGTTCCTGTATCTGAACCGGTAAGTATATTTTGTGACAATACTAGTGCAATTAACATCTCCAATAATCTGGTTTTACATTCTAGAACCAAACACTTTGAGCTTAAGTATCATTTCTTGAGGGAAAAGGTTCAGAACAAAGAGATTGCACTGGAACATGTTTCCAGTAAGGAGCAGTTAGCAGACATATTTACCAAGCTTCTCCCAAAGGCTACATTTATGTACTTAAGAGGTGAATTAGGGGTGTTGCCCCTTTAGGAGGTGAACTAAAGGTATATGCTCCACATCAGTTAGGTATTGCATAGTCAAATTTTTTTCTTTCAGGATTGATGTGTTGAAGGATGCTACTCCTCAGGGGGAGTAGCATAATGGAACAGGGAAGCTTGTGCCTCCACTTTGGCATTGTTGTCAAAGGGGGAGAAGAAGTGAAGTGGATAAGATATCTGCATAAATTGGGGGAGAAGATGTGAAGCAGAGAGATATCTTTGTATATTGCCATCAATGCCAAAGGGGGAGATTGTTGGCATTATGGGAACTGGTATGAGGACATGATGACACTGCATGTTGTCATTGATGTCAATATGTTGAAGAAGAGAGAACTGGTATAACATTGTGAACTGGTATATGTTGCATAGTGAAGCGGTGTGTTTGTTCAAGGTGAACTGACATGTTGATATGGGAACCAGTACATGGAAGCTTTGTATGACTAACCAGTTGATAGTCTCAACTTTAGGGTTTCCGGTTGAAGTGCTTCAAGCTTGTGTGACTCAACCGGTGACTTTGTGTGATGAGTTAGCATTGTAACAAGGAACAGATTGTGTTGCCACATCATCCTTGTGCGCATGAAGGATCTTGCATGAAGGAGATTGTTCCTATCTACCTCAGGAATGTGTGAAGTCTGTAAATGGTGAAAACGCGTGATGGGTTATTAGCCGCCATGAAAGCGGTGGAAAACAAACAATAGAGAATGTCTTGAGATTGGTTCAAGACTGTTGCATTTAATGCAATATGCTCAACGGTTAGGATTGAACCATTTGAATTGCTTAACCTAATAGGTTTAGGGTTTAGGGTTTATGCTACCAACCTATATGTTTCCTATAAGGTCGATGTTGTGTATCTTTCGGAGGTTGTTGGCAAAAGTTATGTGTGTGTATCCAAGTGAAGAGATACATGATTCTTGCCAGATCAGAGGAGAGAAGTGATACCTGCAGAGTGTAAGTGCGTAAGGTGAAGAGGAGCTAAAGTGGATCTGCATTGGCATTGAGTGTTGTTGCCAGATCATTGTAATACCTATTGATCTCTAACCACTTCAACAGTTGGGAAATCCCTTAACAGGGTAGCTTTAATCGGCTTACTGTAAATCCTTTGACAGGGTGACTCAAAACCATTGAGTTCTTGAAATCCTCTAACAAGGTAACCTTTCGTAGGGTTTAACCCTTAATCGGGTATTCTAGCCATCCCTTAACCAGGTGATCCCTAACAGGATTAGTTCCTAACAGAACCTATTGTATCAGTCTTTAACCAAACAAGGCTCCTAATAGAGCAGACTTCTAAAGAGTTCAAAAATAGCTTGTGGGTATTCATCCCCACCATGGTTTTTCCCAGTTGGGTTTCCACGTGAAAAATCTGTGTGTCATGTGTGGTGTTATTCATGTGATCGTTTAAGTGATTTGTGTCTGAAGTTAAATCATGTTGATCTAACTGTTTATATATTTTTTATGATAAGATTACCTGTTCATGCACTAGGGTGAAATGGAAATGAAGTATTAGATTGTATGAAAGGATAAGTGTCAACCGGTTTATGCTTGTCTCAGTTATTTAGGGTTTTTTCGGTTGTACTCTGTTTAAGACGGGTGTTACTGTTTGTTTGCCAAAGCATAGTGTCTGCTGACAAACTGGTTTTATAAATGTGTTTTTGCCTGTATTGATTCACCCCCCCCCTCTTAGTACTAGTTTGGTACTATCTATTCATAATTGAGTTATCAGTTTCAATTTTGTGCTTCAAACCCTAGGTTCAACAAATGAGCAAATTCTCCCTTGGTTATGGAAAAAATTTTCTCTTGAGTATTTTTATTGACAATTGCTTTTCTACCTTCGTCATAATTTTGGGCATAGACCATGACAATTTCTGGGCAAGGGAATACTTCAGGTAACACCATGTTGGGAAGTCCAACATGTTGGAAATTTGGAGGAATTTATTATGTGTTGCATTGATGTTTGTCTTTGATGTCAACACTAGCTTATTTGGTTGTCAACCAGATTTTGATAGAGTGGTTGGACTTTGATGATGATTGGGAGATTTGTCCCTAGTATATTCCGATTGGTGGAATTGGTTTGGTTTGGTCATTCATGTGATTCAGATGCTTGTCACATATAGTTGGTTTGGGATATGGTGATATGGAAGCTATCATATGTTCTAGTAAGCCTTTTGGTTACCGGTAAGGGTTCTACCAATAGTTCTTTGTTGAAGATCTTTTGATGAATTCGATAAGTGGTGTTGGTGCGACTTCTAGAAGGTTTTCATGATTTTCATGGTTATCATGTTTGTGTTCTAGTTGATTGGTGGTTTTTGCATTTAGCACAAGACCTATCCTATATTATTCTGCTAGGTTATGGACCGGTTTATGTAACGTGTTCGCAGATGCTCCTGATGTGTTACCAGTTGGATTTATAATTTGGTTAATGTTGTTTCGATCTTAGGCTGACTTGGTTTATCATTGGTTTGCGAGTTTATGTAATGGATTTATTGTATTATCTTTTAGGTGGCCGACCTAATTGTTTAGGTCCTGGGTTGGTATAAATATGATGTAAGATCTCTTTGTAGATCGTGGCATGTGGTCAAGGTTATGGGATTATCTGTGTGCGAAAAAAATTCTAATCATATGTAGAGGATTTGGTCGATCATAGGTGATCAAATTGGGTTTTTGTAAGAGGTTTTAGACCTCTAGTATTGAGCTTAATCGGAACTGTACTCAGGCATAGGAGATGCTATTCTTGCAGTTCATTCTTATTTCTGGATTGTAGTTTAGATTTCTTTTGTAGTCAGTGAGGCTCCTTTGTGATGAGCAGTGCGCTCTAGGTTGTTGGCCTTCCTGCATGCGCATGCCCCTTATTGTAATCACATTCTTACTACATAAGTATTATCTAATTGTGGGTAGGCTTCCCACCGTGGTTTTTCCCTTTACCAAGTTTTCCACGTACAAATCTTGGTGTTATGTTGTGGATGCATTGTAACTGGTTTATGATTTATGTTTGTACTTAATTGATATATCAGCTATTTCGGTATTTGGTTTATTCATTATGTTAAAAGGTTTTGTGTTCTTAAAGTTTCCTAATCTATTAACAACTGATTCACCCCTCCCCCCCTCTCAGTTGTTCATTGGTTATCCTAACACAACATACCACAATGCAATTTTATTTGTACTTGCATTTAACATTTTGTTAAAGACAGTATATTTTACCCTATCTGGATCTCTCACCTTATTAGATAATGCATATCTAATTTCTATGATTTTCTTTTTACCATGGATAATAGTGTAAGGATTCCCAAAGATACTGGGAGGGGGGGTGAATCAACATCTAACCGGTTTATGAATTTACTTGACTTAAAACATGTAAAGCATATCAATACTGTGTACTGGTGAACCAAAAATAATGCAGTAAACAAGAATAAAAACAACCACATGAAAAGAACACCATAAGACAGTAGTTTAACGAGGAAACTCAGTGGGATTTGTGACCCACAATATTCACTTACTGGCCAATAAGGGAATATTACTGTTTTACAAGAGGGGTCTGCATATGCAGGAAGGCCAAGTGCCTAGAGCTCACTGCTCAATTCCAAAGGAAGTCAAACTGACTTACAAAAATGGATTATACAAATCCAATGTCTTGTACTTCTTCAATTTAGCATCTGCTATGCCAGATCCAGTACCGGTTTTAGCTCTGCTTCATACATAAACCCTTAACCTATATTTCACATATTAGGTCTGCATAATTTCGCCTATCACATTATTACTAAATGTTCTTCAATGATCTCATACATATATGAGTCATATTACAACTCACCATGTTGGCTTACAATGATTTTACAATTAATTACAAAATATGTTATCAACAAAATTCCTATCTGCCAGAGTGCTGATATCCATCCTTTCACTGCCGGTGTTCTGTGTGTCGGTGTAGAGTTTGTCGTTGCCGATGCTAGTATTTGTCTTGACGATATCATATGATTGCAAGGTTTCCATCAATGACGAAACCTTCAATCACCTACAATTTCTCATTGGAGTGTGCATTTGCCAACAATCTCCCCCTTTGGCATTGATGGCAACACTCATGAGAAAAATAAAAAAGTGTTCAAAAATGATATCCAAAAATAGTCTGCCAAAAATGTCTTACCAAAACTGTATACCCAAAACTGTGTGCTCCCCTTGAGTAGATGAACCATTTTTCTCATTCCTCTACTCCCCCTTTGACATCAATGACAAAGGTTGTCATTCGCTGTCAGTGGAGTCCTGCCTGACTTCTTGTAACCGGTGGGTTACAATCAGAAAAATGTCTATCAAAACTAGATTTATTCCATTGCTGAATGTTTTGCAGTCTTTTATGGCTTCTTGAGTCCTCTGCACTGTACCGGTGAGTATGTGTATCTTCTCTTTTGGCGTCTTTAGTCTGGGAACTAGAGCCTCAGATATTTATTTTCTCAAAGAAATAAGATACTCTAGTCTTGGACCAAGTCTGCATTTTAAGTCCTTTGCTTTGTCCTTTATTCTTTGTTTTTCATTTTCCAGTTTCTTGATTTTCTCTTCCTACTCTGCAATTTTCTTCTCTAATTCGAAAAATGATTCTGATGTTCCAATCAGATTATCAGCAATATTATTAATCTTATCTTGTGCTTTTTAGATTTCTTTGTCAAGATCCTCTGTTAATACATCTGTTTTGCAAGTGTCCCTATACAATTTCTTGAAGTCAAGAATGATTTCACTGAGTTCTGGTAAAAGAGTATACATTTCCTCTTTGTTCTTATTCACAATTTCCATAAAGAATTTTTCTTTCTCTTTTATCATTCTTTCCTTAAATGTGTCCTCATTTGTTTTGTCCAGTGTTATTAGGTTGTCGGTTATATACTTAGACAATGTGTCTAATTGGCTCAAAGAATCTTTATTTTCAACACTGCACTTTGGTGCTATCATATTTAAAATTGGTAAAGTGTCATCTATAGCCTTATAGGCTTGAGAATTGCACTCTATTATTTTCTTTATTGAATCTAAAAAGACCTCAGTTACATTAGTAGGTCTGAATTTTGTCATGGCTATTCGAGATGTTTGTCCAATAGTTTTAACAATCTGTAATCCGCCGGTTGTAGTTATAGCTTTGCTTTCCTCTTTCTCTAGAGGATCTGTTTGAGTTTGCATTTTTACAAACAAAATTTTAGGCTTTTCATTTTCAGCCAATGGCACTGTCTCTATCTGTACCTGTGAAGGAGCCTGTTGCTCTACCTATTTCTCTGTGTTGTCCACTGTCGGTTTTTCCTCTATGTTGCTTGTTTCTGGTGACTCAATTGGTTTTTCAGTTTCAGTAGTTGTCAGTGGCTTAGTGGATGCATCAATATGCACATTTGTAGTTTTTGCCTTTCCAATGTCCGAGGGTTCACTTGATCCTTCAGTTTGTTTTAGTTTCCCATTTCAATGTTTTCTACTGCAATATTTTCTACTGGTGGCTCTGTTGCCACATTTGATTTCTCAGTTGATTCCTTATCCACCATAATATTGCCTTCCTGAGTGTCAATGTTCATTGTATATAACACCTCAGAATCAGGATTTGTATCCTCATGTGGTGTGTCCATACTCTTAGTTGCTGGTTGATTGTCAGTGGTGTCTACCAGTGGAGTATCTAGAGGCGGTGGGGGTAAGTTGTCTGTTATCTTTATACTGGGAGGCCCACCTACCTTACCTTTTCCTTTGTCCCTGTCCTTTTGATATACCTTGAAGGTTTTAGGTTTTTGATACTCTTCTTGTTTCTCTTTTTCTACCAGGAATATGTCCCATGCATCTGTTGTTTCCTCTATTACCTGATTCACTCTTCCTGCCATCAGTGCTACATGTCGGTGAGCAGTTGAGAATACTGACCGGTTAGCCTCAAAGATTAATTGATCTATCTCATTAGGTGAGTTAACAGGGTGCACTGCAAGTAGTTTTTCAATCTTTATTTTCTTATCTAGCTCAACAATAGCTACTCTTCTAGCTTCTAATCTATTATATAGATCTACTGGTATTTCATCAACAACTTGCATCAAAAATTTCTTGAAAATATCTAAGTGTAAGATTACACTATTCTCTACTTTCTCTTTGTCATCAGTAGATAGTGTGTCATATAATTTGTTGATGTTCTTCAACTTTCCATCCTATGTAATTTCACTGAGAAGTTTATCAATGGGAACAATAGTTTGTTGTGTCTTCTTCTTAGGAGTCATCTTCTTTTTCTTTGGAATTAATTTCTTTGTTGGGGGCCTCACTGCCTGTTGCTTCTGTCTTGTCCTCTTTGGTGTAGGAGAAGGTGCCAATGAAGGTTTTCTTTTCCTTTCAACTCTCTTAAATATAGCAGGCATGTCACTTTCTGAAGAAGTTCCAACCAGTGAAAGGTGAGTTTCTAGTTAAAGTGCTTCCAACTCACTTTCAGTTATATCGGTTTGTTTTAGCACATCTTCTTTAATAGCTTTTGCCTGTCGGGTTCCTTTTCTAAAGTTGCCTCAACCTTCTTAACTCTTTTCCTTGATTGAATTTGGCTTTCTATAGTTTCAACACTACCAAATACTTTTTCTTCTGGTTCCTTAGGAGCTTCCAAGAGGCCTTTTGCATAAGTTTCTATTATGTTGTCATCAGTTTCATACCCCATTTCAGTAACCCAGATGGTTCTAGGAATAATTGCCTCCATCTAAATTTCATCTTTCTTTATTACAAAATAGATTTCCTTTTGGTACTTATCCACAATAGCTTGTGATAACCTTACTCTTGTTTTCATTTGAGCCTTTAGTGCTTGAAAGTGCTCATTTATGATTTTCTCCCTATTCTCCCCCATATTGTTCAACAATTTTGATAGTTGTTTTCCTACCGGTATATCAAATCCAAAATCTTTAGTACCAATACTGGGTACTTGTTTGGTTATGTATAGCATCAAACAAACAAGCAGGTTTCCAAATTTGAATGTCTCTTTCTTTTCCCTTTTGATCTTTCCTAGATTGACTATTAGCTCATCTTTAAGCCATTCGCATATGTCTATCCTTGTATTATCATCTACCATATGAGAGGCACTCTTAATACACAGGCTAGAAACTGAGTTTAACCTATTTGCATGTGTAGCCTTGTAACTTAAGATCATACTGATAAATCTGATATTTACATCATTTACCCTTAGTGATCTTTTATCAAATGTTGCACCGGTTAGGTTTGTCACTAAGTCATTTGAGACCTTCTTAGTTTTGTCAGGTTTGTTGCTGGTGGAGGGTAACCCTGTTACTGCCCTTATCGCTTCTTTTGTGATCTTGTGAATAGAGTCCAACCAAAAAAATTCACCATGTACTATGCTTAACACAATCCTTATGATATCCTTGGAGAAATCCGGGATACTAATAATTTCAGTGAAACCTAGGGTTTCTACTATCTTGTGTTCAGGTTTGACATTTCCGGATTCATCACAGATTACAATCTCATACATATTTTTAATTTCATCATCACCTAGTTCATCAATATGACAATGTATATACATTCTAGGGTCTTCAATATATACTAATCATTTAGGGATTTGGGAGAATGCACCTACGCTGTCATCTTTCTTAGCAATTTCGGGAACTAGCCGAAAAATGGGTCTAGGTTGCTTAACAACTTCAACAATAGTAGAGTTTGCAATAAATTCAGGAGTGGATGAAGATGCCATAGCTATAAATACCTCAATCTGCCTTAAGGATGAATTCTTTGATGGATTGCTTCACTTCTTTTCTTGGAGTACCTTCGCTCAGGAATTTTCGCGCTCTCGAAGATTTGAATGCTCGGTAAATGAAAAAAAAAGAGCCAAAGTACTTGCTTTATAATGTTATTTTTGCCAACTACCATATTTAATGCTTTCCGGTTAAGTTACAACTTAACTCATTTGCCGGTATAGAAGTAATTTCAACTTCTCACCATCAACCGAGGGAATAATAGCATGTTTTTCATTTTGTTGCTAAACCCCCAAAAGAATTTTCTTCAATTAGATGAGCAGTCACCTGCCGGTGGAGTGTTACTTTGTTCTGCCGGTGGAGGTGTAATCATATCGACATTCTGATCAGACTTTCTGATCCATTGTTTTGAAAATTCTTGCTTTACCTCTTCAACTTTTTCTTTACCTTTCAAACTAGGACCTTTGTTATTTGCTAGTGATGCCTTACTTCTGCAAAAGTTAGCAATATGTCCAATCTTGTTACAGGCATAACAAGTCACATTATTCTTTTGAATAGCTTTCCCATATCCTATGTCGGTATGTGTTCTGCATTGATTAGATAAGTGCCCAAATCTTCCACAAACATAACATCTCACACTTATTCTACAATTTTCTGAATTATGACCAACTTTGTTGCATTTAGAACATTGACCGGTGGGTGTATTAGTGCTCTGATAATTTCTAGATCTACACTGATTTTCTTTATGACCATACTTGTTACAGTTAAAGCATTTGCCATTGAACTTGTAAGCAGTAGGTTGTCTTACCGGTTTGCTATGATCATGATTGTTTGTAGTACTAGAGCTTTCACCAACTTCAAAGCCAAGGCCATTAGTGTCACCATTAGGTTTCTGATTCTTTAGCATGTTACCAAGTTCTTCTGAGCTTTTCTTGAATTTCTCCTTGTGTTGATTTGTAGTAGCTAGTTCTCTTTCCAAGATTCCTTTATGTCTCATGAGCTCATTTGTGTCATTTTGTGTATGCATCAGATCTGTCTTCAACATATCATTTTCATGACTAAGTCTTGTGTTTTCATTTCTAGCATCATTTAGTCTTCTGGCCAAGTCTTCTTCATTCTTCTTCCTATCTTCAATTTCTTTGCAAAATCTCATAGTCATATCCTGCATCTCATTCTTTGTTGTATTGTTTTCTTGTCTTAGCTTGTTTACCAGATCATTAAGAGTTTCCTTATCATCATTCTCATTCTGCATCTTTTCACAAAGTTCTCTTCTCTTATTTCTTGCAATGGTAAGATTTTATTGAAGCACTTGAATGATATCCTAAGCAGCCTTTAGATCATCTTCAAGTTTGATATTCTTCACCTTTTTTGCATCATAGTCTGAAAGAGTTGTTTCCAATTATTTTTTCAAGTTTTCCATTTCTACCGGTGTCAAGATCTTCCTCAAGTTGTTGGGCTTCTGAAAATAGAGGACCACACTCTGATACCAATTGTTAGGATTCCCAAAGATACTGAGAGGGGGGGGGGTGAATCAGTATCTAACCAGTTTATGAATTTACTTGACTTAAAACATGTAAATCATATCAATACTGTGTACCGGTAAACCAAAAATAATGCAGTAAACAAGAATAACAAGAATAACAACAACCACATGAAAAGCACACCATAACACAGTAGTTTAACGAGGAAACCTGGTGTGGGAAAAACCTTGGTGGGATTTGTGACCCACAATATTCACTTACTGGCCAATAAGGGAATATTACTGTTTTACAAGAGGGGCCTACACATGCAGGAAGGCCAAGTGCCTAGAGCTCACTGCTCAATTACAAAGGAAGTCACATTGACTTACAAAAATGGATTATACAAATCCAATGTTTTGTACTGCTTCAATTTAGCATTTGCTATGCCAGATCCAGTACCATTTTTAGCTCTGCTTCATACATAAACCCTTAGCCTATATTTCGCATATTAGGTCTGCATAATTTCACCTATCACATTATTACTAAATGTTCTACAATGATCTCATACATATATGAGTCATATTACAACTCGCCATGTCGGCTTACAATGATTTTACAATTAATTACAAAATATGTTATCAACAAAATTCCTGTCGGCTAGAGTGTCGGTATCCATCCTTTCACTGCTGGTGTTCTGTGTGCCAGTGTAGAGTTTGTCGTTGTCGGTGCCGGTATTTGTCTTGCCAATATCATATGATTGCAAGGTTGCCATCAATGACAAGACCTTCAATCACCTACAATTTCTCATTGGAGTGTGCATTTGCCAACAAATAGGGTCATAAATATCATGGTATTAATTAGTGAAACCTGTTGTTTTAAGCAGTTTGGTTAAGTCTATTATTTTATTCACTTGGGTTTTAGTTGTACTATCTATTTTCCCCATCGCTTTTACGGTTAATGGTTCAAAATAATGCTAACCCTCAATTTGAACCCCTAATTCTAGTTCTACAATCTAAACGATAAACCACGAGATTCAAAAATTAGAAAACGTGGGATGTAGGTGTTCTAGATTTTACCTGGAATTTCTATTTGAGTAGACTGGCGCATACAAACTTTGTTGCATTCCTCAATCTAGTAACTGTTTCTGAATCTCCCTAGATTTGCTAGTTTGTCCAAGAATAGAAATACCAATATGAGTCCCTTAGTTTGAAAACCTTCAAAACGTCAAAAGTAAAACCTAAAGGGCAAAATTTCTAGAATTGTGTTGTAATTTTATAAATTATTATTAATAACTATTCATTGCCACAAGGCCAAAAATTCATTGTGTCTTTCTAAATTTTGAGGACTGACAGTTTGCTACATCACACGAGTCACTTTTCCAAAATGTTTTTGAAGAGTTTTTAATCCTTTACAACTTCTGCCCGAAATAGAGCTTAATACACTCAATTAAGTATACAATTACAAATTTAGAATTTATCTATACTTAATTAAATGTTTATCATTTATGGAAGTCTTCCAGTAGAAGTTTGCAAAAAATGTTTAGCATTCCCACATTCGGCCCAAAATACACCTTACATTGTTGATCTGTGCTCATCCAATAGACGACAGTATCCTTTGTCAGTTGTCGTGGGTCCCATTATACATAGGATTTTTGCCACCCAAATGCCACATGACTTGACACTTCATCGTCCCATGGGCCATAACCTTTCTTTCGTGTCAGTGTTCAATGACATGTGTTTCTGGTTGAAGTTTGCAAAAAATTTTAGAGATCCCACATTCTAACTGAAATACACCTTAACTCATTGATTTGTGCTCATCCAACAGATGATGGTATATGTTGTTAGTTGCCATCCATCCCATTATCAATACTATTTAAATATGAATTAAATATATAATTTAAATATGTAATTTCAAAACTTCATGATATTTCATTTGTTTTTTATTGATAATTTTTGTATTGTATTACTTGGAAATAAAATATTACAAATATGAATGTATAGGTGGTATAGTAAAACTACTAGAGTTTTGCCACCACAAAAAAAACCCCAAAAACCACCATTCCCAACAAAAAATAAAACCCTACTACATGCAGAAACCCCACAATTCCAATTCGGCGTACCAAAATTGTTAGCAGACATCCCCTCGTACATACAAAGTTGGGGAGAAAATGGACATGGAACAAAAAGATACAAACAAACACCACCGGTCATAGTAGGATTAACCCAAAAATGACTTGTACTTTGGGTCATCATAGAATTTTGAGAGTCGCTTCATTGCTTGGGTAGTCTTTGGTCTCAGCCGCAACTCTCGACCCACCTCTTCTCGTGCCACTTCATGAAGGACCCTTAAAACCTCATCAGACTACATGAACCTTGTGAACATTTTGAAGTCTGACCACCCGCGCCAAGCAAGAGCTCCGTATCTTGTCTTCAAATCATCATCAACCCATCAAATGAGTGGTAACAGCACCACCAGACCAGCCACCCCTACCTCAGGAACAATGGCCACCTTTGAGACCACACGAGCACACACACTATCTAGATTTAACAGGTAGTTTGAATCAATTACAACTCTTAGGGCATTTTTTACCTTGTCCACCTCGTCCTCAAAATGGAAACCCCAAGTGGAAATCAATGAATATGCCTCCATGTTCATCCTATAGCGATGATGTGACCTGTCGGCTTCCAATCCACCCAAGCTTTAAACACCTCACACTCAATTCTAATTTTTAACATCCAAGGACGACGACCATCGGTATTAATCACAAACTTTGCCATCATTCCTCCACATGTACTAGTTCAGCCACACAATTCGCTCGCACAAGCCGGCATTAAATCTGCCTAAAGGCTAAATGTTAACCATTCACTTTTAGTGGCGTGCGTACCATAAGGCAATATCACTGCATATCCGTTGTCAGTTCCCGTGGTCCCATTATACATAGGATTTTTGCCACCCAAACACCATGTCACTTGACACTTCATCGTCCCATGGGCCATAGCCTTTCTTCCATGTCGGTGTTCAATGACACGTGTTCTCGGTAGAACTTTGCAAAAAAAATTATCATTCCCACATTCGACCCGAAATACACCTTACGTCGTTGATCTATGCTCATCCAATGGACAATGATATCTGTGCCCAAAATTATATATAAAGAATAATAGTATTAAAAATGTTAATAAATAATTTTTAAATTATATTGATTATATTTTATTTTTTAATATGTTGAAAATTATAATGGTAATAAATAGTTAAAAGTATTCCCAATATTTATAAATTTATAGTAGTCATATTCAAAGTAGTGACTAGAAATTAAACTGTTTAAACAAAAACGGATTAAAAAGATTTAGAATAAAGCAATATACTTCAAAATAAATATAAAATAAATTAATATATTTATTTATTTATCATTAATTAAATTAATTACAATTTTAATTATAAATTCTAAGCATCATATGATATAAATATTTTAAACGCATTTATGTATAAGATATTAAATATATTTCCATCTCTAAAATATTACATTTTTTAAATGCATTTATGTATAAGATATTAAATATATTTCCATCTTTAAAATATTACATTTAATAAAATTTTAACTTTTATTTAACAAAATATTTTATTTTATTTAAGAAGTGTGTTATTCAATTCTAGATATTTATTAATGTATAACATTTATATTGAAATTTTAAAAACTTATATTAAAATATGTCAGTTAAATTTCTCTAATCTTTTACTTTTTTTACTTTTTTTACTTTTTTTTTTTAAATTCTGCAATTCAAATACTACAAAAAATTATCCCCAAACTTCAACATGTAAGCTCTCTATCTACATAGTAGAGGTAAACAACCTGCCAAAATAGAAGCAAACAAAATATACACAAATCTAGCATGATAGCTATGACAGAATTGCAACAACCAACTCTTTATAGTTAAAAAAATCAATATCACTTACACCTAAATACTGACAAAACTTAAATTTAATCTTCATCCTTTGCCTTGTTCTCAACAATGTTGAAATAACGTAGCTCATAGACATTATTCTTTTTCAAATACTTCTTTGTCAGGCACTTCAAATATCTTTTAGAAAAGGTCATCTCAGAAGTGACATTGAGTTTGTTCTTTAACTTTAGATAAGAAATTAGAATAGACCCGCTATGTTTGACACTATCTTCCCTCCTTTAATTACTATCCCATATATGGAATCTTCTAATTCCAACTTGTCTTCAAAATGGAATTTCTCTTTCTTTCTGCTCTGGATTTAATTTAATGAGATTTGACATTTGTTTAAAATTTTATATTTTTTAATGGTGAAAATTAAATTTTATATCCAAACAAATTAATAACTATTTTAAGTTATTTCAGAACATAATGATTATGCTAAGTATCCTGCCATGACAAGAACTAATAATACAACAAAATAGAAAGCATTTTAAAATCCATAAGAGGCAAACTGAAATGAACTGGAATTTGAAATTTTTTCATTAATATGTTGCACAAATTTACAATTTTCGACTGTCGGAGTCCCTGTCCCTCCAAAACTTTAAAGCCAAAATGAGAGAGATTACGAGGAAATAGCCAAAAAAAAAACTACTAGGAGCTAGGGCACTGGCAGTGGATGGTGGACAAGTGGTATTCAAAAAACAAGACAAAAAACAAAAACCCTTCATGGGTAGCCCTAAGGATCTTGCCCTCCATCTAAGTAGAATTTTTCAGAGATGAGAAGCTCTGAGAATTATTTGAGCCATCTATAGTCTTGAAATTCATCCAAGAGAAACTATTTCCGGAGTAAATCCCTACCAATCCGTGCCCATTTCCTATGTCGTGTCAACTGCTCAACATTCAGGTTCAAAATAAAAGGTTGCCTGGCCAGATTTTGGTCACGGAGGAGAAGCTTGGGTAAAATACTCACCTAAGGGATCCCCACCCTTACTTCTGCAATGACGACAATAGTGACATCATCCCCAAGGAATTCTTCTTTGAACACTCTCCTTAACAGCATCAACATATCCACGCCAAGAACCGGGAATTAATGTCTGTGTTAACATAGTATCTATTATCATTTCTCAAAAACTCTCATCCCAGCACCATCCTCACAACCTCGTTAGTGAGCATCCCAACCTCCTTACAAGCTTATTGGAGGGTTAGGTCTTTGACGTAGCCCAAAAAGGCCCTCTAGTCTTACTCAAATGTGCTTCTCAATCGGATAGGAGTGTCCATCTTCAAAAATCTGAATATGAAATTATACAGCCTAAAGACCTAAACCAGAGGTAGAATTTCAACTACCATCAGCTTCAACAATTTATCTACCAAAGGCGAATTGAAGAAGAAAGAAGTGAAGATCATCTATAAATAGCTCTTGATACTAGAAATTCCTTCACCAACCATATTAATTTCTTTGATCTTTAATTTTTTATAAATCTTTTGTATCTCTCAATAAATCTTTCTCATAAATGCACAAGTGTGTGAAATTGGAAACAATCGTAAACCACTACCAATTACTAGATTGGAAGTCGTGCGTGCTGAGTGGATAACAGTTAGAGAATGTCAGTGACAAGACATTAATAAATGTTGATACTCAATTAGATTTGATACGTGTCTACCATCTCCAATTCCATTCTAGGGACTTTTTGGAGAACTACGTTCTTTTCAAAAATTTGGGCCGAAATAAAACTTTAGCCATTGATCTATGATCATCGAATGATTTTAAATCATTGTTGGATTTTAGGTACGTGTGACATGTTGATGAGGTCGTGCTTATCGATACATCGTGCAGAGTTTGGACTCGACGTGATGTTGCATTAATTAGATGACGAAATGGCTATTAACTGATAAGGAAAATGGCAATGAATGAAATTGCCAATAAAATATTTATTTTTCCATAAATAACAAAATATTAGCCAATAAAATTAAATAATTTTCAAATGGTAGATAAAAATCACCAATACACTTAATTTTTTTTTCCTTCCGAGTATAACTTTTCGCCCATACACTTATATATTTTTTCCTTTAAACGAAAAACATTCACCTCCGACATTATATATTTTCCTCACACAATAATGAATTATTCGCCAGGATTTTATGGAATTTTAATACCCTAAAAAAAAAATTGCCAACACAAATTAATTTTTTTTCCAAATTTGAAAAACATTTCGCCATCAATATGAAAATTCCCCTCCGAAAATAATGTCTGATTCGCCAAGATTTTACACTTTTGCCCGAGGGGTGGTTTCTTAAAGTTATCCCTGGTATAAATGTTTGGTGCTATGTAGGATGCAGGTACTAGGCACTGACTCCACCTGGTTTCTCTTGTCTGAGCATGCCTCTAATCCAAATGGTAGTTGATCGGAGGTGACATAAGGTCTTATCACATTCTAAACCTAGTCAATGTCTTGTCGATCTCAATGCTTTAGCCTAAGTCATCTTGTTGGGTTCTATGTGGTTTAAGTTTGATGTATTTTATTTAACTTTATGTTTGGGTTGATATTATATGGTTGAGGTCAATAATAAATATAATATCATGCATAGTCCTAGGTGTAAGTAATTAACTTTATGTTATGCACACACACACACATATGTGTGTGTGTGTGTGTATGTATACATGTATGTATGCATGTATGCATGTATGTATGTATGTATGCATGTATGTATGTGTGTGTGTGTGTATAGGTAGTTTTGCAGGAGGGTTTTCTTCATGGTCATTTTATTCTTGTTTTTCAAAAAATAAATTGTGCAATTGTGTTTTGAGGATCTGCATTTTTTATTCGAGGGTAAAATTTGACCTCAGGTTGTGGGATATTTTTTGTGCATGCTTGAGAGTGTTTTTGAAGAGTCGCTTGGATTACGTGGTAGCTATGTATGCATTGGAGAAAGTTGGTTTTGTTGTGGGTTGATCGTCATGTGAAAACGTCTCTCTTCTTAATTCCTTTTCCAATTCTTCTTTTGTCTAGGTTGGTGGTTATCTCAAGTGATCCTCTTTTGTTTGTGTATTTTTCTTCCAAAAATGAATAAAGATTGTTTTTTGGATGTGTGAATGATATCTTTATAGTTCTAGAATTATTTTGGGTCTTTATTTTGTGTTTTATGATTTAGATGATAAGAGTGTTTCTATCTTGCTTGTTTATGAGGCTATTTTTGATGTCGGTTGTTTTGTGTGTTGAATTTTGGTATATTATGTTTGTCAAATCATGTTTCTAGGTAGGAAACACCCTCTTCTCAAATGAGTAAGAGTCGGATTTTGATTTTAAAGTCTTTCTGGAGTCTGTTGGTGGGTTGAAATTTGTTTTTGGGTCATATTTTAGTCTGTCATAAATGTGCTACAACAGAGAACATATGCACTAGAATAGAGAACATATGCATAATTAGTTTATGCACTAATATAAGTTGTGTATATGCTAAAATAAGTTGTGTCTGCTCTAAAATAAGTTGTGTATGCGCTAAAAGAAGTTGTATATGCACTGAAAGAATTGGTAAAAGTGCTAGAATAAGTGTCAAAAACACTAAAAGAGTTAGCAAAAGTGTTTTTTCTCAGTTTTTTCACTTTTGGTTTGATTTTTTGAAGTCCATGTTAGTTTGGGTTTGATCAGAGGCTTGTTTCGAAGTCAGTAAATTTTTTTGGTGATTTTTCTAGAGGCTAATTTGATTGATCATGAGGATTTTATGTGTTATCTCTTCCTTCTTATGCATTCGAACATTTTGGTAAATTGGTTGGGAAAACTTGATGTTGCATGAGATCTATTTGTTGAGTAAAGTGATTTGTTAATGTGGATTAGATTCTATTACAGATCCAATGTATTAAACTATTATGTGGATTTATGAGTTCTTTCATGTTTATGGTATATGTTTTATTCCTAGGTTCTAGAATCATGTTAGGGGGAGTGGCTTCCAAGGAATCTCATTGGAATTTTCCTTAATCCAGTGATAATATTAATTAATGAATTTAGGGGTTTGAGTAGTTTTCACATTAACAAGATAATTGTGTACCCCATGTTGGCAACAACAATGAAGGAAAACTGAGAGGGGGGGGGGGTGAATCAGTTTTCACTAGATTATCAAACTTAACCTCAAATACAAATCTAATAAACTATAGTAACAAAAAAGATAAGAATTGGTAGCACAACACACAACACCAAGATTTTGACGTGGAAAACCCGGTTAAGGAAAAAACCACGGTGGGAACCTACCCACAATAAGATGATAGTCTGCAACAGTATGTGTAAATATTACAAGTGGAATGCACATGCATTCGGGCTCACTGCCTAGAACTCACTGCTCAAGATATGATAACTCGAAAGGATACAACACTTAGGGAAGGTTCACTGCCTTACAATAATGATCGGGCTACAATCCAAATTACACGAACTACAAATATAGCATCTCCTTATACCTGATTACAGATCTGGTTAAGCACATTTGTCTACCTTGCAACAATCTCTGCTCAATACACCACATCGAAGGATAAACTCACTTAAGAACCACATATACCACTCTTTGATAATGTAGACACAACACCAATACACAAATTACATGACTATACCACCTATTTATACAAATCATCAACCTTGGCAACAACGTAGGCTAAACCCTCATCTCACAATTATAAAATTACATCACACGGTACAAAGATCGACCAATGGACCAATATTATGATATACATGACATAGCATGGACCTAAATCAAATCTCCAAACATGCATCATCACTGGAAATCCTACCAAGATCAACCGCAACATGCTACACCACCAAGAATGCCACATAACATGAAGAATATCACTGGATAAACAAAAATACCAAGAACGCACACAAGGATCAATACGGACAACCAAAGCAAATAGGACATGATCAGGAAACATCAACAAGAACATCATAACCATCCACAATAGTTGTACCAACACCACTTATCAAATCTTCATCAATCAACACCTAAAACTCAAGAACACTCAAACAACAATAACTTAGAGTAGAAAGATAGCTTGCGAAGCACCAAATCATGAACCATATGAAATGTGGATACACATGAACATCCAAAAAATTCTTCAAAAATTGCAGCACAATATCTGATCACATCAGAGTATACTGGAGGAAATACCGAACTTTGCAAAGCACAGATCAAAAAAACCAAACTGCAAATCGGATCATATGATATGATTAATTAATTTTCCGAATCATTGAAACCAATATCAAAAGATATAATGATACAAAGAATACTCCATACATCAAACAATGATCCCAATAAACCAATCTGCAACCACCAGAGCAATAAACCATAGGAATATGTTGACATCAATGACAACAACATATCCTAGCAGCAACAATGTCCAACAATCTCCCCCTTTGGCATTGATGGCAACATATGGATGTGAAAAACAATCAATGCAAAGAAAGGAAACATCTCCAACAAACTCCCCCTAAGACCAAGCTCACAAACAACAGATAATATAATTTTCACATGCATTCTCTCCCCCTTTGACAGCAATGACAAAGGTTCTCAAAATAGAAAACCAAACTTGCTCTCCCCCTTAGAATAAACAAATCAGCTCAACTAAACTACAAACAGACTACTCCACTACAGGAGCAGTATAAACTCATCAATTCGGATAAGAAGATAAGAATTCTGAGGTCCACTGGATTGAAGCAACTCAATGCATCTAGTTTCCGTAAGGAGGGGTAGATACCCCTAATTTGTCTCTCAAATAGACAAATGTATCTGTAGGCAAAGGCTTGGTAAAAATATCAGCAATTTGTTCCTTTGTAGACACATACTCTAGTTTCACTTCCTCTTCACTGACTTTTTCTCTCAAGAAATGATACTTGATTTATACATGCTAGTCTTTGAATGTTTTGATTAAGTAAAAGCAGGTATTTGAAAGGTACCCGAACCTTGTATAAACCAGGAGAAAGAACTGCTAAAAAAAGTGTCTGGTCACTTCAAAAAACAAAATGAACCCACCAAAAGGGATCAATTTAACACAACATTACATAATAAAGTATCTCGGTACAGATAGCAAAAGGAAAGCATAAAGACAACAAAGAGACCTAACCAGGGACAGCAACAAAAACTAAATACTATTCATAATTTCCTCAGCGTGAACAACCATTTGTTTCATGCTATTCGCTGAGGTCTTCAGATCCTCCAGCTCACGACCTTCGATGTCACCTTTTTTCTTTGTGTTAGCTCTGGTCCTCCTTTCATGCCCTTTCTTTTTTGACTACTCTTTATCACCATCCTTTTTTGCATCATTCTCGAACCTGTTAATAAGGATGTTCATGTTGTCCACTGAGGATTTGAGGATTTGGAAATTTTGGTCGGCAATCTTCTTTACATTGAGCTCCAGCTTGTTAATTCTGGTGCTGAAATCTTTCATTTTGTTTTCCATTTCCTTAGGATCTCCCATCTCATTGACCTTCTTCTCCATTGCCATAATTTTTCCAACCATACATTCAATAGCTTGTGCATTATGCAGAACGGCAACCAGTTCTTTAACATGTTCCGCCAAGGGCTTGTCACCAACTACAATTCTTGCAAT
The DNA here is from genome assembly GCF_030272615.1 of Cryptomeria japonica. Taxonomy (NCBI): domain Eukaryota; kingdom Viridiplantae; phylum Streptophyta; class Pinopsida; order Cupressales; family Cupressaceae; genus Cryptomeria; species Cryptomeria japonica. Next base: position 131,700,902 of record NC_081414.1, read on the forward strand.
GGCCTGTGTATCGGTTTTCAAACTATTAATATCCTTCACCATAGTAGTGATGGTCTCACAAAAGGCCTTAATAGTGTCTTTGTTGCCATTTTCACTTTTATCCCCTTTTTCCTCCTTATGAAGATTTGTGGTATTCACGGTCTCCAAATTATCCATCATCGGGTTACCCTCCCCTTCTTTATCCTGACTATCAACCACCTTGTTTTCTTCGGCCTCCTCTTCCGATTCAATCTGAACATGATTGAAGTCGGAATTGTTCCCCTTTTTAATGTTCTTTTTCTGAGCCTTCTTTCTAGTGGTTTTCCCTTTCCTTTTTTTAGCAGATTTTTCCTCAAGGGATTTAGTTGCAGAGTCTGACGTATCAAAGTCCACAATAATCCTCCTCTTCTTGGCCCTAATCCTCCCTTTCTTGCTAGTTTCCTCCGACTCTCCCTCGGTATCTGAGTCAAAATTAAAACCACTATCCTTACTTTCTGTAGTTTCATCTCTAGCATTTTTGCCTTTGATAGGCTTTTCAATGCACTTCCCCTTTAGCATTTTATAAACCAGGACCATAAGCCCCTAGTGGAGGGCATGATCACCTTTAGGATCCTTCTGGATTTCCTTTATAGTATGATCCATAGAATAGGCAAGGTAATAGGGAATGCTAACCCTTTCACCATGACGAGAATGATTAAGAAGAACGAAGTGATGCCCGTAGGCCCTGGTAAACCTACTGTCTAAGGTAATGTACTCAATAGAAGTGAAAAGAACAAACCTCCAAGGCCTACAAATTCTCTTCGGGGAGTGGTAGGAATTGTCAATTTTGATCATCTTTCACCTCTCTCCATCTGTAACTATGAACTTGTCTGTAGCTTTGTCAGATATTCCTCTGTCCCTATAAAATTTCATACCCTCAGTAGACATCCCCGTGGCCTCGGCAATAACCTCTTCATTGACATTCATCATCTGTGAACCAATCATAATTTTTCCATTTTTCTAGTTCTTGATGAAGTAAGAAGTAATTGTGGGGTCTTTCCCACTTAATCATTCCATGAAAACATTCATTCCTCCTTGCTGGAGGATATCCCAGACTTCATCATTCTTTCCCCAGTCCGAGTAGGAAGCAGGTTCAAATCTCTTCTTGTTACCTCCCATTTTTCCAGCTCCTTCCTTGCAATGCTTTCTCTTGATTTGATCACTTCCCCTCTGGTTTCTGTGGTTATTCTGTAAGAGCACCTAGAATCCGTGCCAAGTAATTATGATAAGACACCTATTTAAAAGTTCATTATCTTCAAACGAGCCCTGCATCAAAAAAGGCGGAAAGGTCATTAGAAATAATGATTAAAAGTACCACGTTGCCTTGTATAGCTTCGGTCTTGATTGAGAAAGGATTTGATTTTGCTTGCAATCTCCATTTCACCATAATTAGTAATGATGTCTCCTGATTGGCAGGCCAGGTTGGTAGCCCAGTCAGCACAAGAGTTGGCCTCCCTGTAAACATGTGTAAAAACACACATGTCAAACTCTTCACTAATTTTCCTAGTATCTTTAATTGGATTACTAATAGACCAAGACTTTAGTGCATTTGGCTTCCTTGGCAAGGATCATCCCATGATAGGCCGCCATGGCTTCGACTACATGATTGGTTTGATTTCCTATGGGAATACATTTAATGATTTTACATATTCCCCATTCATCCCTTAGGACCACTCCACATCCAGCAACCCCCGGGTTACCCTTAGAGGCCCCATCAAAATTGATTTTCATCCATCCTCTGGGCGGGCTGATCCATCTCACTCCCTCTCTAGGGTTTCTTTGAACACTCTCTTGAGCCTTTAGTCTCCACTTTTTATAGATACATTGATCCTCCTTAGTGTGAGGATTATCCAAACCACCTATGGTATTCAGATTTTCCACTATGATTCTTCTTATTTTTTCAAACATAATTTTAGCCTTAGTAGTCTTTTCCCTAAAAATTCTATCATTTCTCTCTTTCCAAAGACTCCAACACGTGTGGGGTAAAGCAATTTTCCATAATAAGGTTGTGGTTTTTTTTTTTTGAGGGATGATGCCAAGACTTGAAAATTTCCTGAATCGAATTAGGGAAGCTCCAACTAATATTGAATTGATCCAGATAGCTTCCCCAAACATCAGTAGAGAAGGGACAATGGAAGAGCATATGATTTATAGTCTCCTCATTTTGTTTGCAGAGAATACAGAAACTAGGCATGCTGATACCTCTTTTTCTGATATTCTCAATAGTGAGAATTTTGTCTTGAAGGGCTATCCAAAATAAAATATTGATTTTGGGGATGAGGCCTTTCACCCAAGCTTTGGCCCAGCAAGGACTTTCCATGTTCTTGAACTGTTGATGATATAGAGAAGTCACTGAAAAAGTACCACTAGCTGTGAGTTTCCAAATTATTTGGTCTTCTTCTTCAATCCTCACCATAGAGTTCACAACTTTGTTCAAACTACCTAAAGACTAATCCACTTGAGATAAGTCTTTCCACTGTCCATCTTTCCAGTAATCCTCAACCTTGGTTCCAAATCTTTCCTTGCATTGGTTCTGATATCTGTTCCATTCAGGGTTTCCATTCAAAGGGGAATCCAGAAGCCAAGGGTCCTCCCAAAATTGAATAAGATTCCCTTTCCCCAACTTCCACTTTGTACCTTTGATAATTAAGTCTCTAGTCCTAGAGACATTTTTCCAAATATTGGAACCAATAGGGATGATCTTCACTTTGAGGAAACTTTGAAGATTTGGGCATTGGCTTTTGTATTTGTTGTCCCATATTTTTTTCCACTCTCCTTGATTTCTATATCCTCTCCAAATCTACTTGGCCATGAGGTGATCATTTATGTCTCTTATTCTTCTAAGGCCAAGACCTCCTTTATTCTTAGGCTTATAGACCTTCTCCCAAGCAGTTAAGTTCATTCTCTTCTTCTCTTCAACCCCTGTCAATAAGAAGGATCTCTGAATCTTTTCAATGGCCTCAGCATACTTAGTTGGAATCCCGAACAAACTGATGGCATAGAGGGGGATACTTTGTAGAGTGGATTTAAGCAGTTGGACCTTACCTACTTGACTAAGGAGAGCTCCCTTACATCCAGACAGCTTTTTGTGGAATTTATCCACCAAGGCTCCCCAAAAGGTGTCCGGGGGATCAAGGCCTAAGGGGAGCCCCAAGTAAGAAGCAGGCAGACTACCAATTTGGCCTCCCAGAATGTTACTAATTTTAATCCTCCTTCTCTCTGGGGTATTGATAAAATAAAAAAAGCTTTTAGACCAATTAATTAGCTTACCAGTGGCCTCTCCATAGTTTTCCAAAGCCTTTTTTAGTCTTCTAGAGTCCTTTACAGTGGCTTTTCCCATTATTATAGAGTCATCAACAAACTACTGATGAGAGCATATTTGATCTGCCAAAGAAGGATTCAAACCACAAAACTCCCATTTCTCAACCAGCTTACCAATACATCTCCCCAAGCATTCCGCCATGATGATGAAGATCACTGGAGATAGAGGATCTCCCTACCTGAGACCTCTTGAGGCTTTAAGAGGGGGATCCATTCATTAAAACAGAGAAAGAAGCCGAAGAAACAAGTTGTCTGATAAGGCTGACACTTCTGGGACTAAAGCCAAAAGCAGAGAGAACATCCACCATAAAATCCCAATCCACTCTATCATAGGCTTTAGAGAGATCTAGTTTTAAAAAAAAACCTTCTTTTTTAGAGAATTCCAGTGAGTGGATATTTTCATGAACAAAGATGATAGAATCCAAAATTTGTCTTCCCGGGACAAAACCGCTTTGCTGAGGCGAAATGATGGAGGGCAACAACTTCAAAATTCTAGAGGTTAGGACCTTAGAGATAATCTTATAGAGAGAGTTACATAAACTTATAGGTCTAAAAATATCCATAGAGTCTGCCCCCATCTTTTTGGGAATGAGAGCAATAAAAGTACCATTAACTTCTTTTAACAGTTTTCTAGCACCAAAAAACTCTTTCACAGCTCTGGCGACATCATCTCCTATAATATACCAGTACATTTGGAATAAAAACATGGGAAAGCCATCCAGACCTGGGGCTTTGTTTCCTTCAAAGGATTTGACAGCTATCAAAATTTCTTCATGGGAAGGGATAGCCGACAGTTGATCATTCTTTGACATATTAATAGCACTAGAATTGTCACAATATATGACAGTACACTCATCATAGATAAATCTGATATCCTTCAACATTTGTTTCAACCAAACTACCTAAGTGCAATTACTAGTAGCAACAATGTACTTAGCTTCAACAGTAGATAGGGAAACTGAATCTTGTTTCTTACTTGCCCATGAAACCAATTTCTTACCCAAAAAGAATGCACAACCAGAGGTACTCTTTTAGTCATCAACATCACCATCCCAATCAACATCAGTATAAGCACATAACATGAAATCATCATTCCTCAGATACCATAAACCATAATCCACGGTTCCTTTTAGATATCTGAATATCCTCTTTATAGTAGTGACATGACTCTCTTTCGGATCAGCTTGATATCTAGCAGCCATGCACACAACATGCATAATGTCAAGTCTAGTCTGAGTTAGGTATAGTAGTTCACCAACCATAGATCTGTAGAAGGTCTGATTATCTTTCGGAGATTCATCATTTTTAGACAATTCGCAACCAGTCACCATAGGGGTTCCAATTGGTTTAGAATCTTCTCACCCAAACTTCTTTATAATTCCTTTACATATTTCGCTTGAGATATAAAAATACCTTTTCCAGTCTGTGAAATCTGCAAAACTAAGAAAAATTTCATTTCTCCTATCATAGACATCTCAAATTCTTTCTACATATCACCAACAAACTTCATACTTAAGTTATCATCTCCTCCAAAGATAATGTCATCAACAAAAACTTCAACAATCAAAATGTTATCATTCTCAATCTTGAGATATAGATCACTATCAACAATACCTTTGTAAAATCCCAATTTTAGGAAATACTTATCTAATCTAGCATAATAGGCTCTAGGGGCTTGTTTCAGTCCATAAAAAGCTTTCTTCAGTTTGCATAACATATCTCCATCATCTAATAATGAAAATCCATTAGGTTGCTCAATGCAGACTTCTTCCTCAAGATCACCATTCAGAAAGGCTGACTTGACATCCATCTGATATACCTTGAAATCCTTATAAGAAGCATATGCAAGCAATAGTCTAACAACTTCAAGTCTAGCTACTGGAGCAAACGTCTCCTCATAATCAATTCCTTCTTTCTATGAATATCCTTTGCATACTAGTCTTGCTATATTTCTGGCAACTTCACCAACCTCATTCATTTTGTTCTTGAATACCCATTTAGTACCAATCACATTCTTGTCTTTAGGTCTAGGCACAAGTTCACATGTTTTATTCTTTTCAATCTGATTCAATTCTTCTTCCATAGCTTTCATCCAATTTTCATCTTTGCAAGCCTCAACAACATCTTTAGGTTCAATTTTAGAAATCAAACATACCTCTTCAACAACTAGCTTTCTTATACTCATTACGCCTTTATTTTTATCACCAATGATCTGATTTTTCAGAATGATTTAATCTCACATACCTCGAAGTCTTTTGATTATTTTGATTTTCAAGTTCCTGCACCTCTTCACTAGCAGCAACAAGATTTGGGTTAACAGTCTCTACTGGATCATTTTGCTTCAATTCTTCTGTCTGAATTTGCTTTAAGACAACATTCTAATCATCATCATATCTGCATGCTCTGATTTCTTTTCCACAATTCTCATCAACTTTCACATTTGCACTTTCTACTATCTTTCTCAGTCACTTATTGTAGCATGGGTAGGCTTTTCTCTTTGTTGAATATCCCAAGAAAATTCCTTCATCACTTATTGCATCAAACTTTCTTGTATCCTCATCTTTCTTGATATCACACTTGCTTCCAAAGATTCTGAAATATCTCACAGTAGGAATATGACCAAACCATAGCTCATAAGGAGTCTTATCAGTATCACCTTTTGTATGCACTTGATTGAATGTGTAAACAACCATGCTAACAACTTCTCTCCAGTAGATCTTTAGAACATTCCCTTCAATCAACATAGTCCTTGCAACATCCAAGATAATTTTGTTCTTCCTTTCAACAACTACATTCTAATGTGGGGTTCTAGGAGTAGATAATTGTCTTCTAATTCCATGCTTCTCATAGAATGAGTCAAACTTACTAGAACAAAATTCTCCTCCTCTGTCAGATCTTAGACATTTCAGCTTCAGTCTCGTCTCAGTCTCAACCTTTTCTTTGAATATCTTGAATTTTTTGAATTCTTCTTATTGTCACGAAGGATTGCACCTGATATGCTAAGTACTAAACTTAGGTGAAATATGGAATGATCCTCAGCCCTATGGGTTGCCTAATCTTGAGGATCAATCTCCAAAGAGGGTTGGTTCCCTGATGAAAACCTCCTAAAACTAATTTACTTGGCTTGAAAAGAGTTAGAAAGATAACTTTTAATTGAAATCCTAAAACTAAGGAGGTGATTGCACCAAAATTATGGGTTTCTATCTGTTGTCCTAAAATTATAATCAGCTGTAAAAAGACTTAAACTTGCTTCACAATTCAACTTAAATCATAAAGCTCATAACTATTTCACATGAAGGTTCCAAGTTTCAGTATTTGTAAAAATAAAACAGTGTTTCCACAGATACTAAGGACTGAAAACTCAATAAACACAACATGCAACCTGAACTTGGCATGAAATTTCCCTATTTTTTACAAAGCATCAATGAGACAGAATAAAGGATTTTACAAATAAAATCGCAATATTTCATCAACTCGTCACTATGACAATAAGAAAATCCAAAAAACACTGAAAAGGAAACAACTGCTATCTATATTGAAACTGAAAAATATCTTTGTTCAATGCATAAAAACTGATAAATGCTGAGCTACAATGCATTTTTCTATATGTGTAAGCAAAAAGAAAGAACCAGAGGGAAAAATGAAGGAGGATAAAAGAATATATAGATCTCCATCTCCTAAACATAGTGAGCTAAACATAGCATGTAAAAAATCTCCTTCAATAAACCCTAATATAAAAATCTGCATTAAAAAAAGCCTTGGGCGGATTTGCCCAAAATAACATAAAAAACTCATGTTATTTTGCATACTGCTAAAAATAGTCTCCCAAAAAGCACAATCTCCTCTCTGAAATATGAATGACTCACTGATGCCAAATATAGCTGCTAAAAAAGAAAACACCCCCTTCATTAAAAAACTACATGTCATGATGCAAAATATAGCAGAAAAGAAAGCCTTTGTCTTCTGAAAATCTGCATGCTATATGTGTTCTTCTCCTTTTCAAAATAGTTTTATTTTAACATTTTAATAAAACAACTCATTTTATTTAGATGTTAAGATAAAATTATTATTTTCTTTTATAATTTCCTTTATAACTTAATATAATTTTATTAAGATTTTTTAATAAAAAGTAATCTTAATAGGATTATATTAATTATAAATATATCTGATATTCTTATAACTCAATATATTTTGTTTTAAGATTTTAAATTAATAAATCTTAATTAAAATATATTAAAGAGATGACAAAAATATATATAATAAAAGAGCTTTTGAAATTTTCGGCCCTTGCATGAGGGTTTTTACAAAAGCCTAGGTCACAAGACATTAAGTCTTGACCTCAGACATATTATGCATGTAGTTTGTTTTCTTTAAGAATAGATAAAATATTTTCCTAAAAATTAGGGCATGAAAAGGCAAAATAAAACCTTTGAACTCTAACATGCATTCCACTTTTACTTTGCAATCTTTGTTGTTGGAGCCGCCATGCATGCCTGGGGACTTGGGCTCGAACTGGGTCTTGTTTTTGGGCATGGTATGCACTCTGAGATTCTCTTTTATCATGTTGTATCTTACTGTGACTGCGTCATAGTTGCTCAAATAGCCTTTTTTTTTATTCGAACTGAGGCTTGGAGGGTTTGATTCCTACATGATTTGGATCAAGGTATGTTGTAATATCTTTCTCTGTGTCTTGAAGATTTTTCATGATCTTATACTTTGTCACTATTTTGTGTATTGCTAAATGGTGATTTGTGAATGAATCTTGACTTGAGCCTTCATATCTTCGAATACATGTTAGGGTTTTTTGAAGAAACTTTTTTTTTGTTGACAGTGGTCTTTGTATATCTTGTGGCTCACCTTTTCTTGCAAAAATATGCTATTTGTTTATCTCCATATAGATGTTGCAACTCTTATATCAAATCTGCCTTGTTTCTTCTTGTTTCTGATCTAAGCACTATTATTATTCTTTTGTGAATACTTCTTGGATATACTACTCTCTATAACAGTGGCCAAGACTATTATTGGGTTGTACTTCACAGGATTGGTTTTATATTCATTATGCTTTCATGTGAAGTCATTGCCCTTATTTTGACTATCAAAGAATAGAAATTTTATTATTAACTGAAATAATCATGACTGAATTTGGGGGTTATTTTCTTCATGATTCTCTAGGAAGTGGGAGATGTCTTTGAAAAAATCACTGTCAAAAATAAATCCTTGGTGTTTTGACTCTCTAATCTCTTACTGACTGTAATGACAATGATCCTCCTTATGGCTGCAAAACTATCTCTTGAATATCTTTGGTGCCTTTGAACATTGTGATTGTTTCCATGTGATTGCATATTTATCCGATCCAAAAAAAATTGATAGTAGGAAGACTATCTTGTAGCTTTTATTGTGCCATACAACCTTGATACTGCTTATGCTCTTTGGTAATATGTGGTGTAGGTGAAGTTTCTTTTTATTTTGACAACATTCATCTTTTGTTGATCATTATTGATCCTTTGTCAAATATATTGGACTCCATATATGGTGTTCTCAATGTAGTGGTTTCATATTTGCATCATGATGTTTTGATCTGAAGCATTGTATTGATATGTTCTTCTTATGAATACCTTGACAATTGCTGCATTTCTTGGAATGGCTAACATTCCTAACTGTCATGACATGGCATAAAGGCAACAAACCTTTCTTTTAACTCTACCCTGGTGTTTACTATGGTTTATGACAGTTATATACTTCAGTGATATGATATTTATATGAATTTGTGTCTTAATGTTGTAATTGCTCCTTCACGCCTGTGTAAACTATAAGGCACCTTTGTGAGATTGAATGTCAAACAAAGTCTAAATATGTTGTCTTTAAAGAGAAAAAGGTTTCTACTATTGCTTGCTTAGGAACATTGTCCCATGGTCATAAGATGCTGCATTTATCTTTAACTATGAATAATGTCATTGGATGTGCAAAAATAAGGCTCCTTCATTAACTACCATAACTGGAAACTAGACCTTTGTACTGTACTTGTTCTATGGTGTCTCATGACTGTTGCTTAGCTTATTCACTTCTTTTCTTCACTCACTGTCTTTATGAGTTGAGATAGGCTTTTGTTGCTCTGCAATGGTATTGGATTTTCCTGTGACCATGTCATGAAGGATTATTTATGACTATTTTAAAATGTTGATAGAAGCCATTTTAAGACTATCATATAAGGCTTCTATTCACTGTGCTCGAAGATCTTTATGAGGATGTGACTCTTTGTTGCTTGATTCAAATAGAGATATGATTCTCTGCTTAGACTTAGTTTATTGATGTTGTTCTACTAGCCTCTTATGACTGTCATATTGTTCATTGAGATGTCACTTTACAACTGTACCTATAGTATTCCATTTACCTAATTGTAATCCTACTTCTGACAAAAGTTGTGTCATTCATTAGCATAGGACTATGGATTGATTGTCTTAGGTGATAGTATCAAATTCTATTGTTGCTCTAGACCATGTTGTTAGCTGATATCCATTAGATTTCCATTTAATTATCTTGAACCTTTATCATGTATTATCTCCTTGTGTATTGATGACTAACTTTGGGATCTATTGTTGTTCTAGACCATGTTGTTAGCTAATATCCATTAGATTTCCATTTAATCATCTTGAACCTTTATCATGTATTAGCTCCTTGTGTATTTATGACTGACTTTGGGATGTTTAGCTCCAATTGAGTGTTCTAAGGTGCTTAGAAAATGTTACTATTATTCTCCTGTATATTCATTCTTGTGACTGCATCTACTATTCGTAATTGTGTACCCTTATCATTGTACCTTAATACTTACTATATCTTGATGAAGATCATTATATTTCATTGTCATAGTCATGCATGTTGTATTTGTGGCTTTGACATTCATGTTATCTTATCCATGAGATATCATTGTATATGCCTAGATGGTGACCTTTACTATTTTTCGTTTAGGTCTTGACAGTGAATACTCTTTAAGTTGTAACTTGCTAAAATATTTCTATATTAGTGCTAAAAGGTTGTGCAGGTTCCTTATTTGCTTCAAATATCATGGATCTATTATGAGATGAATACTTCCCTTATTGAATGATTGTAATGAAGACCACCACTATTTTCGTTTCCTTCTTTTACTTTGCACTTTACCATATGAATCTTTGCATTCCTTTATCCTTTTGGCTAATTGTTATGATTGGGGCTATTACAGGTAGATGGATTGCATTTGTCTTGTTGTTCCTTTATCAATCTTCTAGGGTTGCTTTGTTTTTACAGATCTAGACCGTACTTGCTATCTTCTTAGTGCATAATAAGTACATAAAAGCTTTATCATTGTATGTTTTTTTATAGTGATTGAAAACCTGTCCATGTGCTCTAATTTTATCAAAACCCTCATCACTTATAGGATTGTCATTCTCAATGCATAACTTATTCTCACTGTTATTTTGTGCTAGTGATGTGTTTAGAAGTTTGAGATTGTGTGTTTGTATCAACTATTGAATTAATCTCAAACTCTGCCACACTTTTTATTTTCTTAGCATTCATGACTAAAGAAAAAGAGCTCTGAACATCCTACAGAGATGACTTCTTTTTTGGTATTGTTTAAACTATATTCTTTGAGAATGATACTCACATGACAATAATGTAGTTGTTTTGAAGTCTCTACTATTCTTGATCTTTTATATTTGATCTTCCTTATGGCTTCAACCTTAGAATGCTCACTATTTTGACTTGAAAAGATGTGACTGCTCTGTGTCATTGACTCTTTGGAAGATTATGTGATTGTTCTTCATGTATAGATTAACTGTCTTAATCATGAGGAAAATACTTTTGGCTGTCATTGAATCCTTGATAGGGCAGTATATATTTTTACTACTCTTAAAGTAGTCTAATCTTGGTTATGATCTTTGTAATGTTAATGAACACTGCTCACTGTTGACTGTCCTTTGATAGGGCTTGATGGTTGCTTGCAGTCACATTTCCATTTGATATTGTCATTTGCTTCATGATTGCTCTTGGGATTGTTCACTACTGCACTTTATCTAAGTTGTGATCATTGGATAGTATTAGTCATGCCATTGTCATGTTAGAATCTGGTACTATATCTTCTATGTGTTGTGGCCTTCATGAACTATTGTTTCATGGCTTTGTGTGAAAATACAATAGTTGTTAATTGTTGGTATCTACTGTCTTCAGACCTATTGCATTAAGGGTTACTACTGCTATGTTTTAAGCTCTTTGAATTTGATTTTCTTTGATTGTTATTAGCATAACTATCATAGAACTGCAGACATGCTTCCCCTTTGTGGCCTCTAAATGTTCTTATAAGGAGTTTTACTATCTTGGAATAGTTATGTTGGTTTTGTGAAACTAAACCATATTTTTGTATCTATTCCTCTAATGCTTGAGTCATTGTATCCTCGTGATACTATTCTATATGCTTGTGATTCATGAATGCACCCAACTACCCCAAGGTCTTTATTATGATTGTGCTATTGATCATACTTCTCTGTGAGACCAGTTTATAAACATCACTTTCTCACTTATGTGATGGCTCTAGTCACCTGTTAAAATTTGAATGCAACCTCATTCATTGTTGTATGTGCTATCATTGAATGACAATTATACTATCATTGAGTGACAATATATGGGACTATGGATACTGTTGTATTCTTTATTTAACAAGATGATTGGTGTCACCCTGTGAGTGATGATGGGTATGCTGAGCTCAACCCTTGTGGGAGCCTATTTTACCCCACATACCTGATACTTATGAAATGGGAACCTATTCTATACCTACACATGAAACAAACAAATTAGATAAAACATGGTACTTGTTGCTATTTCTTTGCACCTTCTTTTTGTACTGACTCTTTGCCTTTGATTCTGATATGCTGATTGTTGTAGGCATATGTTTTGATATCCTTATGCAGATGAACTATATTACTATTGAGTTTGAGTATGATAATATGATAATCCTCATTTCTCTAACATCATTTTTCTAAATCTCTTGCAGGTACTGATGGACTAGGAGCAGAAGAAGGTGGAGTGGATGAGTAGCTGCGACTCAACAACTCTCTCAAGTTTAGACTCATCATTCCAGGCAATGAAGGGTTACCCTATTCTCCTACTCATTCTTTCTTATGTGATATATAGTTTATTTTGATTATGTATGAAAATATATGTCTATGGATTCAGTTATTCCCACCGCTTGTGTGGGATACCTTATACATTCTTGTAAATAAAAACCATATTCTATGCAATCTTTTGGTGTTGTTTCTTGAAAGTATTTGCATAATGAAATAAGCTTCAAATTTTGGAATCATAATATGCAAAATGAAGAACTTGTAAAAAAAAATATGTACCTTTCTTCATCTGCAATGTATAAGGCCACATTAGGCCACCAAATTTAGCTATAGTAAAATTTGGTAACACTTATGATTTCTCCCTAAAAAGGCAACCCACATCATCCTGGAATAATCATCAATTAGTAACATGAAATATCTATCACCCTGCACACTTCTTATTGCAGTAGGTCCATATAGGCCAGTATTCCCAAGATCTAGCAATCCATCAGATGAATATTGCTTACGCTTGAAAGAAATTCTTGTTTGCTTACCCATTTGACATTCCTTCCATACCAAATTAATAGGCTTAACAATTTTAGGCAAATCTCTAATAGCTTGAGTAGAATTAGTCTTAATCATTGAGTCAAAATTAACATGACACATTCTCCTATGCCATAACCAACTTTCATCAATCTGATAAATCAAGAAACTTTTCTCACCAGCATTCAAATGAAAGATATTACCTTCAATCTTAGTTCCTGATGCAATCTCTATACCAGAGGCATTTAGGATCTTGCATTTTCCATTCTTGACTTGCAAATCATAACCTTTGTCCACCATCTATCAAACACTCAAAATATTATGCTTCTGTAGTGTCATGAAATTGCGAACCCTGCAATTTTAATCATATTTGGGGTCCTCACCTTGGCAACGACATCTCCTTCCCTTACTGAGACCTATTTCTGCATTTCCAACTCTTCTCTCTTTCTCCTTCATGTCTTGTGTCTTCTTTAGACTCTATCCAAGCCCCAAGATAGGGTAGGATAGGGCATGGCACTCCTATCCCCCTAGGACAAGGGCGTGGTGCCCCTGTCCTCACCCCATAGGGTAGCCCTATGTTCGATCTACCCAATCTCCTATGCATTTCTTGTCTTTGGGGTTTGTTATTCCTATTTGTCGGTCTTCTATGGTTTAATATTAATCCTTGAGGCATGTATAAAAGGGAATTCAATACCCTCATTCATGGATGGATGAACAACAAAAAAGATAGATAGAGAGAATAAGGAGAAGATACAAGATTTCAAGGTCATCATCAAGCATTCAAGCATTCAAGTCTTCTTCATTCATCCATTGGAGCAACATTACAACATTCATTTGAAAGAATGTGTGTGTGTTAGGGTTTTGTCATGTTACATGTCATTTCATACAACATTTGTGGTTACATTCAAGAAGCAAAGCAATCATCATCAACAAGTTGCAGATCTATAAGGTATACATTTCCATTGTTTACATTCAAGCATTTGCATTTAGTTTCTTTCAAGGTTGATTCCTCAACTAGGGTTTGACTGAGGAAAACCCCTATCCACAAACATTATCTATCTCTTTTCTATGTGTAGGTTGTAGGTGCGCAGCTGTAATTGCAGGTTTGGGCTTCATTTGCAGAGATGAAAGAACCCTTTTCATTTCACGGATTTTGTGGAGGACCATGTACATTCTCGCCACGGTCCTGATGAATTTTCTGCAAATTTGCAAGGCAGATCCGTATCAGTTTAATTAGCTTAGATCCGAAGTTACATCGCGGTCCCAAACTGGTAGCTCCTCATTTCACTCATTTCCTCCCTCTTTTCCACATAGTCAACAAGTCAACTTTCTCATTTACAAAAGAGGGTAAATCACACTTCAACCACTTGCAATCCACTTAGAATTCATATCCTTGTTTCCCTTGGATTTGGATCTAGTGGATTCAACCCCTCTTTTGAATGTAAAGTTCTTCCCAAGTGAAAATCATCCTAGTGGCTTCCTTTCTCTCTCCTAGGTGGGGAGTCACTAGGATCCAATTTTCCACTTTACAGCTTCAAACCTTCAACATACAAGACATAATTAGTGTTATGCTTACCATAAAAGGAAATAGAACCTCTACCATGGATCACCCAGGCTTTTTCATCTCTAAATCTTACTATTCCACCATCATACCTCTCCATATTCACAAATTTTCTTTTATCATCAGTCATATGATGTGAACAATCATTGTCAATCACCCATTCATGTGTCTCTTCAAGCTTAGCAGCTAAATTTTCTCCTTAATAGTACAACTTGTGGAATCAATAGGTACTGGTCCATCTTCTTTAATAGCAATAAACACAATTTTATCTCCTTCCGATTCTTCATCTATAACACCTTCATCAACAATATAATAACAGTTATTCTGATGCTTATACTTCCAGTTAGACTTGTAGGGTTTATCATACTTCTCATGCTTCTCATATTTATCATTTCTATCATGCTTATCAAATTTATCATGCCTATCATACTTAGACATTCTCTCCGGGCACCTAGAAGAAAAATGTTCTATCTTATTGCAAGAAAAATATTTCAAAGGCAATTTTCCATCATACTTACCAGCTCCTTTAGGCAATCTCTAGGC
Source organism: Cryptomeria japonica (assembly GCF_030272615.1). Lineage (NCBI taxonomy): Eukaryota > Viridiplantae > Streptophyta > Pinopsida > Cupressales > Cupressaceae > Cryptomeria > Cryptomeria japonica. The sequence goes on from NC_081414.1 coordinate 131,715,959, forward strand.
AATCAATGCTTAAAGCTCATCCAATTCTCTTTATTTCTCTTCCATCTCTCTTCTCTCTCTTTTATATCTAGATATTATCCATTCTTCAGGGTCATACTTCTACTTTCTGAATACATGTGCTCTAAATGTTGTCTCAGACTTTCCACGTGATTCACCAAATTCACTCAGTTCAAATGCAACAATCTTTCCAACCAACTTATCTCTTGTCACAGTAGTCACACTTTAGATATCATCAATAGCGTCTACCTTATGTTTGTAAGCAAGAGGAAATGATCTCAACACCTTAGCAACAATTTCATCTTCTTCAATGGTTCCACTAGCACATCTGATACCTAGGACAAATTCATTCACCTTAGCCATGAAGGAGTTTATGTTCTCATCTTCTCCCATCTTCAGAATCTCATACTTCCTTTTCAAACTTTGCAACTTAGCAACTTTGAATTATTTGTCTCCTTCATGCAAGGTTTCAATCTTCTCCCAGATCTCATGTGCATTCTAAAGTCACATCACATTAGTCATCTTAGAATCAGTCAGGGCACTCAACAATGCTTCCTTAGCTCTAATGTTATTTTCAGCATCCTTGATCTTAGTAGCAGTAATTGGTCCAACTGAGGAACATAATAGGCATCCTTGTAATCTTCCAGTAATCCTCTCTAAGACATCTTAAGTGCACCTCCATCTGATTCTTCCATATGGCATAATTACTTCCATCAAATCTCAAACTTTCCTTCTTAAAAATAACACTTCCAATTGCCATCCCAGATCACCTCAAGCGATCAAGCTTTTTTCGGAGGATCTAGCTCTGATACCAATTGTTGGCAACAACAATGAAGGAAAATTGAGAGGGGGGGGGTAAATCAGTTTTCACCAGATTATCAAACTTAACCTCAAATGAAAATCTAATAAACTGTAGTAACAACAAAGATAAGAAAATTGATAGCACAAAATACAATACCAAGATTTTGATGTGGAAAACCTGGTTAAGGGAAAAACCATGGTGGGAACCTATCCACAATAAGATGATACTCTATAGTAGTATGTGTAAATATTACAAGGGGAATGCACATGCATTCAGAATCACTACCTAGAGATCACTACTCAAGATATCATAACTCAGAAGGCTACAACCCTTAGGGAAGGTTCACTACGTTATAATAATGATTGGACTACAATCCAGATTACATGAACTAAAAATATAGCATCTCCTTATGCTCGATGAGAGTTCCAGTTAAACACATTTGTCTGCCCTGCAACATTCTCTGCTCAATACACCCCAGATAAGGATAAATTAGCTTAAGCACTACATATACCACTCTCTGATAATGTAGACACAACACCAATACCCAAATTACATGACTATATCACCTATTTATACAAATCATCAACCTTGGCAACAAGGTCGGCTAAACCCTCATCTCATAATTACAAAATTACATCACACGGTATAAAGATCGACCACCGAACCAATATTATGATATAGATGACATAGCATGGACCTAAATCAAATCTCCAAACATGCATCATCACTAGAAACCCACGAAGATGAACCGCAACACGCTACACCACCAAGAATGCCGCATAACACAAAGAATATCACTAGATCAACAAAAATACCAAGAACGTGCAAAAGGATCAATGTAGACCACCAAAACAAATAGGACATAATCAAAAAACATCAACAAGCATATATAACCATCTACATTAGCTGCACCAACACCACTTATCAAATCTTCATCGATCAACACCTGAAACTCAAGAACACTCAAACAACAAAAACTTAGACTAGAAAGATAGCTTGCTAAGTACCAAATCATGAACCATATGAAATGTGGATGCATATTAACATCCAAAACATTATCCCAAAATTGTAGCACAAGATCTGATCGCACCAGAGTATACCGGAGGAAATACCGAACTTTGAAAAGCACTGATCAGAAAAACCATACTGTAAACCGGATCATATGATATGATCAATTAAGCTTCTGGATCACTGAAACCAATACATAAAGATATAATGATATGAAGAATACACCATACACCGAACAATGATCCCAATAAACCAATCTGCAACCACCAGAGCAATAAACCACATGAATATGTTGACATCAATGACAACAACATATCCTAGCAGCAACAATGTCCAACACCCCGCTCATGACCTAGAGTGCTAGTTCAGGATCAAGATGAGTTTGGGAGGGCCTAAAGGCATTAAAATTATTCCTTGTCTTCATAAAAGGATGGGGCAATTCTGCATGGGTGTCACTTCGGCATCGGGTTCTAGTGAGAGACTACCAGAGAAACCCTTGTGATGGCATGTGATGACACTTTCCCCTATGTGTGTCCTAGGACCTAAACCTTTGTGTTGTGTGAAGTCTCTAGTGAGTCTATGGTTTGTGGATGAGCCTATGTCTTTTAATTTTTAGTCTTTCTATATGTTTGATTTTAGTGTATATTTATGTTCCCATGGTTGTGTAGGTGTCGGCCTAGGTCTAGAGTGTGTGTGGGGCCTTATGTCATTCTCCAGAGCACAGAGCTAGACCTTTTTGGTTCCACATGGTCAGGTGGTTTGATTCCTTCTTCCATTGGGATTTCTTGTTGGATGTATGTGTGCATGAAGGATGCTTCTACTTCTCTTCAATTCTTGTGCTATGGATTCATGAAGTAGATGTGGTCTATTCTGTATGATAAATAAATATCTTTGTAATATGTAATTTGGATATTAATCATGTAATTGGCGCATCATGATATTCTATTTGTGATGGATAATGTATATTTGTAATGTAATTGTATTGTCCACCCTTGAATTGATTTGATTTGACTAGAGTTGAATTTTATTTCATGCATGATAGACTTATCTGGACTCCTTATGATGTTTTGGATTATAACTATATGTGTGCTTCAGATACTCATTATGATGCTAGACATTATTTGGACATATGTTATTCTGATGGCTTATATGGATGATGATGCTATCATTATTGATCATGTGATTTGATGGATATATGTGTTTGATGAAGCATATATATGTTGATGGATTTTATATGAATTACTATATTGATGGATTATTGATGATGTATATTGATAATGGATTTGATGTTGTTACGATTACGCTAACCCTATTTCATGATTACATATGATGAGTTGATTATGCAACGTGTTAGATTATTGTATGACTATCTACGTGAGAGGAACGATGTCACATCACTCATTGTAAGTGGGATGTGTCATTGCGATTCCCTATCACTTGCCTATTATGAGATATATGCACATATTTTATCATTGCTTTGTGGTTGCAGGATTTGCAAGTATCAAACACCAACTCCACCTGGTTCCACAAGCCTGAGCGTGTCTTCAAATCCCAATGGTATGTGGTTTGGAGATGCCATGAGTTCCCTTCACATACTCTAGGTCTAAGTTGTTCACTTTGAGTCGTCAGTGTCTTGGCGTAACTCACCATGTCAATTAGTGAGTTATGGCTTTGTGAGTATGCTAGTTATTGTTGATTTATTTAATTAATTGATGCGTGATTTTATATGTTTCTTGATTGATTAATTTAATGGTTGGTTTAATATAGTTTTATTTGAGTATTTAATTATGTGTGATTTAATGTACTTTTATTTATTATTGAGTTATTGGCATTTTGATTATTTGGAATTTATTATTTATTTACGTATTTATTTATCGTTCATTTGGAATTTATTGTTTAAATAGTTATTTATTTATTTATTGTTTATTTTATATTTATTGTTATTTATTTACTATTTATTTATTCATTTTTTGGGCTTTAATATTTAATAATATTTTAGTAAGGATATTTAATTATTCTATAGTCTTGGGTTATTTATTAATTACCCATCCGATTTATTTTATTATAGCCTATAGTTATTTGTATAGTTTATTATATATTATGTTGGGGTAGAAAAGTATTTTATCTTCTCTCTTTTTACATCCCCACTTATAATAGTACATATACTTTTTATATTATCCCTACCTACCCTTTATTCCCATTGGTGGAATTTGAAATGAGAAATAATATTATAACTATGACGGGTAGGTGAAATATATTCCAAATTGGAATATTTTGATTGGCTCTCGGGGAGGCTAGGGTTTTTGGTTCTCATGGCTTTTTATTTTCAATCTTGTGATTGTTCATAGGTTCTTCTTTTGGGGTTCTCTTTTTAAAACATGTTTTGGCTTCTGGATTTGAGGATTTCTGGTTGCTGGAGATTGTTGGAGAGTGTGGGCTCTTCATTGGCTTCCTTCCATCACATAGGGTGTAGGTTGGAGCCTTTTTGCCTTTGTTTTAGTTTTCAGACTTCCAGGATTGTATGCTCTATGTTTGCATTGTTTGGGGAGCTGGGAATATTATTTACTTCTCTCTTTTATTTGGTTTTGATATAGTTAAAGAGAAATCTATGGGTGTATGATTATATTACTTAGTTTGGATTTGGGGAATGAATATTGTTTTGTGAGCATTACCGTGAATGCACGACCTACGTATTGTATTCTTTCTTTGGTGTATTTTTCTACACATTAATAGATTTACTACTTATTGCCTTGGATATTGAGCCTCCTTGTTGTGAGTTTCATTGTGGATTTGAGGTTGTGGGCAAGGTTGGAGCTTCCTGTAAGCCCCCCAGTCTGGCATTGTCATGAGGGAGACTTACATAACCTCTTCACTTTCTCCACAAATGCTTTATGTGATGTTTTTGGGATGTTATTCTATGTTTTGAATGAAGCCTTGAGTTTGTATAAGAGATTGTTGGTTTTTGTGGAAGCTTTATGCAAAATTTATGAGTATTGATAGCCTTTTTTTGTGTATTTTGGAAGGAGTTTTGTTCCCAAGATGGTGATATGTTTTTGGCAAGATCTGGTGCCTTGATTTTTTTGTTTGAATCTCTTTCCATCTTCTTGGAGGTCTCGATATTGGTTTTGTCATTTAACCTTACCTGTACATTTTCCATTTTAGATTTCGTACTTGGCATCTTTTCTGCAAATTTTTTCTCTGTGGCATATGTGCCACTTTAGTGGGCATATGCACCACAAAACAGTGTAAATGCACCACAAGATAGTGTAAATGCACCACAAGACTTAATGGATGCGCCACAGGATTGGTCATATGCGCCAATCTACAATATTTTAGGGTTTTGTCAAGTTGAGCAATCTGTTTGATATTTGATCAGTTTGGACCTATATCAGAGGCATTTTGAGGATTGATTGATGTTTTCTAGTGTTGATTGATTGGTTTTGATGTCCTCTTATGGCTTTCTTTGTATTTTGTTATCATTTTAAGGTTGTTTTTTTGGATAGGCTCTCTTTCATGTTGAAGCGCCATGTTAGAGAAGTGTTGGGTTGTGATTCTTGAGCTAGCAAGTGAAAGGCCTTGATGTGACTTTATCTATTGTTAACGACAGATTTGATGGTCGTTTTGATGTCCCTTGATGTATTGGTTTTCCAAGAGGCTCATTTGGTTTTGTTTCTTATAGCCATTTGTATGTTCTTGCATGTGTGAAAAGATTATTGGCTGCATGATGACTGTTTATGATTTTAGATTGACATTTGGTTTTGGAGCCTCTTGTGAATATTTATTGTTTGGGTCCATGTTAGGGGGAGTGGCCTTCCTTGTGGTGATTGGGGTCATGAGAGTTAGGCTTGCAAGAGGTTCCTTGTAAGGATGCATGAAGTCTAGATCACCAGGGCACATTGAAAGTTTACCATGATTGTAAACAAGTGATAACATTAATAATGAATTAATGGGATGGGTAAATAATTCACTAATCAAGATAATGAATAGTCGAGTCCCATGACTTGATCCTAGGGAGGATGTTTTAGGATAAGCTTGGGAAGGCCATTACGATGGCAAGTCAATCTCCCTTGGTCTCTCATAGGTTGAGATGGCTCCACATGTCCATCAGGCTTGTGCCTTATGTATAGTACTTGATATAGGATTGCATGTGATGACACTCCACTCCTACATGTGTCCCCTTGTGATTTGTAATTATGACTTGTTGAGTTACATTTATATCTTGTTGACTTGTATGCCACTGGGAGTTTCTTCTTGTGATTGCTTGTAGTTGGTCCTTGTTTGAGAGTCCTTGTATAGTTTAGTCTCTTTGGTTGTTAGGTGTCGACTTAGGTCTAAAGTGTGTGTTGGGACCTTGTGTCATCTCCTAGAATGGGGGTGGTTCCATTGGTTCCACATGGTCGGGTGGTTGGTGCTTTTCAACCATTGGGATATTCTCTTGGATTCTCCATGCGTGGATGTAGATTCCTCTCTTGTAGTAGCTTATGGATGTTTCTTTTAACAGATTTATGTATTAGATATCTTGGATTCATGTAAAGTTGTAGATGTATTAGGTGTTGGCATTATAATAGACAATAAGAGATTGTTGGCATTTCAATTAGGATATTGAGAAGGTTGTTGATAATTATGGATATAACTGATTTAAGGATGTTTACTGTCTTCACAATATTATTTTGTCAATGATGTCAAGATATTGATTTTCTGATTTAGTATGATGTTGCCATATCTTAAGAAGTATGTTTTGAAGAGAATTAAGATGTCGGTAAAAGACACAGAAAGAATGTGATGAATAAGGGGAGGAATAAGTTATTCAATGGGAAACTATTACCGAGTTAGACAATGATGAGATCATGTTGTTTAGATTGTTTTGATATCCTACATATGCTATTGTTTGTAAGGTTAATACTATACTATGTTACCGAGCAAGGAACCTAGTCGGTAAACCCTAAGGAACCTAGTCGGTAAACCCTAAGGTTATCGCTATCAGTTAATGAAGGCGGAATGTCTACCAAGTGAAGTTTAGTATTTACCGAGTTGCAACCGAGTAATAACAGAATGCATTGGATGAATACATGCGTTATTTAATGATGGAAGCTGATGAGCTGGTTATGATTAAATGATTAATACAACGTGTATGAAGTTTCTTAAGGATCTATGGCAATGGAAGATCAGCAAGAAGATCTATAGCTCAGATTGAACCGCAATACCTTAGCACAAGTTCCAAGAAATGTATGCAAGTTCCAAGGTGAGGTAAAACATTTTCCGATCGAAGGATACATTGAACCTGGTCAAGCTTGAAGATCTTATGGCTATGATTGATCATGGGAAATGTGATCAAAGAGATTAAGTGGTTAGAAAATTGTTTATAAATAAGGAACTATTGATAAACAATGTATGTGGGCAAGTGTAAGCACAGGGATGCTACATAGTGATTACCGAGAATAGAAGCTTGAAGACCTATTTGAATAATAAAGTAAGGAGCCCAACAGAGGGACAAGATAAGTCCTATGACTAGATTGTATTGAGAAAATAAGAATCTACTTTAGCATTTTAGATGCAAAGTTGCAGACATACTCATTACTGTTATTTATTTGTAAGTGACAGAAAATCTCTTAACCGAGTAGACTTAACAGTCTTATTTGTAAATCCTCTAGCAAGGTGACATTCTGATTGAGTGTTTGAAACCCTTTAACAAGGTCACCTCTAACAAGGTGAAGATCCTAACAGATCTGAGGGAAATCCCTTAACCGGGTCACATCTAGCAATGTGTTTGTAATCTTTAACAGGATTTGATTTTAACCGAGCATACTCTAGAAGAGTATATTTCTTAGTGGGTCTGAAATCCCACAATGGTTTTTCCCTATTTGGGTTTCCACGTTAAATTTGGTGTTATGAGTGTTGTTATGATTATGTGTTCTTAAGCTTGCATGATTTACAGTTTTGGTTACATATATCTGTTAAAGCTATCGAGGTTGAATCTGTTGAATATATTGAAGATTAAGTTTGTATGATTCACCCCCCCCTCTCATCTTATTAACTATTGGCATCGCAACTAACAATTGGTATCAGAGCTTTGGACTCCGGAAGAAAAGTTTAAAGGTACTTGTGGAAAAGATCCAAAGATGTATAAGAGGGATGCACCGAAGCTGAACAAGTCAAGTTTCTCTACATGGCAAAAAAGGATGAAGCTGCACCTATCAGGAATTGGAGAATATTTTGTATATTATCTAGAGAATGATTTCATTACACCTAGCACCTATCCATTGACAATGGAAGAGATAAAGGAAAAGCAAGAACATATTCAAGCAATGATTGAAATAACATCTGCATTGACCGACTCAGAGTTTAATGATCTAGAAGGCTGCAATGATGCCAAGGCAATGTGGGACAAGCTCATATCTGTGTATGGTGGTGATGAACATGTTCAAAGAGCAAAAGTGGATAGTCTAAGAGGAAAACTTGAATTGATGAGAATGAATGAAGGTGAGAACATAACCTAGTATAGTACAAGGTTAAAGGAGATTGTCAATCAAATCAAAGGAGCAGGAGGAACCATTGAAGAGAAGGATGTCACAAGTAAGCTATTAAGAACCCTTCTACCTGCTTATGCAATCCGAGTCTCTGCAATCAATGAATTAAGGTTTGTACCCAATATGCCAGTTTCTTTGGATGCTACTATTGGTAAGCTATATGCATTTGAGTTAAGTAACTTTGATAACAATGGGTCTTTGGTAAATAAAATTGAGTCTGCATTTAGTTCTTTTCATCTTGATGAATCTGATGATTACAATGATAGAAAGTATAAGTACTCTGAAGGGAATCACAGTGGAGCAAGTGAAAGATTTTGCAAAAACATGGAGGAGGTACACAAAATTTATGAAGAAATCATAAAGCAAGAAGAGTTTGAAGCACTAGTAGCCAGAAGGCTACCGAGAGGAAAAGGTAAGTACAAAGGAAAGTTGCCTTTGAAATGTTTTAAGTGTGATAGAATAGGACATATGGCTTCTAATTGTCCTGACAAAGAATCCAGTGAAAAGAGAGGTTACTGAGATGATAGATAGAAAGATAATCATTACAGAGGACACCAAGACTTCAGAAGAAGAGATAAAAAGACATGTCTAATAGCTGATGAGAAATCTAATGATGATAAATCAGATGAAACTGATACAGAGGAAGTTGTTTATGTGGCTATCAAAGATGGATCAGATGAAGAAAAAGCTTTAATATCTCACATAAATGCTAATGATTCTTGGATCATAGATAGTGGATGCTCACATCACATGACATGTGATAAACACAAGTTTGTTATATTAAAAGATTACGATGGAGGTTATGTAAGATTTAGTAATGATGCACCATGTCCAGTGAGAGGTAAAGGATCTATAACACTTCTTGACAATGCTAAATGTAATGATGTTTATTGGGTTGAAGGTTTGAAATACAATTTGTTGAGTGTAGCATAGCTAAACAATACAGCATACGGAATAGAGTTTCAGAAAGGAATTGTCAAAGTTCATGACAAGCACGGAAAGTTAGCAGCTACTGGGACACAAACATAAGGTAACACATTTCACCTTGACTCAACTTGGAATAAGTGTCTATATGCAAAGATAGATGATACCTGGTTATGGCATAAAAGGTTTTGTCATGTAAATTTTGATAATCTGATCAAAATAAGCAAGAAGCACTGAGTAAGAGGTCTATTGAGTCTTGAGAAACCTGAGAATGCTATGTGCTGAGGATGCCAGATGGGTAAGATGACAAGATCAAGCTTTACAAGTAAGTCCTACACTTCGAAGGGAATTTTAGATCTTGTGCATACTAATCTTTGTGGTCCTATGAAAGTTCAGAGTTATTATGGTGATAAATATTTCATATTATTTGTGGATGATTACTCAAGGATGTTGTCAGTAATGTTTTCAAAAGAAAAATCAGAAGCTTTTCAAATGTTTAAATGGTACAAGGCAAGAGTTGAAAATGAAATAGGAAGACAACTGAAATGTCTTAGATCTGATAGAGGAGGAGTGTTCACGTCTGATGAATTTAACTTATACTGCAATGATCATGGTATAAAGAGGCAAGTATCTGCACCGAGAACACCCCAGCAAAATGGGATAGCCAAGAGAAGAAACAGATCAATTGTGGATTGTGCAAGAACCTTGATGATATAAAAGAAGGTAGCTCAAACATTTTGGAGAGAAGCAATCAACACTGTAGTTTACACCCTGAACCGAGTACAATTAAAGAAAGGAACTTTGAAGACACCATATGAAATCTGGTATGACAAGAAACCTAATGTAAGTTATTTTAAAATCTTTGGAAGTAGATGCTATGTTCACAAAGATGACAAAAATGGTAAGTTTGATCAGAAAAGTGAAGAAGGAACATTTCTTGGTTATTCTTCTAGAAGCAAAGCATTTAAATGTCTGATCAAATCATCTAACAAAATAGTAGAAAGTGCAAATGTGAAAATTGATGAAGTTGCTGAAAGAAATGATGAAGGAAACTCCAAAGAACCAGAAGATTATGAAGGATTTGTATATGTTCAACCGAGAAGTCCTACCGAGAAAACTGCTGAAGGAAATGAATATAATATCCAGTTACCGAGTGATGAAGAAGATCATACAGAATCCACTGAGCCTATATTAGCCAAGTATGTCAGAAGGAATCATGCATCAAGTCAGATTGTAGGAGATAAGAATGATCTAGTGATGACAAGGAATAAACTGAGACAGAACACCTGTCTGATATCTGAATTTGAACCAAGGATAGTGAAAGAGGCATTTAACTGTGAAGATTGGATAAATGCTATGACAGAAGAGATTGATCAAATCAAGAAGAATGACACATGGACATTGGTCCCAAGACTGAAGGACAAAAATGTAATCGGTACAAAGTGGATTTTCAGAAACAAGCTGAATTGAAAAGGTGAGGTCATTCGAAATAAAGCAAGATTAGTTTGCAAAGGTTATGCTCAAGAAAAAGGAATTGATTATGGTGTGACTTTTGCACCTGTGGAAAGACTTGAAGGAGTAAGAACATTGTTGGCATACGCTGCTTACAAGAATTTCAAAGTATATCAAATGGATGTCAAATCTGCATTTTTGAATGGTATATTAGTTGAAGAAGTTTTTATTGAACAACCTGAAGGATTTGTTGAAGGGGAGAATAAAGATTAGGTATGTAAATTGAACAAAGCTTTATATGGTCTGAAAAAAGCACCTAGAGAATGGTATGAAAGATTGCACTCTTATTTAATCAAGATTGGTTTTATAAGGACAAGTGAAAACAACAATATGTACATGAAGAATGATGAAAATGGAATACTGATCTCAGCCATATTTGTTGATGATATTATCTTTTGTGGAAATGACTCTTTATGCAAGAACTTTGGAAATGAAATGAGAAAATAATTTGAGATGTCATTAATCGGTGAGATAAAGTATTTTATAGGTCTACAGATACTGCAAATGAAAGATGAGATTTTCATTACTCAATCCAAGTACATAAAGGAAATCTTGAAGAAATTTGGAATGGAGGATTCAAAACCAGTAAGTACTCCTATGACTACCAATTGTAAACTATCAAGGACTGATGAATCTGCATCTGTTGATGAGACACTTTACTGATCTATGATTGGAAAGTTGCAATATGTTGTTCACAGCAGGCCAGATATAGCACATGTAGTAGTTATAGTTGCAAGATTTTTTGTAGATCCCAAGGAAACACATATGACAACAATCAAGAGAATCTTCAGATACTTGAAAGGCATAGAGGATTATGGCTTAGTATATCAGAAAGGAAATGACTTTGATTTAAAAGTTTATACTGATGTTGATTGGGCAGGCAACATAGATGACATGAAAAGCACAAGTGGTGGAGTTTTCTTTTTAGGAGAAAGACTAGTGAGTTGGCTTAGCAAGAAACAACGATGTATTTCACAGTCAACAACAAAAGTTGAATATGTTGCTACAGCATTGAATTGTACCAATATAGCATGGATCAAACAACTGTTGGAAGGCATAAATGAGAAAGTTATCAAGCCAGTAACTATATTATGTGATAATACTAGTGCCATTAACATTTCAAAGAATCATGTTATACACTCTAAGACAAAGCACATCTCTATCAAATATCATTATCTTAGAGAAGAAGTTCAAGAGAAGAAAGTGGTGTTGGATTATGTTAGCTCAAAGGAACAAATAGCAAATATTTTCACCAAGCCACTGCCAAGGGACACTTTTGAGTATCTTAGAAGTAAGTTAGGGGTCCTACCCCTATCTTCTACTCACTGACCGAGTTCGGTGAAAGCATCAATTCGATGACTCTAAAGAATAGCTTTTAGGAGTTGATGCTGATTTACACACTTTAGGATGTTTTCTACAGGTGTGCAGGAAACAAAACAAGAATAGGAATTGAAGATAAAATGCTCTAACCGAGACTGAGTTGATACCGAACAGCAAAGGAATTACTTCACACAGGAAGAAATTATGTATTAGGTTTTTTTTGGAATTGTTGTCAAAGGGGGAGAAGGCTAATGTATGGGGGAGAAGACTAATGTATGGGGGAGAGCATTTTAGCAATCTGAGCATTTCATCAATCACAACAATCTGAATGCAATCTGAAAGCAATCTGAATTCGAATCTTTTAGGTCAAATTAATTGGTTTTGCCATCAATGCCAAAGGGGGAGATTGTTGGCATTATAAAAGACAATAAGAGATTGTTGGCATTTCAATTAGGATATTGAGAAGGTTGTTGATAATTATGGATATAACTGATTAAGGATGTTTACTGTCTTCACAATATTATTTCTTAATTGATGTCAAGAAATTGATTTTCTGATTTAGTATGATGTTGCCATATCTTAAGAAGTATGTTTTGAAGAGAATTAAGATGTCAGTAAAAGACACAGAAAGAATGTGATGAATAAGGGGAGGAATAAGTTATTCAATGGGCAACTATTACCGAGTTAGACAATGATGAGATCATGCTATTTAGATTATTTTGATATACTAAATATGCTATTGTTTGTAAGGTTAATACTATGCTATGTTACCGAGCAAGGAACCTAGTCAGTAAACCCTAAGGAACCTAGTCGGTAAACCCTAAGGAACCTAGTCTGTAAACCCTAAGGTTATCGCTATCGGTTAATGAAGGAGGAATGTCTACCGAGTGAAGTTTGGTATTTATCGAGTTGCAACCGAGTAATAACAGAATGCATTGGATGAATACATGCGTTATTTAATGATGGAAGCTGATGAGCTGGTTATGATTAAATGATTGATACAATGTGTATGAAGTTTGTTAAGGATCTATGGCAATGGAAGATCGGCAGGAAGATCTACATCTCAGATTGAACCACAATACCTTAGCACAAGTTCTAAGAAATGTATGCAAGTTCCAAGGTGAGGTAAAACATTTTCCGATCGAAGGATACATTGAACCTGGTCAAGATTGAAGATCTAATGGCTATGATTGATCATGGGAAATGTGATCAAAGAGATTAAGCGGTTAGTAAATTGTTTATAAATAAGAAACTATTGATAAACAATGTATGCGGGCAAGTGTAAGCACAGGGATGCTACATAGTGATTACCGAGCACGGAAGCTTGAAGACCTGTTTGAGTAACAGAGTAAGGAGCCCAGCAGAGGGACAAGATAAGTCCTATGACTAGATTGTATTGAGCAAATAAGAATCTGCTTTAGCATTTTAGATGCAAAGTTGCAGACATACTCATTACTGTTATTTATTTGTAAGTGACAAAAAATCTCTTAACCATGTAGACTTAACAGTCTTATTTGTAAATCCTCTAGCAAGGTGACATTTTGATTGAGTGTTTGAAACCCTTTAACAAGGTCACCTCTAATAGGTGAAGATCCTAACAGATCTGAGGGAAATCCCTTAACCGGGTCACATCTAGCAATGTGTTTGTAATCTTTAACAAGATTTGCTTTTAACCGAGCATATTCTAGAAGAGTATATTTCTTAGTGGGTCCGAAATCCCATAGTGGTTTTTCCCTATTTGGGTTTCCACATTAAATCTGGTGTTATGAGTGTTGTTATGATTATGTGTTCTTAATCTTACATGTTTTAAAGTTTTGGTTACATATATCTGTTAAAGCTACCGAGGTCCTTATTTGAGAGTACTTGTATAGTTTAGTCTCTTTGGTTGTTAGGTGTCAGCTTAGGTCTAAAGTGTGTGTTGGGACCTTGTGTCATCTCCTAGCATGGGGGTGGTTCCATTGGTTCCACATGGTTGGGTGGTTGGTGCTTTTCAACCATTAGGATATTCTCTTGGATTCTCCTTGCGTGGATGTGGATTCCTCTCTTGTAGTAGCTTATGGATGTTTCTTTTAACAGATTTATGTATTGGATACCTTGGATTCATGTACAGTTGTAGATGTATTAGGAAGAGCCATTCCCATGATGCATATTCATATGGTTGTAAATGTAATTGTACTGTAATTGGTATCTTAGGATTATGACTTGATTTGTAATAACGAGACTATGAGATGTATGGTAATGATCTTGTATAATGAAGGTAAATTATTTTAATGTACTTAGATGTTTGTAATAGAATGGATTCATGTGATGAGTTATTGTATTGTCTTAATTCCATGGTTATCACTAAGGATGTAGATCAATGTGTAAAAGAATCTTAAATAAATGGAATGAAAATAATGTACGAATTGTGGTTGATTAATAATATCATGTTTAGTTGATAATGTCATTCACGTGATTGCATTGGATGTTAGGAAGTATGCATAACATATAAGATGATTAAACTAATGAAAGGCAATAGGATTCTTGCATCATGCATTCAAAGTTCATGTTAAAGAATCGATCATGCTAGGAATATGGATGCATGTGTAGAATGAATAAGATCATGTAGTTAGAAAATGGATAAGAGATTAAGCACATTTGGATTTGGTTATAAAATAAATTTATGAAAAGGGATTAGTCTTGCATGGAGAGAGTAGGCATAGCATGTTAGAGTTGAGTGCATCTCATAAAGGTTAAATAATCAAGTAGTTGTATATAATAATGAATGAAATTGAATAAGTTGCATTTGCATATGGTAAAGGATTAAGTAATGATTAGTGTGGTAATTAAAGGAGTAGAATGTTATTACTTGTGGTAGTAGTTAAAGTAATGACGTTAAGATGTCCTAGAGAGAGTTGTAATGGTTTTGATGTTTATTCCGCTTGCGTATTTGGTTAATGAACTTATGTGAATGGTTATTGTTCTTTATGCTTAAATGATAACAAATGTTAACTCATTGTATAGATGTTATGAAGTGTAGCATTAGATGTTTGTTTTTTTAAAATTAATATCTTTCTTTAGTTTGTTAGATGCTTAGTTTCTCTAGGGTATTTTGGCAAGCATTGTAGTAACATTGTATGAGTTGTATTATGAATTGTAAGATGATTGCATGTTGTTCATTCCAAGTGTAGTTGCTAATGACTATTTTTTAAGAACGTTGAATTTATCATGTATGCTAGTTATAATTAACTTAGGAACAATTGATATTGGTGTATAAAATGGACTTAATATCCTAGAAGTGTTAGATGTGTCATAATTCATGATTATAATCCTAATGTTTAAATGATTACTTTCCTATGTTATGTGTAATGAAATACTTTAGCTTAGGTATATTAATAACATGTGTTATTATGGATGTAGAGCTCTCATATCTATACTTTTGTTGTATCTAAGTAATGATGTTAAGACACCCTAGGGAATGAAGTTTTTATGTTATAAGTTAATTCCGCTTGTGCACTTAAGATTGTGTGATTTAATTAATAACATTTATGTATTTCTGTTAAGCTTTATGTGTTGTTGTATATTTAAAAAAATTATCTCTAAATTATCTAGTTAGATGGCTAGTTGGGTTAGTTTCTCTAGGGTTTTCTTGGTAGGCATTACATGTAGATTTATTTTCAAGAGCTTTGAGTGTATGTATACCATCGCATATAAGAGTTGTTGATTCATTTTAGGAATTTTTAAATGGATTTTAATCTTTACTATTTTCCTATTATTCTATAGTAAGAATTATATTTGTTTCCATAAGGAAATGGAAAACATTAATGAGAATACTGGATAGTCCGACATTCAAACTTAGGATCTACTTGTGGCTAGTGAGATTTTCTACCACTAAGGTACTTGCCCTTTCACAATGAAAACTTTTATATTCTATCAAGAAATATATTTTAATTCCAATACACTCTCTAAGATAAATTCATATCGATATCATCTATGATAGCAAACTCAAAATTTTAAACATGATATAACTTAACTCTAGTAAATTTAATATTCATAAGAAGGCAAAATGAGGGAGCAGTTGGAGCGTGAAAATTCACAGGCTAATCGTGAAAATCAGCCTGGGCAATGCGAAGATCAAAATGTTCGGCAAGGTATGAACAGTGGTAAGTTTACTGGTGAAACACAACCAATCAAGTGGAAAATATTGGAAGTTGACTGGGACAAGGATTGTTTACTAGAGCATGATGGTAAGAATGAGGACCCTGTTCCTAGGGATTGGTTTGATCATAACAAGCCTAAAAATCTAAAAAACTCTTATAGTAGATCACACCATATTGAAATTGATTTATCCAAAGAAGTTGAAGATGACAGATACGTTTTTGAACAGCATGCCATCATCACCCATGTAGTTGGTCCCAAGTTCCCTAGGAAAACTATCAAATTATGGGTGGATGAAAATTGGGGGAAGCATGTTATTGTCAAATTCCTTCCTAAGGGATTTTTTGTGGTGCTCTTCGTAGAAGCAAAAGAGAAGGACCATATCCTCAATTTATAGAACTGGTTTTTGGAAAACCATCCATTTTATTTACAGCCCTGGACTCCAAACTTTGATCCTACTACCTTGGAGATATATGATAATCCCATTTGGATTAGACTATTTAATCTTCCCACAGAATATTGGAGTGATCCAAGCTTGGAAAAAATTGGCCTATCCCTTGGCACACTACTCAAAATTGATGAAGGCATTATTGGCGTAGATCTATACACCTATACTAGATTAAAAATCGCAGCTGTAAAGAAAATTCTGAATTTTATCACTATTGTCACTAAGGAAGGTGATTAGCATCAAAAGATCAAAATTAAAAAAGATATTAAATCATGTTCCTGATGTAATCTGAGAGATGTGGCATTTATGTCAGAAAAGCCTTTGAGAATCCTCGCAGGAAGACAAAATGGGTTTGGAAGGAAAAAAAGACTAATAAGACAGAGAATATCTTATTATTGGAAGGCCCTAAATCAGATGGTAATCCTCAGCAACAGAATTCGAACAATATACCCCACTTGAATGAAAATTCAACTCCTATCATTGAATCTATTATCAATGGCAATTCTAATGTGGATATGGGTGCTCAGATTAATAATCCCTTTGCTTCTGATCAGGGAGATAATAATGAAGATAGGATTTCAGTCTCGGGATCGAATTCCTCTTTGTCAATTAATGATACTGAGACACTCGATGATTTGGACAATTTGGATCCTCAGTGCATTAGTCAATTTGCGAATACTCTATTGGGTAGAACCAATGGCATGAAGGGGAGAAGGAGCTATAAGACCATCAGAGAACATAGAGCCAATGAAAAGGGCATTGTAAGTGTTTTTTATTATATGAAAGTATCCAAGGGAGGAAAACCCTCCCTTGGAGAAAGATGAAGATTTCTTCATGGAATGTTAGGAGCTTACCAGCCCCTGACAAAAGACGCTTGGTCAAAAGAGCTTTGACCAATTTTGACTTAGATGTGATATTGCTACAAGAAACTAAGTTAAGTTCGGATAATGCTTTGGATTTTAAGAATTTATGTTTTAAATGGGAAGGGTTGTTTCAAGATGCTAGAGGTTTTGCGGGTGGACTAGGGGTTATTTGGAACCTGGTCAACATTGAGGTATGTCTTGTTGCTTCTTGTGAGTATTGGATGGCATGTACTATCAAATGCAGAAAATCAAATATTTGTTTTCCTTTGTTCAACATTTATGGCCCGATCAAGACAGAGGATAAGTTGCGGGTTTGGAATGAGATAACATCTCAAGCTAATATGTTAGAGTTGGGGAAGGTTAGAATGGTTGGTGATTTCAATGCCATTTTAAACTTCAATGATAAGGATGGAGGACTAAGAAAACCCACTAAAGTCATAGAAGACTTCCGGGACTTTGTTTCTAACTGTAGGTTAGTTGACATTATACCAAAATATGGGAAGTACACTTGGAATAACATAAGGCTGAATTTCTCCAATATTTCAGAAAGACTTGATAGATTTTTTGTGGGAGAATGGTGGTTGTTGGGTAATCATTTCTAGATTCTATAATTGAACCTCAGAGTGGATTTGATCATTTCCCTATTACACTCTCAATCGCTCATGAATCACACGGTCCTAAAAACTACTTCAAATTTTTAAGCATGTGGTGGCAAGATCCATCTCTATTGGACCTTCTAAGAGGTTGGTGGGTGGAGAGCAATGTTTTTTTTGGATCTCCGAGTTTCAAATTTACAAAACATATGCAATTATTGAAACACAAATTAAAAGAATGGAACAAATTCACTTTCAAGAATATCTTTGCTGAAAAAGTAAGAATCGAATCTGAATTGGAAAATGTGAATAATCGGGTCATGGCCATGGGTATGACCAATATAGAGTACGAAACAGAAAAGCTCCTTAAAACGCAGTATTCTGAGATTTTGAAACAGGAGGAACTCTACTGGAAGGATAAATCACGAGAGAATTGGATTGCAGAGGGAGATATGAATACTAATTTTTTCATGCTTCTGCAAAATCTAGAAGATGTGGCAACAGAATTAGCTCGGTCCTAGATAACAATGGCAATCGGGTGTATTTGGCCAAGGAAATTGAGAAAGTTACTTTGGAACACTTTATGGGAATCTTGGGTGATAATCAATCGAATCATGGATCATC
Organism: Cryptomeria japonica; assembly: GCF_030272615.1. Classification (NCBI taxonomy): domain Eukaryota; kingdom Viridiplantae; phylum Streptophyta; class Pinopsida; order Cupressales; family Cupressaceae; genus Cryptomeria; species Cryptomeria japonica. Next base: position 131,734,714 of record NC_081414.1, read on the forward strand.
TTTTCCATTAGTATCAGAGGTCATTAATCCACTCATTTCAGCTGAGGATTGGGAGATGTTGATGGTGCCTTATACTTTGGAGGAAGTTAGGATGGCCACCTTTGCACTTCACCCTCACAAGGCCCCAGGCCCTGATGGCATTAATGCAGATTTTTTTCAAAAATGTTGGCACTTCTTGAGTGTTGACATCTGGTAGATAGTTGAGGAATTTAGAAAAAAGAGGAGATTCGTTAAGGAAATCAATCACACCTTGATTACCTTAATTCCTAAGAAGACAGAGTGTTCTACTATGAAGGATTATTGGCCTATCTCTTTATGCAACACATTATATAAGATCATCTCCAAAGCTTGGCTGAGAGGCTAAAGAAAATTCTTCCAAGACTCATTTCTGAAAACCAAAACAGATTCACACCTGGGCGGGAAATTGCAGACAGTATCATTCTGGTTTCAAAGGTAATTCACTCTATGCATAAAGAAAAAATGAAAGGAATGACTATTAAATAGGATGTAGAAAAGGCTCATGATCGTGTTGTGTGGCAATTCCTCATTTGTGTACTGGAGAAGTTCGGTTTCCCCTCTTCATGGATTGATTGTATTAAATTTTGCATCTCAACGGTGAATTTCTCACTCCTAGTTAATGACAATATTTGTGGATTCTTCTCTGCTACAAATGGGTTGGGACAGGGCAACCCATTATCTCCTTCTATTTTTGTTATAATGGTAGAGGTTCTAGGGAAACTCATTCGAAAAAAGCATGCGATGGGCATTTGGAAATGTATTCAGATTCATAGCCAATTGGAGGCAATCACACACTCATAGTTTGCGGATGATACAATGGTGTTTGGAGAGGCTTCCATGTCTGAAGCAAAATGCATAATGGATACCCTGAATCTCTATTCAAAAATTTTGGGTCAGGTAATGAACATAGATAAATCCCAATTATACTTCTTTAACACCAATAGGCAGTCTCAATTGAGGATATTAGGGTATATGGTGATTAAAATCGCAGAACTCCCTATGAAATATCTTGACATCAGAATTGACAAGGGTTGTCGGCAAACTCAAATTTGGGATGATGTTCGACAATCTTGTGAAGCGAAATCTCTGTTATGGAAAAATTGTTGGCTATCATAGGCTGGGTGATTGACCATCATTCGATCGGTTCTCTCAACCATTCTTGTATACAACATGTCCTGCTTCAAGATGACAAAGGCTACTGGGAAGAATTTGGATAACCTCTTGAGGAAATTTGTATGGGACGGGGCAAAAGATGCTAACATAATTCCACTTATAAACTGGGAGACTCTGTGTTTCCAAAAAGAATACGGTGGTGTAGGGCTGCAGAAAATGGAGTTACAAAACATTGCTTTGGGTGCGAAATTAACTTGGAAAATGTACCATGAACCTCAAAAATTATGCTGTAAAATATTTAGGAAAAAATATTTGGATTCAGAGCTACCCAATAGAATTCTCACTATTGCAAATTCGGAAAAAGGATCGGCCACATGGAATTTTTTATGGGAATGCAGATCTATAATAACTGATCATATTTCATGGCACATTGGTAATGGATGCTCTGCTAAATTTTGGTTTGATTCTTGGGAGGGGGAGCCTACGATCTGTGATCTTATTGATGACCATACATGGATTCATATGGTAGAATCCCAATATGGGTCTCTTGTTTGTGATTATTTTGACACTGGACTATCCAATGGAAACATTAGAAAATGGAAACAGGTGAATATGGGTAATCTGGTGATGTGCAACTTACTTCAGGATATTTTGAATACCAGACATATCCCTATCTCCAATGATGATGACAACATAATTTGGTGTGGTTCCAAGTCCGGTGAGTTATATGTGAGATTGGGGTATGAGGCACAAAGAGCAAGAGGCCCGATTTTGGCCTGACCTCATAGGTTGTGTTGGAATAATAGGCTCCTCCCAAAATTTGGAGCCTTTCTTTGGATTTCCCTTCACAACCGAATCTTAACTAGAGATGGGCTTAATCCAATTGGTATTTCAAGCTCGAGCATGTGTTTTATGTGTAAAGAAGCAGAAGAAACGTCCAATCATTTGCTTTTCAGTTGTCCTGTCGTTGTCGCCCATTGGAACTAGTTCTTTGACAAAATCAATTATGCTACTGTCAGGAATGAGACATTAAAAGATTTCCTTTTTTCTTGGCCCACTAATCATTCCTCTAAATGGAGCGAAAATTGGTTGACAGGCCCCTCTTTGATTGTGTGACACATCTGGAAGGAGAGGAATAGGAGGATTTTAAAGAAACATGTCTTCCTCTGGACAGACCCATTGGGAATATAAAGTTGGCAATTGAGGAAGTGGTCAATGGTAAACATAAAAAACATGTCAGATGTTACAATGATTGGGATCGAACCATGGAAAAATATTGGCTATTAAAAGACCCCAATCATGGTTCCGTGCTCTTTAACAAAAGGGTAGATAGAAAGCATATCAAATGGAAGGTGCCTGCTTCAGATTGGATAAAACTGAATTTTGATGGTGCTTGTAGAGGCAATCAGGGAGTATCTAGATTTGGTGTCATTGTGCGAAATGCTGAGGGGGATCTGATATTGGGTACTTATGGTGCACTGGGAAAAGCCACTAATAATGAGGCCGAGATACGCGCCCTCATTGAGGGTCTTAACTTATGTGTAAGGCATGGTCTTGCAAAAATTATCATAGAGGGGGATTCTTTAATAGTTATTAATGGGATAATCAAATCACAATTTCAAAATAGAAAGTTAAGTAAATGGATCCCATGCTTTTCCCATCTACTGAGCCTAATAGGAACCTATGAGATTATGCATACATACAGAGAAGGAAATCGGGTGGCAGATTTACTAGCTAATTTGGGTATTGATTCTTCCAATGGTTCGGTGATCTTTGATAACAAGTCTGCCTTTGAGAATGTCAGAGAACAAATGAGATTAGATCTTTCACATAATAGTGGCAAATAAGGCTTCCTCTGTCAGACCGTCCTAGTTGGGTAGAGGTGGCATTCCTTTGTTGGATTACTTCAAGCAGGTGCATGAACACATTTGATAATACGCATAGAGGTATGTGCGGTCAAGGGAAAAGATCTAGAAATCACTAGCACATCTATTAAGAGGTTTTCCACTAGTTTTTTGACTACAAGTGCTTGGAGCGATAAGGTTCTAATCCATCTGATGGCATATTTTGGTAATATTTCTTGTGTCAACTATAAGGAGGACTTAAGAACTCAGGTCCGGAACCTGTTCATTACTAAAGACCATGTATATGATGCAATTGAGGGGCTGATTGGGATTGCTCTCAATTTTCAAAGACATTTGTGTGATTCTTCTATGCTTGAGGCTACCCTGTTACCAGAGGTTGATGTCCTAGAATCCAGAGAAAGATCTGTGGAGCTTCTTAACGGGTTCCTCAAACCCGATGTTGGTGATGCCATTGTGGATTCAATCCTAAGCCCATCATTGGTCAGGAAGGTCAGCATCCTCCGGGTCTATTTCTAGCGAGAAAATTACCTCCCCTCAGAAACTTCGGATGATGAGTCGGATGTTGAAGATGATGATGAGCCGGAAAATGAGAAACATAATCGTATCATAATGAGGCATATGGAGAAAGAAGCTGACCAAGAGCACATGAAAACCTTTGGGAAAATGCATGGGAGGTGTTCCGTTGTGCAGTTTTAAATGGTAACATGGCCCTGTTCCGTAGACTCACTAACTCAGCTGATTGGTGGCTCTTTGAACAGTCCACCAACAATGTTATCAATGTTGGTGAACTTGTTGTAGTTGTTGTGAATGCCATCCATGGCAATTACTAAAAGTAAATACATTGTGTGTTTATGCCTTGTATGTCGTTTTGTATATTTTAGGCATTAAGGCTCTCCGATATGTAATCTTTTTTGGAATCTAATACAGGGCGCTATCCCCTTACTTGATAGCACTTAAAAAAAAAAAACTACTCAACAACTCTAGTAAGTCCCCTTACTCAATAGCACTTTAAAAAAAAAAAACTCAACAACTCTAGTAAATTTTAGACATGATAAAATTTCAGCTTGATACATTATCCATCTCTAACAAAAACTTAATGTAATAATTTTTTTTAGCAATGTGCCTATTTAACTTGTGAGTCTAACTAGCTACTTCTTTATAATAATAATATTAAAATATAATTTTAACTAAAATAATACTTATTTTATTTTGTATAGAATTTACAATATTTAAAGTCAACTAAAATATTTTTCTTTCTGATATTTATCATATCTTATTTACAATATGTAATCTATAATAATAATTAACAATAATCATTGTATCTTCTCAATCATATTATACATAATCTAGCCTCATAATAATGTTAATAACCATTATACCTTGTGATCCATATTTCGCATTGGACAAAACAACACTAAATAATTTATCTCTATTTGACAAAACAACATATTAAAATACAATGACCTAATGCATAATTGGCATAATCTATATTAAAGAAAAACAAAATAGATAAAACAAGATGAAATAATAATAATAACTAAAATACCAAACATTTTTTAAAGTACTACCATTCTTCCTTTTAAAATATTAAAATCATTGCAATCAAAATAATTTTAAAACATAAAAAAAATCAAAGTAATGATTTAACTTTGATCTTTTAATTATTATTATTTTATATAATATCTAATTTAATTGATTTAAGAATAAATTTTAAGTTAATTTTCATTTTTATTTATATATTTTAATACAATCAATACTAAAATTAAATGATCAAAATATAATTTAATATTGCAATATCATTATCTTTAAGATATTATTCTTATAATTAATATTAATGTGACATTTTTTAATTTAAAATTTACAATTTATGACAATATTTTTAATAAAAAAAAATACTAAAATTAAATCAAAACATATAGTTATATTCTCAAATAAAATATAAAATCATGTCTAAAAATTTAAATTTCACAATAGTATTTTTTAGACAACCAAATTTAAAAGCAAATGATTATGTTATAACTCAATATTTATAATATCATTACTTAATATATTATCCTTAAAATTAATGTGAAGTTGAAAGGTTTTAAATGAGTCCACAAGAGATCAAGTTTTATCAAACTTTATGACACGTGACAATATTTTTATATTAAAAAAATAATAATTACACCATAACTATAATTCTAAAATCATAATTCTAAAGATATTATGATTAATTCTAATAGTTAAAATTAAAATCAATATAATACATTTAAAAGAAAAAATTATACTCTAACTCTATATTTCAAATATCATTATTTTTAACATGTTATCATTAATTCTAATATCATTATTCTTAAGATATTATCCTTAAAATTAATGTCAACATAATAGATTTTCCCTTAATCTCAAACTTTATGACACTAAAAATATTATCATATTTAAAAACAATAATTATACTCATTTCTAATATCATTGTTCTTAAGATATTATTTACAATAATTATACACGTGACAATATTCTTATATAAAATATAATAATACAAAATTAAAACATACAATTATATCTTAAAAATACAAAATATAAAATCAGAGTCCAAAATCAAACACGTGACAATATTGACTATACACTTTTACCTTATCACTTTTTCTAGTGGCTTAAATACAATGATAATAGGGCCCCACTTTTTCTATCATTTTCAATTGATTGCCTCAATTTCATCTCTTTGTTTTTAAATGTCTTTTTCATTTCACTCAAAACCAAAATTAGGTGTTTTAAGGACAAAAATATGAGAGCGACAATAAATGTTTAAAAGATAAAAATTGGACCACTTTCCTAATGTGAAACCAACACAAATCTTATATACCTTGTTTTTCCTTTGCTTGTCTCCTTTTCATATGTTTCTCTCTTATCTTGTAGATTTAATATGTCTTCACTAACTTCAATAAATTTATATTTTCCTTTTTAATGGAAATTTAATAAAATGTGTTCATTAATATATTATTGATAATCGGTTGTCAGGGTCGATTCTAGGATTTCTCTCAGTTTATCCTCTTTCACTATTCTCATCTGTGGCTTTTATGAGGATTGCAAGGGTTCCTTGTAGCTCCGTTTTTTCTTTCTCCTTTGTATTTGAGAAAGGATATAGGGTTTTCTTCCTGGTTTTTTCCCTATTGAGCTATTGAATCAGTTTCTTATTTATATATATATATATATATATATATATATTTTTGTGGCTTGCCACTTTTGCTGAAAAAAAAAATATATTAATGAAAGCTTCTATATTTTTTTAGGTTTTTTATATGACTATATTTTTGATGAATTTTATGTTAACATTAGAAATATGAACTTAAATTTATATCATTTTGATTAAAGAGTTAATAATTGAAAAATATTGATTTTATTAAATAATTTAATATATGATCTCAATCTTATTTCTTTATATATTGTCATTATTTTCAATTTTTCAAAAATATAATCAGATTTTGTAATTGATAAGTATGAGATAATTTTCACAGCAAGTTAAATTATGATATTGCTATCAGGATTCAAGTGTGTAGTTTTTGAGTCAAACTCACCGACCCAAATGAGTTTGACTCAAAAATTACTGTAGTGTCCCTCCTAGACTCACATTTTGATTTATGCTTTGATAGACATATTTGGACATATGGATGATGTTTTGATTATTACTCGTGACTCTATTTCTATGATACTGATGATGTTAGATGCTTTATATGGACATATACTATTTGATGATTCATATGATTGGCAATACATTCTAGATTATTTGATGGATGGATTTACATTGATGGATTATATGCGTTTGGCATTTCTATATAGACCTGATGAGTTATGAAGATATGATGATTCTAACCCCTATTTGGTAATTATGGTTTCATTCGATGTATTGATGTGGTTGTTGTGTGTCTGTCTTTGTGAAAGGGATGATACCTTAGCACTCATTGCGAGCATGATAAGGTGTTCCGATTCTCTTTTCACTTGCCTTTTTATCATGATGGTTATATGTTGCATATGTATCGTATCGTGGTTGCAGGGTGCAGGTACTGGACATTGACTCCACCTGGCTTCATAGGTTTGAGTGTGTCTTATCCCAATGACAAGTTGTTGGAGATGACACAGGTTTCTTTCACTCACTCTAGGCTTAGATGTTCACCTTGTCATTTTGCGCCATGACACAAGTTGGTGGTAGAGTTTTGTGTTGATGTTTCCCTTATGTCGAGTTGCTTGAGTATGCGAGTGTATGATTATTATTTAATTTATATTGAATAATTTATTAAGGTTGCATTAATTTACCCTTTTATGTGATTGGCTATTTTATTAATTGATGATTATTTATTGTGAGAATTGTATTTAATCAACTGAGATTAATTTAATTAATTAAATTGATTTAATTATTATTTATTTGTGATTTATTGATTATCTATTTATTTATTTATTATTTTGATTTATTTTGATATATTGTTTAATGATTTATTTATTATTGATTTATTTTGATTTATTGTTGAATGGTTTATTTGTTAATTATTTATGATTTTTTATTATTTATTTATGATTTATTTACTGTTGATTTATTGATGCTTTGATTTATTTAATTGATAATTTATTGTTGAGCTAATTTATTGATTTAATTAATTTATTGTTTGTTTTTTTTTGAGAAAAGGTGGCAGTGCCACTTATTATATTTTATTTATATATTTCTTTACACAAGCTGATTCAAAGAGCTCCCAGAGAAAAGAACCAGAAAGAAAAACTCTGATCCTTGCTCGATATTACATAGAAAGGTTGTGAAACTTAAATCCCTAATATGCCACAAAAGTACAATATATCTCGTAATGTCCAGAATACCAAATGCTGCAAGTCATCTCCAAGTATTGAATGCTTCCTAAAGTATGTTGACCAAGATGAAGTCTGAACCAAAACATCATGAAATCTGTATACATTTACATAGCAGTCCACAGTCCGCCTTGCTTCATAGATGCCCAAATCAACATCCATTCACATCATTCAGATATTGCACAACCACAAAACCCTGCAATTATAATACCTCACATACCAACTTTTTATCATTATGAAAACAACTGCATAACCATGTGCAATATTATCCTGTACCCATGTCCTCCAAAATTATTTTTCTAAGGATTGGAAAAGAATCGAGATCACAATTCAGACCCATCATATTAAGCTCTACCTTGGAACTTCCCATATTTGCCAAATGATCTGCAACCCGATTTCCTTCTCTATACACATGTGAAATAGTAAAATTTACAAATGTATCAATGAGTGCCCATGCTTGTTCAAGCAATTATCTTATCTGCCAATTGTCAATATTTCTCTTTATGCAAGCATTGATAATAATAGCTGAGTCGCCTTCAATGTGAATATAAGAGATGTTCAATTTTTTAACTAGTAGAATGTCTTCAAGCAAAGCATATGCCTCTGCGTAGTTGTTAGTACTCGGTGGAATGGAAATAGATTTCAAAGCAAAAAAACACCCTGTGTGGTCCCTAATGCATACTCCTACTCCTGCATCACCCGGGTTCCCTTTAGAGGAGCCATCAAAATTCAATTTAAAATGTGTTGAATTGGTGGGATATGTGCAAAGCTTGATGACATGATGATATTGTATGTTGTCATTGATGTCAATATGCTGAAGTATGAACCAGTATATTGAAGTAAGCAAACTAGCAAGAGAACCGGTATGATATTGTGAACCTGTATATGTGAAAAAGTGAAGCGGTATGTTGGAATGAGAACCGGTATATGGGAATTTTTGTATCGGGGTTTCATTCGGCATGACTACTAGTTGGTAGTCTCAACTTCGGGGTTTCCAGTTGATGCATTCAAAGCCTATGTGATTCAACCGATGACATCTTGCGATGAGTTAGCATTGTAATGAAGATCAGATCATGTTGCCACGTCAGCCTTGTGCATGTGAAGGATTTCCTTGAGGATCTTGCATGGAGATTGATCCTATCTACCTCGGGAATGTGCGAAGTCTCTGTAAACGGTGGAGAGCGCATGATGGGTTATCAACTTCCTGAAGTGACAAAGAATGAAGGTTGAAGAACGTCTTGAGATCTGTTCAAGACTATTGTATTCAATACAATGTGATTAACGGTCAGGATTGAATTGACTGGATTGTTAAACCTAAATGTTTAGGGTTTAGGGTTTATGATACTGACCTATCTATTTCATATAAGGTCAATGATGTTTTTCATTTTGAAGTTGTTGGCAAATGTTATGTGTGTATCCAAGTGAAGAGATACTTGATTCTTGCTAGACCGGAGAAGTGTGTGGATACCTGCAGAGTGTGATTGCAGAAGCAAAGGAGCTAAAGAGGATCTGCCTTGGCATTGTGTTGTTATCATATCAATGTATTACCTGTTGACTTCTAACCATTTCAGCAGTTGGAAAATCCCTTAACCGGGTAGCTTTAGCAGGCTTTTGTGTAAATCCTTTAACAGGGTGACTCAATTCAATGAGTTCTTCAAATCTTCTTGCGAGGTAACCTTTAACAAGGTTCTAACCTTTAATCGGGTACTTAGCCATCCCTTAACCGGGTGATCCCTAGCAGGATCGGTTCCTAGAAGAACTTATTGTAAAAGTCTTTAACCGAACTAGGCTCCTAACAGAGCGGACTTTAGAAGAGTTCAAAGAACAGCTTGTGGGTATTCATCCCCACCGTGGTTTTCCCAGTTGGGTTTCCACGTGAAAAATTAGTGTGTCATGTGTGATGCTTTTCATGTGATTCTTTAATATTTTTTGTCAAGTGGTAAAGCATGTTGAATTAGTAGTCATTATATTTCTAATGATATATTACTTGTTTATGCATACGGGTGAAGTGGAAATGAGATATTAGATTGTGTGGAGATCTAAGTGTTATCGGTTTATGTCTTTCACATTCTCACTGTGCTTTATCGGTAGTGCCTTGATTTAGACTAGTGTTATTGTTTACCAGTTAAGTGCAGTCTTTGCAGTCAAACAGGTTCATAGTAAGTTTTTGTCTATATTGATTTACCCCCCCCTCTCAGTATTGGTTTGGTACTAACTGTTCATCATTATTCATCATGAATTCGGAGGACACCATTTCACTTTATTTATGTCAATTTTACTAATCCTCACTCTTGAAAAGCAAGGTGATACTAGAATAGAGATGCCCTTCCAACAATTAATAACTTGACCATCCCAAGAAGTAAATTCCCTACTTGGATTGCACTGATTTGAAACATGAGCATTAACCAGTTCTGATACTGATTTTTCAATGTAATTGACAACGTTAGAAAGAGGAGATGTTTGTTTTCTAAAATACGCTTATTTCTTTCCCACCAAAGTGAGCATACTACTGTGGATGGGATCACTTTCCAAATGCATGCAAAAAGAGAGGATGAGTATAAGACTGGCCAGGACTGGAACAAATCCCATACATTATTTGGAAGAGGGATGCTAAAGGAAAGTTTAGCAAGCACAAACATCCAACAATTATGAGAAAAATCACATTGGAGGAGGGGATGATCTAACGTTTCTGTGTGCGGGAAAAGTGGGGGGATGAAACGAAAAATGTGATTTCAAACTAGTCGACACACCAATGCGACTCTTGATGCAAGTTATGGAGTTATATTGAATAACTCAACTTCCCAAGGGATGTTCCATTGTTCTCTATTTCACAAAACCTTTTCTCTCACATCACTGAGCAAAGTGACTTAGGGATGACAATCATGAAAATGAGGGATATTGATCAATCTAGCATGGATGCATTCCTAGTTATGCATGATACTAAGTCTAACATGATTTAAAATAGCATGGATATGATAACAAAATGAAAGGATTAGTAAAAAAAATATCCTAGCATAATATACTAGTCTAACATGATCATTATGTGATAATACAATTGCCTATTTAAGATGATATGAAGATTATTTCTATCAAAGAGAGGCTAAATGCTTGATTAAAATGATTTAGATTAGATGTTTAGTAAAATGTCTATAAGTTTGATACTAAAGACTTGGATATGAAAATGGAGGAATGAGAGCTCTGTTTATAGGGAAAATAGGGCAATGAATGGTCAGGATTGGATGATTTTATCAAGGGCCAGGATTGAAAGTTATCAATCCATGTTTACAATTCTCACCAATGAAATGGTAACAGTTGTCAACATAAGACTTCTTGAGAGGAGATGTAAGAAGCATTAAATGCTTGAGAAGATCTCATGGTTACCTTAGGGGGTAAGGGTTAAGGGTAGGTTAATGTTATCCATTGGATAAAGCTTTTACCCAAAGGATAAACTCTTGTGCAAGGGTTAAAGGAATAACCATGGTCAAAGCAATGAATGCTTGATGAGACCCTGGGGTTAGATGAGGGTTGAGTTAGAGAGAAAGTCTCTAATTATGCAAGAGGGTTGAGTTAACCATTAATGGTTTAAAAGACTTTCAAGGTTAACTTGTTGAAGACATAAAGCCTTTAATGGTTTTCAAAGACTTTGAGGGTTTGAGAATTGACTTCCCTTTGCTTAGGGATGTGACAATATTTGGGGGATAGGTTAGGCTAAATTGGAAGGGATTAGAAGAATCTAGAAGGGGGTTTAGGGAGGCAAGTAGGAGATGTAGGAGAATGCAAGTGGATGGAGGGGAATTTTAATTAAAATAATTACTTTATTTCAACTAAAAAAAGATGCAACTTGCATAAATACAAGGGGGATTTAAATAAATAAATTAGATTTATTTATTTGCAATGAACAATCTAATCAAATATAAATTTAATTAAAAAGGGGAGAAAGGGGAATTAATTAAATAAAGTGATTTATTTAATTAAAGTCTATGAGAGACTTAGGTGAATTTAATTAAATAAATTGAATAACTTATTTAATCAAATAGATGAATGTGAATGATTTAATTAAATAAAATTTAATTAACTAGAGGAATAAGGTTAAAATAAATATTAAATATTTGCTTAAGAAAGTGGTCATTTTTATACGTCTACATTTTGCCCCTCTTTGAAGTGACGTGTGTGCACATGTTGATTCAAAGAAAATTGTCGGATATGTCGATGTCATGTGTCGAGATGTCAATATGATGATGTCGTGCCCCAGATTTGATGAAGGATACTAATGATGCCCCCTCGGGAGATGAATCAAGTATTTTGAAAATTTTGTTGATTTGATAATCGTTTTTGAATGGATTGCATTTTTAAATTTTGACTATGTTGAATGCAGAGTTGTTTGATTCATCTCCCAAAAAATGACGTTTGATAGGGTTAAAAGTGAGAAAATGAGCAAAATACATGCCCCACCTATTACTACTTATCGAATTGCCATTAGTTTTATATACAAAGTCATTCTATATACTCTAGTCGGTTACCACTACCGAAATATTTAGTCGGTATGAATAGTCTAGTCGGTTACAGAAGGAAAACAGTCACAGAGCCCAGTATACACCGAGCTGTCTACCGAGTGTTATTTCATGTCTACCGAGCAGTAAAGTTAATACACCGAGTTGATATACACCGAGTGAAACGTGTTACCAGATTCATTGAACCTGGACACACATATGAAAATGTGTTACAAGATCGAGGCACATAGAACCATTATCGCATTGGAAATTGCACATATAGATTTTGTATAATTTTGAGGTCATCTAACCAATGAAATATTTTGCATGGTTATTCATTCGAGAAATCATGTTTGTAAGATCAAAGCATTGAATCAGATCACCGACATAAGAAATCTATTTATACAGCATGAATTTAGGGTTAGACATATATGTGAATGAGAGAAATGTGTGTGCATATGTGTATGAAGCAAGACTTATGTGATACATGAGAAATCATAGAGTGTTATGACTATTACAGAGACACAGAGGTCACCGAGAAGGTTATCAGAGATTAGTCAAAGAACAGAGTAAACAGAAGGGTTTACTGAGTTACTTTATGAGTTACTAAGGTATGCTATAGGAAAGGTAATCTTATTTTGAGCACATAGAATCTACTACAGCATTTCAGATGTAAAGTTGTAGATATTTGTAAAGTCTTATTGTAATATTTTGAAGTTGTAAGAGAAACCTTTAACAGGGTAAAAGACTCTAATCAAGTCTATAAATTGTAAAGCCTCTAACCAGGTGCAACATTTATATAAAGTGTTGTAAAATCCTTTAGCAAGGTAGATCTAACAGATCTTGTTGTAGCATCAAAATTAGGAATCATCAAAGCAATATATAAAAGGACATATCATTCATTATTAGCTCAATCCCAAACACACATTGCAATGATCTAATCCTAAGCACACTCAATAGAGATATGAAAACAAAGCATTCAAAATGAAAGATTATGCAAACCAAATGCAGAATTGAATGCTCCTTCCATGCGGCTCCATTGTTCTTCTTTCCTCTTCAATGGATTTTTGGATCTCACCTACAAGTGCACATACAATTGAAAGCAAGATTGATGAAAAGCTCAAGAGTACTAGAAGCGTAAGTTCGATAGTTTGATTAAGGATTTGGGATTAGCTTTGATTGAAAATCATCCAATTTATAGAAGAATTGGATAAATGACAAGATTAGCATGATGCAATTAAAATGGAAATTGCAAATCAATATGAAAAATTATGACAAATTATGCACTTTCCATGCACAATTTGATTGATTGATAATTGATGACAAATTATGACACATTCTATGTCAAAATTGATTGATTGTCAATTATGACAATTTATGACAAATTGAAATGTCATTCCCATAGAATTAGGAGAGAAATAGGAGGAATTTGAAATTAGGAAATTAAGAAAATTAGAAAATTGAAATTGATGACAATTAGGAATTAGAAATTGATGGAAAAATAGGAAATTGATGGAAATTAGAAATTAGGTAAATTAATTAATAATTTGTCATTTATTAATTAATTTACAAGAGGAAGAATAATTAGCCAATTAAATAAAGATTTAATTGTAATGAGAAGACCTAGGATTAATAAATAATTTAGTAATCCTAGAGGAAGAAATGAGAAATTAGGTTAAATGAATAAATCATAAAACCCTAGAAGACGAATTAGAAATGCGAAAATGACAATTAGGTCTTGATTGAAGATAATTAATGTCATGATTTTGAATTGATAAATGACCAATGTGAAAAACGATTTGATTGAGAAAATGCGCCAATTGACGAGGAACAATGACAAATTGATCCAAATTGACATAATTGAGACAGACAATGATCGATGACAAATCGGTCGCAAAATGAAAAGATTGACAAAAGGGACAAGAATCGATGACAAATAGATTGCAAAACGACAAGATTGAAAATGACCACGATCGATGACAAATCGATCGTTAAATGATAAAATTAAACATGACAACGATTGATGACAAATCGATCGTAAAACGACAAGATTGATAAACCAATCGCCAGATGACAAGATTGAAAAGAGGACAAAACCCTAATTAGGATTGACGATGTCCAAAATGATAAGATTGATGATAAGATTGATAAGAGAGCCACGATTGATGACAAATCAATCGCAAGATTGACAGGAGGACAAAACCCTAATTAGGATTGACGATGTCCAAAATGATGACAAATAAGCACGCACATTGATGCAATAGGATAAGATCGATTAAAATCATGACTGGATAGTGTTGTTGACAAGACCAAATTCAAGAGCGAGATGAATGAAGAATGTAGAAGAATGACTCGATGTTCGCAAATGATAAAAACCAAGTACGAATCATAGGAGAAATGTTAATGCGACGCAAAAACCTAAAATAAGGCAATGCGCAAATGTTAAAGTATGACTCCGCAAGCATTGACCATTTTTAGGTGTCTACATTTTGCCCCTCTTTGAGACAATGCAATTTTAAGTGTTGTTTCAAAGAACAATAATGAAAATGCCCCAGACAATAATAATGACATATGCATGCCCCCTCGAGGAATTGGCCGGAAACATGCGGAAAAGAGGCCAATTGATCGATAAAAATGATAGGATCGAATGGGCTGATAATCGGAGATCGGACGCATGAAGGATAAGTAATGTAAGGTGCACAAGACCGCGACCAACATAAGATGGAGAAGACGCACGTCCATCTATGCAATGACAAAGAGCTATAAATGAGACCAAGAGGATGAAAATTGCTCATTTGCACTAGCCCAAGAAGAGGATTTGTTGCTCTGGAAAAGCACACTTGCAGAGAGATGGTGAACATTCAAATGGTAGATCACCTCGGAGAATGTGTACACATGTACAAACGACCAGATGATGTGGGAGCAGTGATATGGATCTCAAAAACCCATGTTTTCAATTTCATGAATTGGACTTGCTTGCGGGACATTGCGGGGCCCACAGAGGATGCAGAAACTGACTTCTGCGCTTGTGTAGGGTCTTCTGCGCTTGTGTGAGGTCTTCTGCGCTTGTGTAATGTCTTCTGCGCTTGTGTAAGGGTACACAAGCGCAAGAGTCAAGACACAGGCGCAAGAGTCAAGACACAAGTGCAATTGTGCATGTAAGACTCAATTTAGGTTCAAAACTGCATGCAAAGGACCTGAAAAAGGGGGACAAGGGTAGGATAGGTCAGAATAGATGAAAAACACCCTAAGGTGGACATGAAAAATGAGGAAATGCAACCCATAGGAGCAAACCCTAAAACTGAGAAAATGTGCCCCAATTGTGATGCAGAGTCGACAGTATCCGTTGATCACGTGGGAGAACCGATCAGACTACTTCATGCTACGACATAGACTCAGAAGTACAAAGAGAGATACAGTAGTAGGACTTGAGATATGGTAGGGATGAGGAAGATAGAGGGAGCACCCAGTGACAGAGGCACATGCTCCTTATGACAGACAGTGGACATTATGTAGTTTGACATTATATAGTCAGCCTGCGGGCCATACTTAGGACAGACAGTCCGATTTTGTACTCCGATATTATTTTGACATATGATATGATATGCATCGATATGATGGGATGCAATGTGTTATGATTTGTAGTTATTTTGCTATGTATGGATTGTTTATGTACCATTGTGGAACATGTATAGATGGATTTTTATGTATTTTTGATGTATTTATGATATGAAATGGATAAAATGCTTGATATGATGCTTGATATAATGCAAATGTACTAACCAAATGGATGCAGGATGCAACATGCATTTTTGGAAATCGGAGCACTAGACCGAACTGACTATCTGAACTGACGGAAGAAATGTTAGTAAGAAGAAAATGAGATAGAGGACAGTTAAAGATGAAGAAAACTTGCTTTCAGTAATGCACTTTGTAGGTGAGAACCTTTATTTTGATGTAGCAAAATGGATGCGTAGCATCATGGCATTGAAGGCCAGAGCTGAAATGCAACCCTTTTTGCAAAAGACAGACACATCATAGACAAGCAACAATCACAATCAAAAAAGAAAAGGATCATGAACCATCCCGGTCACTCTAAATCACTCAGTGACATCATCGAGCAACATAGGAACATGACCGAAGCCAAAGATAAATCAGTAAAAAGATAAGATGCACAAATTCCAACAAATCAAACAAACATCTTGATCTTCATTGTCAAAAGTTGAAAGTGCTGATAGGACGATCATGCTGTCTGGTTTCAGGAAATGCGGTACCCCGTCTAAGACAGGACACAGTCTGGTTTCGAGTATACCACACCCTGTATAAGACCCATGATAGCAGTAACAAGGACAAATGATTTTGAGGTTGATTGATATGACAACTCGGATCAGTTTGAATGTCTAGTTTGATGGAAAAAGTTCATCTGTTTATGCATGATTTCATTAAAGCACAGTGTTGGATTGCGAGTCGTTGGAGCGATGCTCAGTTTTTTGTCTATGCACAAAGGGGATATTTTATTGCAAAAAGCTTGTTTTTGGATTTTAATGTTTTTGAAATGTTTTTTTGTGTTCATTTTTTTTTCAGGATGTTATTTGATTTTTAGGGATTTTCATTTTTTCAATTTTTTAGATATTTTTTTCAGGACTTTATTTGATTTTTTTGAAGATTTTTTTAGGACATTTTAAAATGTTTTTGAGATTTTTTCAGGACATTTTTCAATTTTTTTTTTTGAGATTTTTTCAGGACATTTTTCAATTTTTTTTGAGATTTTTTTTCAGGACATTTTTCAACTTGTATGATCTTATTTCAGGACATTTTTGAATTTTTTTTTTTATTTTTTTTTGTTGAATTTTTTCAGGACATTATGTGATTTTTTTTGTTTGGATTTTTTTTCAGGACATTATATGATTTTTATGATTTTGCCCCCAGTGTCTAGCAAGGCAAGGAATATGACAGGTGAATAAATAGGCTTGCTGAAATGATGGTGGACAGAGGGAAGACAAAGGCCTTTTATTATGAAGACAACACAGATGCAATTTTCAAGGGCTATTGCATGATGGGACAAGAGACCGGATATGACAATGTAAAGTAGGAACATGGCATGAGGGACATGTCAAGAGGTGTTTGAAACCATGTTTAAATTTTGCGTCCTTATGTCAGATCAAGATCAAAGAATGAAACAGAGTGTATGGATAGTGATAAGATATGGATAGGATAAGCAAGACCAAGAATGGATAAGGGACATGGACTAAAGGTTGGGATAGGATACGGGATAGTGACATAAAGTTGCAATAAGCCAGGGAATATGGATGAAAGGTTGTAATAAGCAAATGGATAAATGACCAAAAGCTATGATGGACTAAAAGCTGCAAACAAGATGCGTGATGCTCATGATGATCGTCAGCCTTGTCAAGATCAAAGGTGGAAAGAGGATATGGACATGAGGGATAATAGGATATGAATGGTAATGATAGGGGTTCGATAGGATAGTGAAGGGCAATAGGATATGAAGGAGGAAACCTGCCCCCAAGTGTGGTGTGCAAGAAGTTCATAAATTACGCATGACGCCTGTTTGCCAGGTTTTCATCATGGTACTTGCCCAAGGCGCCTGTTTGCCAGGTTTTCGCCAGTGGACGAATTATTTTTTTGCTTTTTTCTTTTTCTTTTTTAACTTTTTTTTTTCACTTTTTTTTTTTTTGTATTTTTTTGACTTTTTCAATAGAAGATGGACACATGATAGGGGATAGAAGAAGGACTCAAGCGTCTTTTTGTTTGGATAGTAGCCTTGAAAAAAATGGACCATGACCTTTAAAAGTATGCTCAAAGACGTTGGTAGGATAAGGACATGGAAAAAGAGATGAAACTAAGGCAAGGATTTAGCAAAGGATTGGACCATAGGGATGGAAGGATGGAAAATATGCATTGGATAATGGATAGGGTATTGGAAGAATTGTGCTTCAGTGGATGGAAATGAAGACAAGATTGACATTGGCACACACCTTGAGGGGTGATGGACTGATGGAGGAAAGATGTATTTTGGATATTGAGATTTGGATGGAGGAAAGGATAGTGATTTTGGGACATAAGGGCCCAAAATGGATAAAGAAGGTGATGGTGGAACAAATTTGAGAGGTTTGGATGGAGGAATAGCAATTTTGGATGCCAAGTTGGATTTTTCTTTAGGCTTTTGTGCTTCAAGGAGCCGCTTAGGGATCCACATGGTTTTTGATTTTTCATGCTTTTGTGGTTCCTTGGAGTGCATTGCTTGCACAAGGGATTTAGGAACCCATATATATTTTGACTTTTCTTTATTTTGCTCAGTGGGCCTTTGTGGCCTTTTGGATATATTTTTTTCTTTATAGATCAATTTGTTCTTTGTTTTGACATGTCGATTATATTGGACATGTTGATCCTTGAATACATGTGGATTTCTAGACTTATGACTTTTATACTTGGCATCCAAATTGCTTGGAGGGGGAAAGGAATGCATGGATGGATATGAATGAAATGGAGTTCTTTTGGATGGATGGAATTTACTCAAGGATGTGTGCCTTTGTTGACCTTGTATAAAGGAGGAAGGGATATAAGGACCTAAGATGGATGGAAGGTATGATGGGGAAGGTGTATGCTTTGATTTTGATGGAGGGATACCAATGTCTTGAGAGTGAGTTGTGTAGACATGACCCTTAAGATCTTCTTTGACATGAAGGGATTCTTGCTTATGGAGATCTACGCCTTTGCCTTTATGAATATCTTGACTTGTAGGATACTCTTTTCTTTGGGAAGAAGACGCAAGTCCATTATGAGGTGGACATAATATGAGAGAAATAATGAGATCTTCAAGTGGATCGGATTGCACCAAGGTGGAAGAACCCATTATGCATGTTGAGGGTTCATGAACATCTTGCACTGACATGTTAGAATCATGAGGGGGATTAGGATCATGAGGGGGACTAGGATTGTGTAGTGGACATGGTTCAATGATAGGCTCTTCAAGAGATGGAATGGGAGACATAATGAGATCACCACAAGAAATGTGATCTTGGAGTGTATATGTTGGATTAGGATGTGGAGATGGAGGAATAAGTGGATCTTGTGGAGGATCTGAAGGAATAATTTGATCTTGACAAGGAGGAAGATCATTGGAATCCTCTTTAAAGGTACTTTGCTCTTGACTTTCAATGGGATCATCGGAAAGGATGGAAGGAATATCTTGATCTTGTTTAGGAAGTAGAATGTCAATGGGATTTGAAAGGACATTATGTTCATGAAATGGAAGGGGATCATTTGGGATTGGATGGACTAGGATATCTTGATCTTGCTCGGGGAATGGAGTGCCAATAGGACTTTGGATATGATGGACATTGTGTTCTTGGATAGAATTGATAGGAATAAGTGAATCATTGCGAGTGTCTGGGGAAATGGGATCCTGGTCAACAATTGGATAGGATGATAAGGTTTCAGGATCTTGATCTTGATTTTCTTTAGGACTCATTTCTTCATGCTCTAAATTATCCTCTTGACATGGGGTTGGACTTTGGATATGCATGGGGGATTTTGGCGAGGTATCAATGCTTTGGCACGAAGGGGATGCACTTTGAACATTTGTGATGGATTCTGGCAAGGAATCAATGCTTGAACGTGAGGAAGAGGGACTTCGAATGGGGTCCTCTAAAATAGGTAATGGCAATAAAGTGCATGGTGGCATTGGGTCTTGTATTTCTGAAACATGACAAGGATGTGCATCATGAATTGGATTATTGATTATGGATAGCTCTTGGATAATTTCATCCTTGGGTGTATTGTTTGATGAGGACAATATAGATGGTTCTTGTGAAACTTCTAAAGGTGTAGGGATAGATGCCACTGGAGAGTCAACTTGCTTGTGAGGGGATGAGGCATTGCTAGACATAAGTGTATTATCTTGATCTTCCTCAAAGAACTCACTTGGTAGTTTCCTTAAGAGCATTGCAATAAAGCCACCTTTCTTTTTAGGTTTTGACATGATTGGATCTGGAATTTGAACTTGTTTTTGGTTTGATGTCATGTTTTGATATTGAACTAGATGTTGATCATTTTGGTTTGACATGTTCAAAATTTGGCTTGGTGTGTGTTGCAACCTTTGTTTTTGAATGTTTGGTTGTAGTTGTTGACATTGATATGTTGATTGAACTTGTTGATATTCCACCATTGGTTGAACTATTTGTTGACATTGTATTGTTGGTTGGACACATTGGTCAAATTGGACCATTGGTTGTATTGGTTGTATATGTTGAACAATTGGTTGAACCATTGGATGTATTGGTTGTATATGTTGGACCGTTGGTTGTGTCTTTTGGAAATGTTGGACCATGGGTTGTGTCATTGGTTGTGATGGTTGAAAATGTGATTGATAGTAAACACCTTCTTGTTCTGGTTGTGGAGGCACATAATGTTGAAATTGATGTTGTCTCTTTTCTTGAAATTGTTTCATCATCTCTATTTGGGAGAGGAGAGCTAGTATGTCTGATCGTTCAAGAAGAGATCTTACATCAATTGGCTCAATCTTTGGATTTTGACCTAGAAATTTTTGAAGCATTTTGGACATTTGTGATCTAATTTTCTGAATGTTTTTCACTCTTTGTTCCAAAATCTCATTTTCTTGAGCTAGTCTCTCCTCTAGTTTTTGTATTTGAAGACTTGTTTCATCATAAAGAGTTTGATCGATATTGCCTTGTTGTTGGATTGGATAGAATTGTGATTGCATTGTCGGTTGATATGTCAAACTTTGTTGCATCATTGGTGCTTGGAACCTTGTTTCAATAGACATGTCACTTATGCAAATGCAATATTTTTGGAATTTTTCAAGGACAATATATGATATGCAACTAAATGCAAACTAAATGAATGAAAATGCAATCTATGTTTTTGTTGTTTTTTGAAGATTTTGACAAAATTTTGAATGCAAATCTAAAAGAGACCCTTAGGAAATTGAAATGATGTCTAGACCTCAAAGGACAAAAGGACCAAGTGACAAAAGGGCAAATGACCAAGTCTCCCCTATATGCTTGGATACTAAGCTAGGTTTGACCAAATGATATTGATGACAAAAGGACAAAAGATTTGATAAGGTCAAGACTTCTTAACAATGACTTAGGGTTGCATCAAAGATTTGGATTACTCAAGTATGACAAAACCTAGTTTTGACACTATATGCTAAGGGACAATTAATATGCAAGTGACCCTAATATGATATGATAATGACCTAAGCTTAATGAAGAAACCTAGGGTATGCAATGTATGACAATGGTATGACTTTAATGCAAGAGGACATATGCAAATGGATGACTCTTATTGATATGCAAAGGAATATGACTTAGGTGAAACCTAACCTTGGTACTTGACAATGAACTTTGCAAAATGCAACCTAGGATGAACCTAAATCTAAGTGACATGAATGTTGAGACAAGATTTTGAACAATGTTTGACAACCATGTTTGAAGGTGTTTTGAAATTTGTTGGATGAAATACTCTTGTGTTTAACCTTGTTTTGAATCAATTTGCCTTGTTTTTGAAATGATATGCAATTCAACTTTTGACAAGCAAAGAATACAAGATATTGCAACTTAGACTCAAGACAATCATGCTCATTTCCACATTTCTTATGGTAGGCAAGGACATTAGGTACTTGAGAGGTAGACTCATTATGGGATTCAAGGAGAATACATAGATGCTTGACCCCACGGGCTCCCCTCCACGGCACTCACTTCTCAGGGCAGCCAAGCATCAGTCCCCATGGAATCTCCCCATGGCGAACTTAGTATCTCTTCCAAGTATCCGAATTTGTCCTTCTCAAGCAACTAGAAGTGTTTTTGGCCTCTAAAAGCAAGGTGTTTAGTAAGGATTTCTGTTAAGCGTTACTCCTTGATGTCACGCAAGCGTGATTGAGACATTAAGCCCATCAAGATACCAAAAAAATGTAGTCATGCAAGCACGATTTAGACCAAAAGGCCCTACTTAGATGTTGATATGAGAAAGAGTTTCAAGGGGCATCACTTCCCAAGTAACTACAATTCCCACGTAACACTTCCTTCAAAGCTTTCGCTCATCGGGTATTTTTTTATAGTGAGTTAGAATGCCAAGGAATTCTAGCTGTACTCACTTTGGGTCATTCCCTTCTCACGATTATCACTTGCTTGCAAAAGCAAAGTGGTCGGGAAGGCAGGCCCTCTAAAGGAGACACTCAATCAACAACACAAGCATGGTATCAAAGATCTGGATTTCTGATCACCCTAAGAAGGATGAGAGCATACTCTCCTACTCCAATGTCATACTTAACAATCAAAGCAAACAAATGTTCATTCCCACCTATTTATAAATCACTAAGTGCCTAATTAAAAATCTCAAACACACAGTTTGGTTGTTTCTCCAAGGCAACCTACAAAACCCAAGTTAGAGGTTTGATTTGTTGTCTTTGACCATCGATTCTACATAACACATGTTAGTAGTTTGATTTATAGTCTTTTCCATGTGTATGCCAAGATCCTACACCAATAATTAGTACCAAAATCCAAAGCACAGAAAACAGAAAGCAAAAACACTAAAAATTTCAAGTAAAAACTGCATTTTTCACCTCTGTTCTGGACTTTACACAAGCGTAGAACTCATGACACAGGCGCAAGATGTATGACACAGGTGCAAGATGTTACCTACACAAGCGCAAGATGCATGACACAGGCGCAAGATGTCTGACACAAGCGCAGAAGTGTCCAGAATACCCTGCATGGCCCTATTTTTGGGTTTTTTGCCTGCAAAATCAACATGAAAGCACTCCAAATCACAGTTAAAGGGTTAGAAGGTTAGTATTTCACGTCGGGTTCACCAATTAATGTAGCATCAGAATTAGGAATCATCAAAGCAATATATAAAAGGACATATCATTCATTATTAGCTCAATCCCAAACACACATTGCAATGATCTAATCCTAAGCACACTCAATAGAGATATGAAAACAAAGCATTCAAAATGAAAGATTATGCAAACCAAATGCAGAATTGAATGCTCCTTCCATGCGGCTCCATTGTTCTTCTTTCCTCTTCAATGGATTTTTGGATCTCACCTACAAGTGCACATACAATTGAAAGCAAGATTGATGAAAAGCTCAAGAGTACTAGAAGCGTAAGTTCGATAGTTTGATTAAGGATTTGGGATTAGCTTTGATTGAAAATCATCCAATTTATAGAAGAATTGGATAAATGACAAGATTAGCATGATGCAATTAAAATGGAAATTGCAAATCAATATGAAAAATTATGACAAATTATGCACTTTCCATGCACAATTTGATTGATTGATAATTGATGACAAATTATGACACATTCTATGTCAAAATTGATTGATTGTCAATTATGACAATTTATGACAAATTGAAATGTCATTCCCATAGAATTAGGAGAGAAATAGGAGGAATTTGAAATTAGGAAATTAAGAAAATTAGAAAATTGAAATTGATGACAATTAGGAATTAGAAATTGATGGAAAAATAGGAAATTGATGGAAATTAGAAATTAGGTAAATTAATTAATAATTTGTCATTTATTAATTAATTTACAAGAGGAAGAATAATTAGCCAATTAAATAAAGATTTAATTGTAATGAGAAGACCTAGGATTAATAAATAATTTAGTAATCCTAGAGGAAGAAATGAGAAATTAGGTTAAATGAATAAATCATAAAACCCTAGAAGACGAATTAGAAATGCGAAAATGACAATTAGGTCTTGATTGAAGATAATTAATGTAATGATTTTGAATTGATAAATGACCAATGTGAAAAACGATTTGATTGAGAAAATGCGCCAATTGACGAGGAACAATGACAAATTGATCCAAATTGACATAATTGAGACAGACAATGATCGATGACAAATCGGTCGCAAAATGACAAGATTGACAAAAGGGACAAGAATCGATGACAAATAGATTGCAAAACGACAAGATTGAAAATGACCACGATCGATGACAAATCGATCGTTAAATGACAAAATTAAACATGACAACGATTGATGACAAATAGATTGTAAAACGACAAGATTGATAAACCGATCGCCAGATGACAAGATTGAAAAGAGGACAAAACCCTAATTAGGATTGACGATGTCCAAAATGATAAGATTGATAAGAGAGCCACGATTGATGACAAATCGATCGCAAGATTGATAGGAGGACAAAACCCTAATTAGGATTGACGATGTCCAAAATGATGACAAATAAGCACGCACATTGATGCAATAGGATAAGATCGATTAAAATCATGACTGGATAGTGTTGTCGACAAGACCAAATTCGAGAGCGAGATGAATGAAGAATGTAGAAGAATGACTCGATGTTCACAAATGATAAAAACCAAGTACGAATCATAGGAGAAATGTTAATGCGACGTGAAAACCTAAAATAAGGCAATGCGCAAATGTTAAAGTATGACTCCGCAAGCGTTGACCATTTTTAGGTGTTTACACTTGTTACTCCTAACAGGGTAAGCTATCAGAAATAGATAAATATGTATCTCTAACTGAGCACTCTTTATTATTGCAGTAGTGAAGTTGTGGGTGCCATCCCCACCGCAGTTTTTCTCTCTAACCAAGAGTTTCTGCATAACCAAAATATATGTGTTATGGAGTGAATCATGTATGATTGTTACTCATTTGTTTTAGCTTTATGTTATTTTACAACGGTTTTTGGTTTATGCATAACAGTAAAGATATTGTTGATAAAAGGACTTGAAGTACTGATTCACCCCTCCCCTCTCAGTACATTAGCTTTTCATATTGAGCCTAACAATTGGTATCAGATCTTGAATCTTAGAAAAGGGTTTAACTGCCTAAAGAGAAAGATCTTATCAATGGAAGGATACAAACAATCTCGGAGGATTGTGTATCTGCAAGAAGAATTGGATCATGCTAATCAAGTGATTGCAGACATGCAAAGGCAAATGCAAAAATCTCTGAAAGTGAGAAGAAGATTATCTGATGATTTGCAGGACTCTCAAGAGTTAGTGGAACAAATTGAGACATCATCCGAGAATAGTATGTCCGAAGAGACTGAAGAAATGATTGGACAATTGAAAGAAAAGAAAAAAGCACTGGTTGATCAACTAAAAGCAATGAAAAGAGAACATGAACATTTCAGTACACAAATGACTTAAAATCTTGATGCATTGAGGACAACCGAGGACAAAGTAAGAGATCTAGAAAGAGAGAAACAACAACTTGAAGCTTTAGTATCTGATAAGGATGATGAAATCATAAGGTTGACTGGGATTCAACAAAATATGATAGATCAACTAGGTTATGTACATCATGAAGCAAATCTGAAAGATGATGAGAATCAAGCATTGAAACTTGAAGTATAAAGGTTGAGCAATGAACTTGAAACAGAGAAGAAATCCAAGGAAACACTGAAGAAGAGTTATGAAGAATCAAAGATGTTGTATGAGCAACTGAACACAAGATGACCCTACAAAGAAGGAGGACTCAGTTACAAAGGAAAAGACTCTATCGAGAAGGGAATCTGCACTACCGAGAAAGGAGAATCATCAAAACAAGCTGGAAAAAGGAATAACATCAAAAGGAAGAAGCCTATTTGCTACTACTGTGGAAATCAAAGTCATACTGCCAACATGTGTCAAACCAGAAAAGATAAGCAACCGAATGCCACTAAGACCAATGGTTATTGTTACAATTGCAATAAATATGGTCACACATCTAATCAATGTAGGACAAAGTCTGTTAATAATTATCAGAAGGCAAAATTCAAAGCGTTTTGTAAAAACTGCAATAGATATGGACATAGTATGGAGAAGTGTTGGTTTAAGCAAAAGAACCACATGTGGTCTGCACACCGAGCAAATAATAGAGGTTACCGAACTCACACAGATCCTTACCGACAATATTTTGCAGTACCATGGGATTACAATACAAGGATATGGTGTGAATGTTGTGGAAGATATGGACATATAAGTGCCAATTGCTTTATAAGGTTTGGAATGAATAACTGAAGATCATGGAGAAATCCTGGTATGGCATGTTTTCATTGTCACAAAGTTGGACACTTGGCTGGAGATTGCAGAGATCAACCTAGAGAAGAAATTGAGGAAATAAAAGAGAAATTAAAAATGATTTGGAGAAAGAAGGAAATTGTGTCAAATAAAGAAAGCACCTTACTTACCGAGTTAGGTGCTCCCACTCCAAATTAATCGGTAAAGGTATGAAGGGACAGTATTCTCACAAGGTTAAATCTTAAATAGTTCCTATTTTAGTATGTACTAAATTCAAAATTTGCATAGTAAGATGTAGTAGTAAGTTTGAAATTCTATCAAAGTCTTTTGGAGCACTTTACAGGAAATTTGTCAAGTCGGTGAATTTAGGAAGCCTGTCAAGTCAGTATATGAAGGAAATTTGGTTACTTGGTTAAAGCGCAAAAAAAAGGGAAAGAAAGTTAAGTGAACTGAGTGCATTTAATGTCTTTGACCTAACTTGCATGGAGCCCGATAAGGTATTTTTGAGTACTTAAAGGTTTTTCGCAATCATTTTCATTCACCAAGTTTTCAAGAAGCAGAGCAGAGCAAATTAAGGTAATCAAACCATCTTCAAAGCAAAATCTAAGGTATTTACATCGAATCTCATCGCATTGCTAAGCTGGTTTACCAAACTCATTAAGTTGTTATTATCTGCTGAGTGTGAAGCATCTGCCGTTTGTTAAGTTCTCAAACCCTAAGGTTCCTCTGTCAATTTTTATTTGAAATCAAAATGGCACCTAAGATCCAAGACCCCATTATTGTCAAGAATGTAGAGAAGCCCTCACTAAAATACTCTTTGACTCCCAAAATTGCATCTGAACCGGATGACAAAACTGCCTTTTAACTCATCCCGGATTGAGTCTTGTTAGTCGAGGATGTGAGATTCTTCACCAAATGCCGTGTTGAAGAACTCGGTCATGTTGAGATCAAAGATGCATATGATGAATTGTGCATAGATGGTAAAATGGATAACAAGTATGAGCATATCAAAATCAAGGGATTGACTGAAGCCCTAACCTATCCCCGTGTGTTTAAACCCCAATGGGTCAAGTTTGTACTAAGCCGAGTGCATGATGAGTTCATGTGGCTACAAGAGAAACCGTTTAAGATCACTATAGAAATCATTCATCTGATCACCGGTTATCCTATCTATGATCATGCCCAAGCACAGAAAATGATATCACAGAAGGAATTGATCAGTTTAACTAGAGTAGAATTTGATTGCAGAGGTCTGAAGTTGAACAATGTCACTGATCCTGAACTCAAATTTGCCATTAGAGTAATTGGTTATTGTTTCTTCCAATCGGCAAGGGAAAATAGTGTACCTTGTGTAGCAGTGGACTTAGCATACAAAATTGTTAAGAAAGGCATGAAAATTGACTTGTGTGAAGTATTGTTGAAGAACTTGTTTGAAAATATGAACACAATCAGGAAGACAAAGAAGAACAACGCGGCAAATACTCTAAAATTTGGATCACTACTTGTATGTATGTTTTTCTACTTTGAGAAGTTTTTTCCAATAGTCGGTAAAGTTGTTTGGGAACTACACCGACCAATCACCCATCAGATCAATGACTTCATCAAGAAGTTAGGTGATAACTTTAATGATATAATGGATGATTACTTCAGCAAGTTCCAAGAGAAAATGCATAATAGGTACCAGATTCCACCATAGCTGGTAGAAAATTACAAAGATGAAATATGTTTTGAGGTCGACACCGATTACTGTTATGTGAATGTCGTGGAACCGAGGATTCAATCTTTGGCACCTATGGGTTACGAGATTGATTTTGATATCACACAATAGCAAATCGATGCATTTCTGACACTACCAAGGCATACTACCGAGCTGAGGTATGGAACCTATGAAGAGGTGAAAGAAAAAGTAAAGATGTGCATTGTAGTACCCAAAGCTACAAGGAAGGGATCAAAGATGATTAAGGCATTAACTGAGAAATTTGGAGAAGAGTCTTCCTCCACACCTGTCAAAGGCGTTCTAGCCATCACCGAAGAGGAGACAAAAGCCCAAGAAGCAGCCATAACACTTAGCACCAAATTGCATAAGGGAAAAGTGTTGAAGAGAAAGAAACAGGACACTTCAATGGCCCTACCAACCCCTCCAACAAAGAGACCTAACACAAGGGCATCTGCTGCATCACCGAGTAAGAAACCAAAGACTGTTGTCATTCCTAAGGTAACTAGAACTTACAAGAAATCTACTCGGAGACTCATTTTGCCAAAAGAGTCGAGTGATACCGAATCTGAAGATGCAAGTAAATTTCAGATTGTGAAAAGAAAGAAGGTAGATGTACATAGTGTAGAATTTTTTTGTAATAATCTAAAGGAATATGGTGGATTTGGTGGATTCAGATTTGTCAAATATTAATCCAGATCTGCTGATGAAAAGAGGCAAATTGAAGAAGCTGTCATTTGCACACTTCAAAAATTCCGAGTGGTCCCATTCGAAGTATGTAATTCTATTCCTAAGGAATTATATGCACATTTGAAACCAGATGGCAATATGCCCTAGAATCCAAGAAACAAATTAGAGAAAGAAGTCTGGTGCATCTCTTTCCTAATATGTCGGTTGATGAAATAAAAGAACATCTGACAAATAGCCAAACACAATTTACAGTAAAACAAAAGGCCTTGAAATTTATGAATGGCCTGTATATAGAAGTGGAGAAGGAAACAAAAGAGAAATGGAAGGCCATCTTTCGAAGAAAGAATGCTGGTGAACAACCTACAGTGGAAATAGTCGATGTCACCAACCAAGAGCCTGATGTCACCGAGCAAGACCCTACTGACACCATTCAAGTAGATGAAGATATCATGGATGCAGAGGCACCTGAACAAGAAATGATAGAAGGCAATGCTTATGCAAAACTTGTCTCCAGTGAATCTATGTTGGAACAAGTTCAGCCTTACCCACCGATCAATCAACCTTCTACAATTGAAGCTCCTCAGGATACAGATGAAGGCACCAAAGGTCAAAAGTCTACAATAGAAGGTAGTTCACAAGAACAAACCTCTCAAGCACCTTCTAGCACGGAAAATGTTACAGCTAAGACACCAAGCACCGAGACACCAAAGGACACTACCGAGGCTAAAGATAATGACCAAAGTGTTGTCTCTACCAAGCAACCTATTGAGAGTCCTCAAGCCTCTCAAGCTATTGTAGTGGTTCACCTGGTGAAAGGTAAAGAAAAGAAGTTGAAAAAGCATAGTTTCAAAATTGATTTATCAAAACTGATAGTGTTGCCCAATGTAGACATCTCTAAATTGAAAGGGCAAGCACTCACTGAATTTGGTGAACTGTGCAAAGCAAAGGCCGAATGAAGAAGCAACTGGCCATACAAAAGAAGAATAAAGTACTTCAGAAGGTAAAGACCTTACTATCAGATATGCTACCTTCAGCTACAGTATCAATCGATGCAGCCATCCATATTCAATTGGATGAACTCCTAAATCAGATTGAGACATCTGGAGTAGATGCATCCGAATACTTGAGCAAACTAAAAGACAAGGAGCTAACTACTAAAATGATAGAGGAAGTACAAAAATCCATTGATGTTGGCAAGGTAAAACTTGTCAAATTTATTGCTGAGTTGTCCCTTGTTAGTGAACTGATTTGTCCCCTTTTTTAAAATGATCAATTTTGAACTCTGTCGCCTTATTTTAAGGACAAGTGTTTCACTAAGCAATTGGGTAAGTGTTGTATAAATCACTTCCCTTTGAATTTTTCAAAGGTACAACTCCCTATCTCAGTTTTTTAAGGACTGCTTTAAACTATTTAATTTGAATAGTATCTTTTAACCCGAAAGCATGTAAGGCTGCCTACTTCATTCTTGCATGAGAGGCCAATATTTCACACATGTTTCCTAAAAAGAAGAAAGCAATTTTTCCTATCTTTTCAATATATGAGATGATAGCAACTGAAACAAAGTTCAGTACACCATTTCCACATGTTTAATAAAGAATGAACAGATTTAAGAAACTAAATCTGTCCTCAAATATGAATCTTCTCTAGAAGTAAACAAACACTCAAAGGAAGTGTAGCATCCTAAAATTGTGACACTTGCAATTTCGACTGCATTTTGGTCTTCACGATGGCGACGCAACATGCAACCTAAATGGAGACCCCGAAACCTGATTATGACACCAAAAACTGCATTTTCTTGCACCCTGGCCTGAACCTCCTTTGCACCCTGCTGTCCCGGGAGGTGGGACCAGAGCGCCCAGCGCCCTGGTCCTTCAGGACCAGGGCACCTAGCGCTAGGACCAGGGCGCCCAACGCCCTGGTCCCTGGGTCCTATTTTGGGCCCGGTCTCTTTTGGACTTCGGGTCTTTATGTTTGCAAATTGGAAAATTATCTTTCCTGGTCGGCCTAAGGTCGGGAAAATCAGTCTATCAGCCCTAATTGACAAGTATATAAACTACATTTTCCTCTTTCATTCGATATGAGGGAAAAAGCATGGAAACTATACTCAAGCATTCAAGCATTCTTTCAAGCAATTGATTATTTCAAGTCTCCATTCAAGGCTAAGTGTTGCATTCAAGACAAGGATTCAACCATTGAAGAGGAGATCACTTACTACATGCTACAACATACAACAAACAACAACATCTATACCTTCACACATAAGGATACAAACATCTTTACAACAAGGTATTAGTACTTGTTTTACATTACAGACATTTACATTTACAACATTTCTCATTTCTTGGTTAACTCCAAAACCGGGGTTTGACCTAAAGGCAAACCCCTAATCCCTAACCCCCTAATCGTCTTTGCTTTTCTGTGTGTAGGTTGCAGGTACGTGGCTGAAATTGAAGATCTGGAATCCTTGTGCAGAGACGAACAGATCCCCCTTCGTTTCACGGATTTTTCGGAGGACCGTGGCGTCGGGCGCCATCGTCCCAGTAACTTTTGCTCAAATTTGCAGGACAATGCCATATCGACATTTTACTGCTAATTCCAGGTCTGCAGCTTCATACTATATCCCTATCTCTGTTTATAATTGAATCTTTGTCACTTTCTATGCATTCCTAGCTTAATTCTTCTATCAACATTCTTTACAAAAGAGGGTAGCCTTGCTTTCTTAACCCTTGAAACACATTTAGCATCCAATCTTGCATTGTGTGGGATTGGATCTTGTGGGTTTCAACCCCTCTTTTGAATGTAAAGTCTCTCCCCTAAGTGAAAACCATCAACCCTAGTGAATCTCCCTTCTCTCTCCTTGGAGTTGGAAGAGGGGAGAGCAACTAGGGTTCGATCGCGATTTTCCGCTTTACATTTTGGTGAACCCGACGTGAACATCCTTTCTGATTATTCATAATTAGATCTGAAAATTGGATTCCTTGATTACATTTCCATGTTTGATCTTTGGCAAAATTTTAGAGGTTAATTGCATAAAAACCCTAAATTTTCTTTTTAAGTAATTAAACTTGTGAAATGTTTAATTGTTAATGCTTGTTTCAGATCTGCCCTTCTATTACAAATTATCAATTCATATTTGTGCTTTAATTTTGAAAATTAAGTGGTTAAGTGTCAAAACCCTAATTTTTGAAACCCTCTTGATTCAACCTTTGTCCGACAAATTCACTGATCAAAACATTTCCAAATCAGCTGTAACTTTGGATTCCGCAATAAAATCACAATATCTTTCATCCCTGAAAATTTGGAAAAAAGTTGTGAGGACCGTGTGCACTCCGAGCGCCATCGTCCCCGACATTTTTTCTGAAATTTCGGGAGCGAGATCTTACTGTATTTTTCTACTAAAATCCAGAATTTTGGCTGATTTTATCAATTTTAACACCTCCAAATTTACAGTCAAAGTTGGTCTAGTGATTGCTTGGATTGAGGCTTCTAATCATTCAAAAAATTGTTGAAATTGAAATTTGTGTCAAAATTGTGTTTCTTACTATCCTAAATCTGAAAAGTGTGTTAGCATTCATTCGAAATTTCAGTGCTTTATTCAAATTCTTGCAATTTGTGACTTTTGAAATTAAGTGCTTAATTACAACAACTTTGATTTCCGCTTTCAAAATTGAATTTTGCGTGAAATTAAGTCAATTTTTAAAATCCAAAACTTGCATTGATTTTGGTATTCGCTCTAAAATCATAAAATTCAAAATTTCAGTTTCCCTCTCTTTTTCAAAATTCAAATTTTGCATTTTTCGACAATCTTGGTAGGGTTCAATTTTGAGATTGCAACTTTAATTTGGCCTATCTACAGATCGTAAAATCACTCAATTTTTTCAGGTTAGCTGTAAAATCATCATAACTTTCATCCCTGCAAATTTAAAAAAAAGTTGCGAGGACCGTGTGCACTCCGAGCGCCACGGTCCCGGACATTTTTTCTGAAATTTCGGGAGATTGTCCTGATTGTATTTAACAGCTTAAATCTGGAAGATTGGCTGGTTTTACTGAAATTTTCTACCTCTAAAATTCAAAATCTTCTCTCTCTCTAGTGCATGAGTTTTACAACAGTAAGCCCTACTTACACTATTCCCGTTAGACGAAGCCTTAGAATTAAGTCCTTCCAAGGTTTAATTACTGAGGAGATGGAACCTAATTTGAATGGTCTTTTTAACGAGGACTTGGGTAATTCCTCTAATCCTCTTAATGATGAAGAAGCTCTCCATGATGTTTCTGTAGAACAACTTTCAAAATTGGATAACCAATTTGATGATTTTCGACAGTGGATGTCTCAAGAATACCCTGATAGTCAAGCTCTTCCTTTAATTGAGGGTCTAAAACGTATGCTTCAAAGTGATAAGAATGGAATTGATATTTTGCGTGGTATTGCACACATTGTGGATTCAAATGTGATGCCTATGAGAAGTTGTGCCGAAACCTTAGGTTATACACAACCTCCTACTCAAGACAATCATTCTATTCCTTTGGCGACTCCTATTGCTAGTATACCTACTTTTACATCAAACATAATGACTACTTCAATACAAGATATTCCTCCTATGATCACTAGTCATGGGGGCAATCCCTCTTCTTCAATTAACCCTCTTCCTTCATTCAATCCAACTTCTTCATTCATTCCTTCAATGAGTGTTCCTATTACATCTCTGCAAATGAACATGACGCAAGGGGGCAATTCATTTAACCCTTCCATTCCTCCTTGTAGTGTTCCTCCTTTCCAATCATCTCCTATGACTAACTATCATAGTGTCCCACCACCTTACTCTCTACCTTCTTTCAATAACATAACACCTCCATCACAATCTAACACATCTAATATGAACTCTTCAACTGAAGCGACCATTAACAATCTTGCACAAACTGTCTCTTCTTTACAGCAACAAATTGCCTCTATGAATCAATCTAAGTTTAGTGTGCCCACATTTGATGTTGCGAGCCCACTTTCTCTTGACATTGTTCGAGCTATTCCCCCTAAACATGTTGAAATTCCACATTTGGAGCTTTATAATGGTAAGGGTGATCCTCTAACACATGTTAAGACCTTTCAAACAATATGTACTAATTTTGCTTATGACCAAAGGTTGCTTGCAAAATTGTTTACTAGAACATTAAGAGACAAAGCCCTACAATGGTATTGCTCGTTGCCTTCTTATTCTATTACTTCTTTCGAACAACTTGCAAATGCTTTCATTCAACAATTTCAAAACAATATAAGTCCTCAAGTTACTTTGATTGATTTAATGCATTGTAAACAAGGTGTTAAAGAAAAAGTGACTGATTTCATTGGTAGATATAAGCATTTGTATGCTCAAATTTCCTTTCCAGTGCCTGACAATGATATTCAAAGAATTTTTATTTCTAATTTACAAAAAGATATTCGAGACAAACTCCTATTTTCTGAGTTTACTTCTTTCCAACAGTTGTGCGCAACTCTTCACAATTATCAACTGACTGTGAGTCAAATGGAACAATCACATCCTATGACTCCGAGTGATAAGGGTGATAGTAGTCAACAACCATTTGGGAAGTTTAAACTGAACAGAGAGTCCATTAAATTCAATGAAAACATCATCAACAACAATGTGAATGCAGCATCAGGTGTGTCTCCTATTTCTAAGTTTTTCAAGAAAGAAAGAAAGTTTACTCCATTGAATGAATCATTGCATAGTATTATGAATAAGTTATTGGAACAAAATGTGCTTACTCTTCCTCCTATAAGGCAAATTGATCCTGCAAAGATTACTTCGCCTTATTTTGATAACAAATCTTTTTGTCAATTTCATCGTCAACCTGGGCATGATACTGAAAAATGTTTTGCTTTAAAGGGGAAAATTCAAGATTTGATTGATAATAATACTATCTCTATTTCTGGTGTGAATGATAAAGGCAACAAATCTGTAGCTCTTCCTAACCAAAATCTTCAGATTTTCACTGATCCATTACCTTCTCATACCTCTAATGCGATTGATACTACTGATTCCTCTGTCTCACCTGATGATCTTGTGTCCATGACTCCGAATGTGATTAACTTTGTAGAGCAACAGAAAATCCCTAAAGAACCTTCCATCACATTTAATTCTAGTGAAACCATTAGGGCACCTGATGGTCCTTTATATATAGTTGCAAAATTCAAGAACACACCTTGCCGTGGAGTGCTTATTGATCCTTCTTGTATGGTTAATGTCATTACTGAAGAATTTCTTTTTACTTTGCAATTGAATCAAGTTATCTATGACAAAACAGATGTGGTTGTGAAACTATTTGATGCATTTTCTTCTCCTGCAATTGGTTCTATTACATTACCTATTGAAGTTTATAACAAATCCCTTGATGTGAACTTTGCTATTATTCCATCTTCCGAACAATTTCGTGTGAAGCTTGGCTATCCTTGGCTATCTTCTATGAAAGCTATTGCTTCTCCTATTCACAAGTGTTTGAAATTTCTCCATAATGGTGAAGTTGTTACTGTCAATCATAGTCTCTTTAAACCAGCTGAAAGAACTTCTAGCGTTCCTCTTGATTACTTTTGGCCTAAACAATTCCAATCTCTTCCTCCGCGAAGTGATCATCTTTTCAAATCTTATCAAAAGTGGAAAACAGATATGATCCTATCTCTAAGTGAACCTAGAACACCCAAACTTGACATTCCTATCATTCTTGAGAAGGAAGTTCTTCCTTTGAAAGATAAAACTAATGTCTTTCCTCAAGAAGATTCCCAACCCATTCCTATGGATGTGACTATGCCTATATCTAATAAACTTCCCAAAAGTAGACCTATCCCTCCTCGTCATGATGGACTTGGTCTCCTTCCAAAACCAGATATTCCTCCCTTATATGGAGCAGTTCCTCCTCCTTCCTCTTATGGAGAGAAGAGACCTTCCTCTTCTCCTATTGTTCAGCCTAAGAGACCACAACCTAAACACCCAAGTGCTAAGGATGAGAACATTCCTCCTCCTCAATCTCCTAATCTTCCTACTAAGACTAGATGAAATTGTTCTGCATGTGAACGCCGGCGAAAGCGTCTTCTTAGAGCTCAAACTTTGCAATCCCCAAAAACACCTTCAACAAGCATTATTCCATTTTCTCCTCAGCCGGAAATTGAGCCAAAATCTCATAAACATAAGATGCATGATGGTCTTGATCCTATGCGGGTTAAAGATCCTATTTTTATAAATCTTGATGATGATATAGATGAAAATGTTATTCATGATGAAAATGCTACTTCTCCTATTCATTCTGATAGTGAATATGAACTTGTTGATATTGATAACCATTTATCTAACGAATTTTCTAAAGCACTTATCCTAGCTCCTAGACAAGAACAACGTGGCTTGGGATATGAACATAGCCCTTGTTTGGATCTTGTGATAGCTCCATCTGCTGTGTTGGATGTTCCTCCTCTAGCATGTTCCCTGCCTTCCCGAAACATTGATCAGCAAGATCGGGGGGTAGATGACGTGCTAGACTAGTTTCATTAGCATAGCAGATTCTCTCCCCCTCTCTTTTGTTACTTCTTCTATATGTTATTCTCATTCTTCTATTTGTTGTCCTTAGTGTTGTCTACTTGAGGACGATGCAAAGTATTGAGATCTCTCGATCTCTCTCATGTTGACTCAAAAGACACATGTGTTCCCTTCTTCTAGGTGACCTTCCTTGATTGGGGAATGAAGAACAATTATGCATACATACATATGATATACATGAATAATCATACAGCATACTGACCCCGAGGAAAGCGAAGTCACCTCGTGCTTTGTGTTTTGTATCTATTATCCTTGGGCTTATCTCACACTTGGGGGCTAAATCCTTGTGATAACGTGCTCCTTTCTCATTTCTTATATGTATCACTACCTTAAAGAAATCACCCCCAGTGAGGCGTGTGCGATCACTTTAACGTAGGGGGGCATACATCCCGTCCATATCTTTGCAAGATACTTGAAAATTTCTTGACAAATTTAGCTTTGCCTTGAAAATTTTTGATATCTTTCTTGCATGACTCATAGTGAGGGAACCTTACTACTGACAGTCATGGTTCTCCCTCATGATCTTCCCTTTTACCTTGTCAATCGAAGTCGTAAGATCCTTAGTCCACTGGGGGCTTGGTGTATCTTGCCTCCTTGACGTGGTGAAAGTCTTTCAATGTTGTTTCCTTGTACTTTACCGGAAGTATGAGCGTACGCTTATACTCCCGCTAAAGTGGGGGCTAAATGTAGCATCCAAAAATTGCGACACTTGCAATTTCGACTGCATTTCGGTCTTCACGATGGTGACGCAACACGCAACCTGAATGGAGACCCCGAAACCTGATTATGACACCAAAAACTACATTTTCTTGCACCCTGGCCTGAACCTCCTTTGCACCCTGCTGTCCCAGGAGGTGGGACCAGAGCGCCCAGCGCCTTGGTCCTTCAGGACCAGGGCACCCAACGCCCTGGTCCCCCAAGACCATGGCGCCCAACGCCCTGGTCCCCCAGGACCATGGCGCCCAACGCCCTGGTCCCTAGGTCCTATTTTGGGCCCAGTCTCTTTTGGACTTCGGGTCTTTATGTTTGCAAATTGGAAAATTATCTTTCCTAGTCGGCCTAAGGTCGGGAAAATCAGTCTATCAGCCCTAATTGACAATTATATAAACTACATTTTCCTCTTTCATTCGATATGAGGGAAAAAGCGTGGAAACTATACTCAAGCATTCAAGCATTCTTTCAAGCAATTGATTATTTCAAGTCTCCATTCAAGGCTAAGTGTTGCATTCAAGACAAGGATTCAACCATTGAAGAGGAGATCACTTACTACATGCTACAACATACAACAAACAACAACATCTATACCTTCACACATAAGGATACAAACATCCTTACAACAAGGTATTAGTACTTGTTTTACATTACAGACATTTACATTTACAACATTTCTCATTTCTTGGTTAATTCCAAAACCGGGGTTTGACCTAAAGGCAAACCCCTAATCCCTAACCCCCCAATCGTCTTCGCTTTTCTGTGTGTAGGTTGCAGGTACGCGGCTGAAATTGAAGATCTGGAATCCTTGTGCAGAGACGAACAGATCCCCCTTCATTTCGCGGATTTTTCGGAGGACCGTGGCGCCGGGCGCCATCGTCCTGGCAACTTTTGCTCAAATTTGCAGGACAGCACCGTATCGACATTTTACTACTAATTCCAGGTCCGCAGCTTCATACTATATCCCTATCTCAGTTTATAAGCGAATCTTTGTCACTTTCTATGCATTCCTAGCTTAATTCTTCTATCAACATTCTTTACAAAAGAGGGTAGCCTTGCTTTCTTAACCCTTGAAACACATTTAGCATCCAATCTTGCATTGTGTGGGATTGGATCTTGTGGGTTTCAACCCCTCTTTTGAATGTAAAGTCTCTCCCCTAAGTGAAAACCATCAACCCTAGTGAATCTCCCTTCTCTCTCCTTGGAGTTGGAAGAGGGGAGAGCAACTAGGGTTCGATCACAATTTTCCGCTTTACAGGAAGGAATATCAGAAGAATAATAATTTTCTGTAATGGAAAGATCCTTACTGTTATTTGATTAGATAAACATATGCAAAGACATGTATCTACACAGATTCAAAACACACAGATTTTCCTTCTCCCAAGAACAGTATGATCATTCTATATATATATATATATATATTCTTATGCAACAAAGGCATAAAAATACATGTATAAATCTTTTCCATTCCAGATTTAGCAGTCTGATTCTTCCTTCTACAAAATAGAAAATACATAAAACAGAGGGAAAAACCAAAAATTGGTCAGAAAATCTAACCCCTATACTATCTATCTTTCCTTAATTTATAGTTTTAGAATAGGGGAGGTCTCCCTAAAAACTCGACCTCCCCCGTAAATAGTTATGAAACCAACAAGAAGTATTTTGGGACAGATGTCCCGAAGTCTTTGCATAACCATGAGAAATTACAAGAATAAAGGGAATCGGGCCTGAATCAATGCATTATGCCACTTTTCCATCATCATCATCCTCTCCACTTTCACGGGTGTCATGAGCGGTTGTGAGTTCTTGAACAATGGATTGGTTTGGAACTTTCATCGTGTTGAGCTTCGCCTTCGCCGCCTCCTTATTCCATTGGTGCTTCACAATCTTTTTGAAATGTTTCAGCAGTTGATCATTTCCAATGAAAGTCATAGACTCAATCCTAGCCACCCTGGTTATATCTTCCGGATTGAAATTAACCTTGGCCTTGATCTTCCCCATGTTCATCCGGAATGACCTGATTGCATCCTGTGTGCTCAACCCACAAATTCCCAATTGCCAATCATGGTCTAGGTTAACCACCTTGTTATCATTAACTATGCTGCACTAGAGATCCTGGAGTTCGTAAACAGAGGTCTTTGCATCGGTGATCACAGACCTGAGGGTAAGCACCCACCACATTATGGTTTTCTTCAACATAAAAAGTTGACATTCATCGCCACCACCTTGATTGAGTGTTCTATCAAAAACTTGGTAACTCCATATTCTTCTATTTTGGCAAACAAAGGCAAGATATTCTGCCATTTGTGCTCCTCGTTCTCCTACAACACAAGCTGATTTTGAACTTTGGCAATAAGGCCTTGTATTTCATCGCATTGCCTCCGAGAGTCGGTAATGTACTTTTCATCATTCTTGATTATTCCCTCAATCCATTTTTCCACAGCTTCAACAATACTCTTGGCCTATTGAAATTGGCTCATTAGCTTTTTATTTTCCAGCGAAGTTGGGTCAAAGTTCTCTGTAGGATGAGATATTGGGAATGCCCCAAGGCAACCAATACTATCGATGAACTGGGCCAAAACGTTTATGTGTCACTTTAGTTCTCTCTTTTCTCGCCCATCCTTCTCCGACCTAGTGAGAATTTTCTTTGCCAATACCTGGAAGAAATGATTGTCTGTGTCTCTACTCATGTTCCAATTCCACCTTTGTGATCTCAAAATCATTGGGGCTAGCCTCCTTGTTTTCATCCTTGGGTTTATACGAGGCGATTTCAACAACCCATTTTCCAGTTCCCTCATCATTGTCCAGGCGAGTGGCAGTCTTGAACCTTTTTGGCTTTGGATTCTTCTTTATGTATTTAATGACCATTTCCTGAATCAAAATAGTCATGGGAAGAAAACTCC
Source organism: Cryptomeria japonica (assembly GCF_030272615.1). Taxonomy (NCBI): domain Eukaryota; kingdom Viridiplantae; phylum Streptophyta; class Pinopsida; order Cupressales; family Cupressaceae; genus Cryptomeria; species Cryptomeria japonica. The sequence goes on from NC_081414.1 coordinate 131,774,663, forward strand.
ATTTTTTGTTCACTGAGGTGGTCAACCACTTAGGAGTTGCACTGGAACCAGTGGTTCCTTCAATCATCTTGGAAGGTGGCGTCATAGTCACAGTCACCGTATGAGAATCCAAGGCACTAGCAACATCGCCCTCCAAGTCTTCAATTTCAAATATCTAGGCATCGAGAATGGTATCTTTCACCCTTGTATCCTTTGCCTGATCCATCTTTCTTTGAGCGACACTTCGGGACCGGGTATGCCGAGGAGTACAAAAAGCCAAAGTTGAATTAGACCTATGTCTAAGTTGTGGTGACTTGTTATCCTTACCTACACGAAAAGGCATAGAAGCATTGTTAGAAAGACGCTTTGGTGAAGGTAGAGGATCCTTATTACTTCTCACAGATTTAGACTTAACGCCTAATTTCATTGTTTTCATATTGGCCACCCACGCTGCAGTCCTTTCCAAAACTCCTTTGGTTCTTAATTGTATATCATCTTTCTCTTCCTCATCCCAGTTAATTGGAGGCATTTCAACTTCTGCATGGGCTAAGTACCTTGGTTTGAACAGCTCTAGATAATCCTCTTCGAGCCCCTTAGTATCCAACTTTATTTGCAATGAAACAACTTGTTCTAACACCAATCTCATGTTTCCCCTTTTGAATACTTCAAGTTCATCTATACAATCTTCCCAGAAATCCTCTAACTGTGGCATGGGAATGTATGGCATTAGACCAAGACTTCAGGAAAATCCCTTATTATCAAAACCTTTCCTTTCAGGATATAGGGAAAAATTGAAATTCCTAAGGTCTTCTCCTATACTCAAAGCGTCAGACATTGAACTATAGGACAACATGCCCAATTGGATGGGAAAATGACCTTCCCATTTGTCCTTGGGTTGTGCCTTTTTGATTATAGAGGTTAGTTGCCTGCATATCTCCGCTAAAACAAAGCAATCTGAACAGAAGTGAGGGAGCTTGAAGGGCTCCTCTTCAAAGCCACCTACTCATATGTAACAGAAGCATAGAAACTAGATATATAAACTACCAAACCTCTTTATCAAAGTCTGTGCATCTTTAGAGATTCTTTTGGCTTTCATATTCTTCAATTCATGACACAAATCACCCAGAAAAGCATTGTGCACCCTTCTAAAATTCTGTAAAGCTTTATCCTTTTGTAGCATGGGATAGAACTCATATACAGGAACATCCTCCTTAGTGAGTTGTTTTGGTATTCCAACCAACTCCTTAACACAAGCCAAACAATACAAGAGATATGAAGACATAAAGAAGTTTCGTTTGAACTGTTTAGCCAAACTCAGTTGTTCTCTCATTGAATCAACAATCAATTCAACCCAATCCAAATTTTGCTTCCCTTCTAAAACTAGCTGCACGTAGCAATAAATCCAGTCGTCGAAGCTATAAGCTTCAGCGGATCCTCTGGCTCGGTGCAAAAAAAGCATTACGTCATGAATGTGAGGCAACATGTGATTCTTATTAGGATTCTTGGGTAACTTGGAACCACCTCTTTGAGGAACCTTCAACTAGAATTTTGCTACATTGTTTCAGTGTCTGGTTCTGTCTGCGTTGAATTCGGTGATTGACTGAGCAGGGCAAAATTTGGAGAACTGGTAATCAAGTATCTTGAAGACTGAGGAAATTACTTCACAATTTATGGAAAGAAGGGTTTCACCATTGTCTCTCCTAATGGTTTCAGACACTGGGTCATATGTAGCAATACATTCCCGAATCAATTCTGGGCAGGGACTAGTTGGGGGAAAAGCTGCGGCTTCTACGAGACCGCTACTCAAAATCTCCACACCAAAAGACTTGTCAATTCCCTTCAACACCTCAAGGTTTTCCCCTTTTAGGTCAGTATCGCTAACTATGGGTTCAGTGGATGCTAGGCTAAAAATGTTCCCAAACAAATGTAGTGTGGACTTCATAATTTTAAACAATAAGCCTAAATTGGTTACAGAAAAAAAATGTGTAAGAGAGAAAATGCAAGCAAACAAAACCACTGGAGAGGACAAGAAAAAGACTTACCTTCACAATTGAACAACCAGATGACGGCTAGCAGCAAACAAGACTCCTATCCAGGAAAAACAAAGACACAATAGGGAGGAACAAATGCGGAGCACTAACAATCCTTCATACCTTATTAGTGAAGGCAATGATACAGAAACATTGAATGCAATAATTTCAATTTTCAGTCCGAGTGTGTTGAGTTTGTGGATTAGACATCGCACGCATGCATTGAATGCATGGCGGCATTTTTGAAGTAACCGCCAGTTCCCGAAGTGATTACTTACTTTGAAAAACCAAGGATTGATGTCACTTAAGACATGGTTTTGCCTCCTCATATTTGATGATGAATGCACCATCGAATCATTAAAACCCGCGGGACCCACCAATTTCGAACACATATGAACATCCTGAACAGACTTCATGGGCATTCAAGTAGTTCAAGATGTACACCACACTCAAGGAGAATTTTGCCGAGAAAATAAATAATATCAAGCTACTGACCACTTGTGCTATATTGAACATGTTGAACATGTTTGAAGCTCTTGAACTTAGTTCAATGAGTTGAAAACCCAGAGAGAAATAAAGTAACATATCACCGAACAAGAAACTTTTAGAGAGCTGCTGCAAGACACTTAGAGAAAATATTAGTATGAAAAACCTCCCTGAACACCTAGGAACCTATGGAACCTCAATGAACCTATTGAACCCAGTTCAAAATGGTTTAACGTGTTCACAGAGTTCAACCAATTATCTAAACTTGACTTTAATGATTGAAAAAGGATTTACAGACGTACTAAGGACTTGAACCGAGGTATCACAAGAAAGATTAGGACTCCAACTGAAAATCTTAAAGGATGACTCACTCTTATCATGAGGAATAAATGACGCAATAACATTGGCTCTGACTAGGGATTGTATTTTACAAAGGAAAATGCAAAGAACTCTCAAACTCTGGTTTCGCATGACCAAAAACAAAAAGGGGAAAGGATAAGATGACTCACAACTAAGAACACCTAAGCTACTATATACAAAAATATCAATCACAGGACTTACAATTTGTAGAGCTTGAGATCTTGCCCGTTGTAGGTATAGGGCATAATCACTCCGTCGACGTAGCTGAGTCTGAAAACATTTTGTCCCACCGCTTCACAGATCTTGAAAGGGCCTTTCCACAATGAATCAAACTTGTCGTGAGCACCCTTTGGCTCTTTCCTTTTATCCCATAATATCACCTCTTCTCCTATTAGGAAACCTCTTGGCCAAGCTCTCATGTTAAAAATCCTCTTCACTCAGCTCTGATGCTCTGAGATTCTATCCACCAGCAACTCCCTCTCCTCTTCCAACTTCGTCAGGTACATAATTCTTTTCTCCAAAGCATTCTGAAAGAAAGAATCTTCCACTACTGTCTGCAGCTTGACTGCTGATAATTCCAAAGGTAAAGAAAGTTTTTCTCCGACCCCATACACAAGCTCAAAAGGTGCCATTCCAATGGCCCTCTTGGGCATGGTCCTATCTGCTCACAAAGCCTCATATACCTTCTTATGCCAATTTCGAGCACTTTCATCAACCAACTTTTTCATGATGACTATCAGGTTCTTGTTGTTGGACTCTGCCAGTCCATTACCCTATGAAAAGTAATCAGAGGAATGCGAGAGGGTAATCTGATGCTCATAGAAAAACATATTCAACTCCTTAGAAGAGAAATATGATGCATTATCCGCAACAATCTTTTGGGGAACCCTAAAACGGACTAGGATGTAATCCTTAAGAAAACTACACACAACCTCTGAGTTTGCCTTTTTAGTGGGAATGGCTTCTACCCACTTGGTAAAGTAGTTAGTTGTTGTCAAAATGTACATATGACCAGCACTGGAATGAGGGTATATTGGTCCTATGAAATCAATGCCCCACTATTTGAAAGGTTCATCTACTACCACAGGCCTTAAAGGCAGGGCCACCAAATGTGGCTTCCCGGAAAAGAGTTGGCATTTCTCACACTCTTTAACATAAATATATGCATCCCTAAACATGCCTGGCCAATAAAAATAATTCCTTAGAATTTTGAAAGCAGTAACAGACGATGAGAAGTGTCCCCCACAGGCTTCACCATGGTAGATCTCCAGGAGTTTTTGTTGTTGAGGTTTATCTACACACCTTAAGTATGTTCCGTCTAAACCTTTTTTGTATAAAACATCCCACCAAATTATATACTTAGCAGCTTTTAACTTAAGATTCCTTTGTTCTTTTGCTGACAAATGACTTGGGTAGCTACCATAAGTCAAATAATAGGCCACATCAAAGAACCAGGCATCCTGCAATCCAACAAAAAGAGTTAATGGTAATTCGGCTTCTATTTCCACCTCATTTTCTGCTATCAACCTGCATAAGCCTTGTCCTTTGACTGTCTTCATAGGGTGAATATCTAAATCATATTCTTGAATTTTTGTTACCCAAGTTGCTCTCTTATTTAGTCCAACCTCTTGCTGAGTTAAAATGCTCTTCACTGCGGAATCTGGGACAAAAACCAAAGTGTGGGAGTGCAGAATATAGTACCGAAACTATTTCATAGCTTTAACTATGGCATAGGCGTGTTTCTCCAAGAGTGAGTACTTAAGCTCATGCTTCTTGAGCGGGATACTCATGAACGCTATAGGTGCTTTGGCCCCAGATTCATCCAACTGTAATAGTATTCCAGACATCGTATGCTCTGATGCATAACAATACAAAATGAAGTCCTTTGTGAAATCTAGGTTAATGAGAGTAGGCGCATTTGCAACTGAACCCTTGATTTTTTTGAAAGCTTCTTTGGCCTCTTTAGTCCATTTGAAAGGATGTTGTTCGCTTAACAAGCTGATGATGTGTTTTGTGGTTTTTGCAAACTCCGGAATGAATCTCCTTAAGAAATTCACTTGACCAAAGAACGACCTTACTCCAGTCCGTTTGGAAGGTAAATTGAGACGTTGAATTGCATTAACTCTCTCAAGATCGATCTTGACTCCTCCCTTTGAGATAATATGTCCTAGCAATTTGCCCTCTGTGACATAGAAAACTGATTTCTTTGGGTTCAGGGAGATTCTGTGCTCTCGACAACGCTATAGAACTGCACTCAGATCCCTAAGATGGTTCTTCCTTTCTTTCAAAAATACCGTGAGATCATCCAGGTAAACAACAATAATTCTATCTCAAAAATCCTTAAAAGAGGAATCCATAGCTCTTTGAAAGGTGGCTCTGGCATTTATTAAACCAAAAGGCATACGGTTATATGCGAATGTTCCCCACAGAGTGATGAATGTCATCTTGTGTTGTTCATGCTCTACAACACTAATTTGATTGTAACCAGAAAAACCATCTAACATCAACATCATCTTTGACCCGGATACCATCTGCAGAATGTGGTCCATATTGGGTAAAGCATAGTTGTCCTTCAGACTTGCTTGATTCAGATTACGGAAATCAACACAAATACAAATCTCCCCATTCTTCTTCCTTATGGGCACAATGTTGGCTACCCAGGTAGAATGATGAATTAGATATATGATTCTAGCCTTAAGCATTTTATCAACCTCTTTAAAAATTGCATCCGACATTATGGGGTTGAAATTCCTCAATTTTTGCCTGAAAGAAGAGATGCCTGGCTTCAACAGAATCTGATGCTGAAAATGCCCATCTCTAAACTCCTTCAGGTCATCGTAGGACCAAGAAAAGACATCAATGTATTTTTTTAGCAGTGTGCCAAGTGCTCGCTTCTCCTCCGTAGAACAACACTTGCTAATTGTTACCTCTTTTGGGTTGGACTCATCGCCCAAATTTATTTTCTCGCAACTTCCTTTCCCATCATCCTTGGGAACTTTCTTGCCTATGAATGCATGATCTCTAGTGAAAAACCTCTCTAGAGTCACTAGCCCTTTCGGAATTTTGTTTCCCTTGAGCTGAATAAAACTATTTGTAGGATCAACATCCGGGTCTAGACTAAACTCCTTGCAGGCATTTTCAGAACCTTCAAAATATGATTGGGAGAATGACTGGACACATTCTAGGAAATCTTTGATCTATGCATCCGCATCAAACACTTGCCAATGATTTACATTATCAGGGACACTAGGCCTATAAATCATTTCAATCCTATATGAATTATCCTTAAAGTCTGGATGCGGTAATAAAAGTGAAGCTGAAACGGCCAACAAATCTGCCCTACTGTTTTGTTCCCTCAAAATGGCTTCAATCGAGAAGGCATCAAAGAATTCTAACTCATCCCAAACCCTATTTCTATAATGTCTCAATCTATCATTCTTAACTATATAAACATTTCTCACATGTCTGACAATCAACTCTGCATTACCTTTAACTTTGAGCAATTTGATACCTTTACATTTGGCCTCATTTAATCCTAATAATAATGCCTCATACTCTGCAGTATTATTAGTATTCTTAAAATCCAACTTGAAAGAAAATGGAAAAATATTACCAGTAGGTGAAAGCAAAACTACCCCCGCTTCAGAGTCGGAGTTGGCGCAGCTTCCATCAAATTCCATCTACCACAACCTGCCAAGTTCGTCAACAGCTTCTTCCGATTCCCTTTCGCCAGGTGCAAGAATGAGATAGTTTCCAAACTCGCATTCTTGAAACAAAATTTGGGCTTTGGGGTTGTCCAAAGGAAAAATAGTGTGCTTATTTTTAGACTCGAGTTCAAGCTTGATTCTCTGTTTTCCAAGGGGAATAATGGCTTCAGACCAGTCCATTTTGATTTCACCTCCAAGATCCTTGTAAAAAGTTCTACTCAAAAGCATCTTGTAACTCGCGGGAATATCAGCAACCAGGATAGTTAATCTTACTCTTTTATCAGGGCATGCTGCTAGCACTACCTGGACGTCTTTTACCTATCCAATAAGAGGAACCTGTTTCCCATCCATCGAAAAGCATCTCCCAAATGTTTTCGTGAGGGTCAAACCTAGAGACTTAGCCATAGGAGAAGACATTATGTTGGCTGATGCTCCTGAATCTATTATGCAATTGCTAAGCTTCTGACCATTCAAGAGAAGGGATATGTAGAAAGGCTCAGGTTTCAGAATCTCAACCTCAAGCCCATTTTTAGCATCATGAAAAGCATAGGGATCAACCAAGTTAGCTAATGAGCATGGGACAGATGAAGATTTTTCAGTAGCAGTTAAATCACTATTCTCCACACATCCGTGTACCAAGGACTCTGAAGAAGAATCTCCCTTAACATATTTGACCAGTTTATCTAGTTCTTTTGGTTTCAGTTTCAAATACTCAGTAGTAGGAAGTTGAATAGTAGAATCTTTATAGAATTCAATGATGTCAAAGGAGGAGGAAGAGGAAGGGCTATTGTTATCTTCATGGTTCCTTTGCAAAATCCTAACTTCAGGGATCTTTGAAAGGCTATTACTTGGGAGATCTTTACCTTTGAAATTGCTTCCAAAAGGATTCACAAAAGAAGAAGCCTGGGAAGTTTGTTGATTCCTTGTTAGAATCGCACATGCAGAACCTTCAAGGGTCACCAAAATGTTATCTGAACATGTCTTATCATATCGGAACAAGAACCCCCATCGTGATCTGTGGTAAGATGGAATGAACACATGACACCTTTGTCAAGAGGTGCCTCTATTTGTAATCTTTGTGGAACAACAGGTAATTGCAACGGTCATCCATAGTTATGTTGATTTGGAGTTTTCCTGCTTATATCCTGATAAGGTTGTGGATAAGAACTTCCAGGCTTGGGTATCTGCCTCTTCAGAGCAATCATATCATTGACAAGCTGTTGAACAACTGGGTCAGTAGAAGAGGTAGATGCTTGAGGTTGGCCCTGAGGGGTTTGTACATCTTTCCTCCATTTTTTGGCTATTATAAGATCATCTTCAAGTTGTATGGCTTCATTATGTGCAGTCTCCAGATCAGCCGGCCTACTTCTTCAAAGGTGAAAACCCACGTCAGGTGGCATGGAATTTATGAAGAAACATTGTTGATTATTCGCAGTTGGTCTTTTGGCTTGAGGAATTTTGTGGATAATCTAATTATACCTAGCTACATAGTCCCTCATTGGCTCATGAATTTCCTTTTTCATTTGTGTGAGTTGAGCCAGTAGCAAATGTTCATCATCAGCACTTTTGAACCTTTTTTCAAAAGTGGTTTTCATCGTTTGCCAGTCAGTTATGGATCCTGCTCGCAGATGGCTGAACCAATCTACTGCCCCCTCAATGAGAGTTTGGGCAAAAATTCTAATGGCCACATCCTCATATTGGACCGTCAGAATTCCAGTGGCTACATTAAAAGAATTCAAGTTCTCTTCAACCGAGACTTTTCTGTCTCCATTATATTTAGGTAAAACATCCCTCACCCCTTTTGGAAGTGGATTATGAGCTACGAGAGCAAGAGGTCCAACAACAGCACCCCATGGTTGGGCCATAATGAACACATGATAAATGGTTACAAGGGGAGGGGCTTGAACTCTGGTAAGCATTAGTGCTTGCCAAGGGTTTGAAGAAGAAGGTATAGGAGTAACTCTGACAGGAGAGGAAGGTTTTCTCTTAGCTTTTCTTTTGGGAGTAAAGTTTGTGGTGAATGACAACCCTTGCAATTCTTCAAAACAATTATCAACTGTTCCTTCTCTCTTTTGTGCTCTAGTATATGGACAAGAATCCAGTGTTATCACCCTTAGGAATCCTAAGCTCTTTCAAGCAAATCCCAATCTCAACAGTTTTCCTCAATTATAGAACTGTGTCTTTGACAAAACGAACTCTGTGAAATTTTGCTGATTATAGGCTCAATTTTGTTATGTCTATGGCATACCAGTCTACTGAATGTTCGGTTTTCTCTTTGTTTAACTTCAATAGCAGAGTCGCCAAAAATCTATTAGTGAACAGATTTGTCCCCTTTTTTAAAATGATCAATTTTGAACTCTGTCGCCTTATTTTAAGGACAAGTGTTTCACTAAACAATTGGGTAAGTGTTGTATAAATCACTTCCCTCTGAATTTTTCAAAGGTACAACTCCCTATCTCGGTTTTTTAAGGACTGCTTTAAACTATTTAATTTGAATAGTATCTTTTAACCCGAAAGCATGTAAGGCTGCCTACTTCATTCTTGCATGAGAGGCCAATATTTCACACATGTTTCCTAAAAAGAAGAAAGCAATTTTTCCTATCTTTTCAATATATGAGATGATAGCAACTGAAAAAAATTTCAGTACACCATTTCCACATGTTTAATAAAGAATGAACAGATTTAAGAAACTAAATCTGTCCTCAAATATGAATCTTCTCTAGAAGTAAACAAACACTCAAAGGAAGTGTAGCGTCCTAAAATTGTGACACTTGCAATTTCGACTGCATTTTGGTCTTCACGATGGCGATGCAACACGCAACCTGAATGGAGACCCCGAAACCTGATTATGACACCAAAAACTGCATTTTCTTGCACCCTGGCCTGAACCTCCTTTGCACCCTGCTGTCTCGGGAGGTGGGACCAGAGCGCCCAGCGTCCTGGTCCTTCAGGACCAGGGCACCCAGCGCCAGGACCAGGGCACCATGAGAGAGATCAAGAGATCTCAATGCTTTGCATCGTCCTCAAGTAGACAACACTAAGGACAATAAATAGAAGAATGAGAATAACATATAGAAGAAGTAACACAAGAGAGGAGGAGAGAATCTGCTATGCTAATGTAACTAGTCTAGCACGTCATCTACCCCCCGATCTTGCTGATCAATGTTTCGGGAAGGCAGGGAACATGCTAGAGGAGGAACATTCAACACAACAGATGGAGCTATCACAAGATCCAAACAAGGGCTATGTTCATGTTCGAAGCCACATTGTTCTTGTCTAGGAGCGAGGATAAGTGCTTTAGAAAATTCATTAGATAAATGGTTATCAACATCAACAAGTTCATATTCACTATCAGAAGGAAGAGAAGTAATATTTTCATCATGAATAACATTTTCATCTATATCATCATCAAGATTTATAAAAATAGGATCTTTAACTCGCACAGGATCAAGACCATCATCCATCTTATGTTTAGGAGATTTAGGCTCAATGTCCGGCTGAGGAGAAAATGGAATAATGCTTGTTGAAGGTGTTTTTGGAGATTGCAAAGTTTGAGAAGCAGCTGCTTGAGCTCTAAGACGATGCTTTCGTCGGCGTTCACGTGCAGAATGATTTCGTCTAGTCTTAGTAGGAAGTGAAGAAGATTGAGGAGGAGGAATATTCTCATCCCTATCACTTGGGTGTTTAGGTTGTGGTCTCTTTGGCTGAATAATAGGAGAAGAAGAAGGTCTCTTCTCTCTATAAAAGGAAGGAGGAGGAACTGCTCCATATAAAGGAGGAATTTTTGGTTTAGGAAGGAGACCAAGTCCATCATGACGAGGAGGTATAGGTCTACTTTTAGGAAGTTTATTAGACATAGACATAGTCACATCCATAGGGATGGGTTGGGAATCTTCTTGAGGAAAGACATTAGTTTTATCTTTCAAAGGAAGAACTTCCTTCTCAAGAATGATAGGAATGTCAAGTTTAGGTGTTCTAGGTTCACTTAAAGATAGGATCATATCTGTTTTCCACTTTTGATAAGATTTGAAAAGATGATCACTTCGCGGAGGAAGGGATTGGAATTGTTTAGGCCAAAGGTAATCAAGAGGAACACTAGAGGTTCTTTCAGTTGGTTTAAAGAGGCTATGATTGACAGTAACAACTTCACCATTATGGGGAAATTTCAAACACTTATGAATAGGAGAAGCAATAGCTTTCATGGAAGATAGCCAAGGATAGCCAAGCTTCACACGAAATTGTTCGGAAGATGGAATAATAGAAAAGTTCACATCAAGGGATTTGTTATAGACCTCAATAGGCAATGTAATAGAACCAATTGCAAGAGAAGAAAATGCATCAAATAGTTTCACAATCACATCTATTTTGTCATAAATCACTTGATTCAATTGAAAAGTAAAAAGAAATTCTTCAGTAATAACATTAACCATGCACGAAGGATCAATAAGCACTCCACGACAAGGTGTATTCTTGACTTTTGCAACTATGTATAAAGGACCATCAGGTGCCCTAATGGTTTCACTGGAATCAAATGTGATGGAAGGTTCTTTAGGGTTTTCTTTCTGCTCTACAAAGTTAATCACATTTGGAGTCATAGACACAAGACCATCAGATGAAAGAGAGGAATCATTAGTCTCAATCGCATTAGAGGTATGAGAAGGTAATGGATCAGTGAAAATCTGAAGATTTTGATTAGGAGGAGCTACAGATGTATTGCCTTTATCATTCACTCGAGAAACAGAGATAGTATTATTATCAATCAAATCTTGAATTTTACCCTTTAAAGAAAAACATTTTTCAGTATCATGCCCAGGCTGACGATGAAATTGACAAAAGGCTTTGTTATCAAAATAAGGTGAAGTAATCTTTGCAGGATCAATTTGTCTTATAGGAGGAAGAGTAAGCACATTTTGTTCCAATAACTTATTCATAATACTATGCAATGATTCATTCAAAGGAGTATACTTTCTTTCTTTCTTGAAAAATTTAGAAATAGGAGGCACACCTGATGCTGCATTCACATTGTTGTTGATGATGTTTTCATTGAATTTGATGGAATCTCTATTCGGTTTAAACTTCCCAAATAGTTGTTGACTGCTATCACCCTTATCACTCGGAGCCATAGGATGTGATTGTTCCATTTGACTCACAGTCAGTTGATAATTGTGAAGAGTTGCACACAACTGTTGGAAAGAAGTAAACTCAGAAAACAGAAGTTTGTCTCGAATATCTTTTTGTAAATTAGAAATAAAGATTCTTTGAATATCATTGTTAGGCACTGGAAAAGAAATTTGAGCATACAAATGCTTATATCTACCAATGAAATCAGTCACTTTTTCTTTAACACCTTGTTTACAATGCATTAAATCAATCAAAGTAACTTGAGGACTTATATTGTTTTGAAATTGTTGAATGAAAGCATTTGCAAGTTGTTCGAAAGAAGTAATAGAATAAGAAGGCAACGAGCAATACTATTGTAGGGCTTTGTCTCTTAATGTTCTCGTGAGTAGTTTTGCAAGCAACCTTTGGTCATAAGCAAAATCAATACAAATTGTTTGAAAAGTCTTAACATGTGTTAGAGGATCACCTTTACCATTATAAAGCTCCAAATGCGGGATTTCAACATGTTTAGGAGGGATAGCTCGAACAATGTCAAGAGAAAGTGGGCTCGCAACATCAAATGTGGGCACACTAAACTTAGATTGATTCATAGAGGCAATTTGTTGCTGTAAAGAAGAGACAGTTTGTGCAAGATTGTTAATGGTCGCTTCAATCGAAGGGTTCATATTAGATGTGTTAGATTGAGATGGAGGTGTTATGTTATTGAAAGAAGGTAAAGAGTAAGGTGGTGGGACCCTATGATAATTAGTCATAGGAGATGATTGGACAGGAGGAACACTACAAGGAGGAATGGAATGGTTAAACGAATTGCCCCCTTGCGTCATGTTCATTTGTGAAGATGTAATAGGAACACTCATTGAAGGAGTGAATGAAGAAGTCGGATTGAATGAAGGAAGAGGGTTAATTGAAAAGGAAGGATTTCCCCCATGACTAGTGATCACAGGAGGAATGTCTTATGTAGAAGTAGTCATTATGTTTGATGTAAAGGTAGGTATGCTAGCAATAGAAGTCATCAAAGGAATAGAATGATTGACTTGTGGAGGAGGTTGTGTATAACCTAAAGTTTCAGCACAACTCTTTATAGGCATCACATTCGAGTCCACAATGTGTGAAATACCACGCAAAATATCAATTCCATTCTTATCACTTTGAAGCATACGTTTTAGACCCTCAATTAAAGGAAGAGCTTGACTATCAGGGTATTCTTGAGACATCCATTGTCGAAAATCGTCAAATTGGTTATCCAATTTTGAAATTTGTTCTTCAGAAACCTCATGGAGAGCTTCTTCATCATTAGGAGGATTAGAGGAATTACCCATGTCCTCGTTAAAAAGGCTATTCAAATTAGGTTCCATCTCCTTAGTAGTTAAACCTCAGAAAGACTTAATTCTACGGCTTCGTCTAACGGGAATAGTGTAAGTAGGGCTTATTGTTGTAAAACTCATGCACTAGAGAAGGAGAGAAAATTTTGATTTTAGAGGTAGTAATTTTCAGTAAAATCAGCCAATCTTCTGGATTTAAGCTGTTAAATGCAATCATGACAGTCTCCCGAAATTTCGGAAAAAATGTCCGGGACCGTGGCGCTCGGAGTGCAACACGGTCCTTGCAACTTTTTTCGAAATTTGTAGGGATGAAAGGTACGATGATTTTAAAGCCAATCTGAAAAAATTGAGTGATTTTACGATCTGTAGATAGGCCAAATTAAAGTTGCAATCTCAAAATTGAACCCTACCCAGATTGTCGAAAAATGCAAAATTTGAATTTTGAAAAAAAAAAGAGGGAAACTGAAATTTTGAATTTTATGATTTTAGAGGGAATGTCAAAATCAATGCAAGCTTTGAAATTCAAAAATTGACTCAATTTCACGCAAAATTCAATTTTGAAAGCGGAAATCAAAGTTGTTGTAATTAAGCACTTAATTTCAAAAGTCACAAAATGCAAGAATTTGAATAAAGCACTGAAATTTTTAATGAATGTTAACGCACTTTTCAGATTTAGGATAGTAAGAACACAATTTTGACACAAAATTTCAATTTCAATGATTTTTGAATGTTTAAAAGCCTTAATCCAAGCAATCACAAGACCAACTTTGACTGTAATTTTGAAGGTGTTAAAATTGATAAAATCAGCCAAAATTCTGGATTTTAGCAGAAAAATACAGTAAGATCTAGCTCCCGAAATTTTAGAAAAAATGTCGGGGATGATGGCGCTCGGCGCCACGGTCCTCGCAACTTTTTTCCAAATTTTCAAGGATGAAAGATATTGTGATTTTATTGCGGAATCTAAAGTTACAGCTGATTTGGAGATGTTTTGATCAGTGAAATTGTCGGACAAAGGTTGAATCAAGAGGGTTTTAAAAATTAGGGTTTTGACACTTAACCACTTAATTTTCAAAATTAAAACATAGATATAAATTGATAATTTGTAATAGAAGGACAGATCTGAAACAAGCATCAATAATTAAACATTTCACAAGTTTAATTACTAAAAAGAAAATTTAGGGTTTTTATGCAATCACCTCTAAAATTTTGCAAAAGATCAAACATGGAAATGTAATCAATTTTTTCAGATCTAAGAATGAAAAATCAGAAAGGATGTTCACGTCGGGTTCACCAAAATGTAAAGCGGAAAAATTGCGATCGAACCCTAGTTGCTCTCCCCTCTTCCAACTCCAAGGAGAGAGAAGGGAGGTTCGCTAGGATTCGATGGTTTTCACTTAGGGGGGAGACTTTACATTCAAAAGAGGGATTGAAACCCACAAGATCCAATCCCACGCAATGCAAGATTGGATGCTAAATGAGTTTCAAGGGTTAAGACAGCAAGGCTACCCTCTTTTGTAAAGAATGTGCATAGAAGAATTAAGCTAGGAATGCATAGAAAGTGACAAAGATTCGCTTATAAACTGAGATAGGAATACAGTATGAAGCTGCGGACCTGTAATTAGCAGTAAAATGTCGATACGGCGCTGTCCTGCAAATTTGAGCAAAAGTTGTCTGGACGATGGTCCCCGGTGCCACGATCCTTCGAAAAATCCGCGAAACGAAGGGGGATCTATTCGTCTCTGCACAAGGATTCCAGATCTTCAATCTCAGCTGCGTACCTGCAACCTACACACAGAAAAGCGAAGACGATTGGGGGGTTAGGGATTAGGGGTTTGCCTTTAGGTCAAACCCCGGTTTTGGAATTAACCAAGAAATGAGCAAGAGCTGTGAATGTAAATGACTGTAAAACAAGTACTAATACCTTGTTCTAAGGATGTTTGTATCCTTATGTGCGAAGGTTTAGATGTTGTATGTGATCTCCTCTTCAATGGTTGAATCCTTGTCTTGAATGCAACACTTAGCCTTGAATGGAGACTTGAAATGATCAATTGCTTAAAGGAATGCTTGATTGCTTGAATGCTTGAATGCTTGAGTATAGTTTCCACACTTTGTACACATCTCCTCTTCATGCCAAATGAGAGAGAAAAATGTAGTTTATATACTTGTCAATTAGGGCTGATAGACTGATTTTCCCGACCTTAGGCCGACCAGGAAAGTTAATTTCCAAATTGCAAACAAAAAGACCCGAGACCCCTTAGGAGACCGGGCCCAAAATAGGACCCAGGGACCAGGGCGCTAGGCGCCATGGTCCTGGGGACCAGGGTGCTGGGCGCCCTGGTCCTGAGGGACCAGGGCGCTGGGCGCTCTGGTCCCACCTCCCGGGACATCAGGGTGCAAGGAGGTTCAGGCCAGGGTACTTGAAAAATGTAGTTTTTGGTGTCGTGAGCAAGTTTCGGGGTCTCCATCCAGGTTGCGTGTTGCGTCACCATCGTGAAGACCGAAATGTAGTTGAAATTGCAAGTGTCACAATTTTAGGACGCTACAAGAAGAATAATAATTTTCTGTAATGGAAAGATCCTTACTGTTATTTGATTAGATAAACATATGCAAAGACATGTATCTACACAGATTCAAAACACACAGATTTTCCTTCTCCCAAGAACAGTATGATCATTCTATATATATATTCTTATGCAACAAAGGCACGAAAATACATGTATAAATCTTTTCCATTCCAGATTTAGCAGTCTGATTCTTCCTTCTACAAAACAGAAAATACATAAAACAGAGGGAAAAACCAAAAATTGGTCACAAAATCTAACCCCTATACTATCTATCTTTCCTTAATTTATAGTTTTAGAATAGGGGAGGTCTCCTTGAAAACTCGACCTCCCCCGTAAACAGTTATGAAACCAACAAGAAGTATTCTGGGACAGATGTCCCGAAGTCTTTGCATAACCATGAGAAATTACTAGAATAAAGGGAACCGGGCCTGAATCAATGCATTATGCCACTTTTCCATCATCATCATCCTCTCCACTTTCACAGGCATCGTGAGTGGTTGTGAGTTCTTGAACAATGGATTGGTTTGGAACTTTCATCGCGTTGAGCTTTGCCTTCGCCACCTTTTTATTCCATCGGTGCTTCACCATCTTTTCGAAATGTTTCGGCAGTTGATTATTTCCAATGAAAGTCATAGACTCAATCCTAGCCACCCTGGTTATATCTTCCAGAGTGAAATTTACCTTGGCCTTGATCTTCTCCATGTTCATCCAGAAAGACCTGATTGCATCCTGTGTGCTCAACCCGCAAATTCCCAACTGCCAATCATGGTCAGGGTTAACCACCTTGTTATCATTAAATATGCTGCACTGGAGATCCTGGAGTTTGTAAACAAAGGTATTTGCATCGGTGATCATAGACTTGAAGGTAAGCACTCGCCACATTATGGTTTTCTTTAGCACAAAAAGATGACATTCATCCGCCACTAGCTTGATTGAGTGTTCTGTCAAAAACCTGGTAACTCCATATTCTTCTATTTTGGCAAACAAAGGCAAGATATTCTGCCATTTGTGCTCCTCCTTCTCCCACAGCACAAGCTGATTTTGAACTTTGGCAATAAGGCCCTGTATTTCATCACATAGCCTCCGGGAGTCAGTAATGTACTTCTCGCCATCCTTGATTATTCCCTCAATCCATTTCTCCACAGCTTCAGCAATACTCTTGGCCCGTTGAACTTATCTCATTAGCTTTTTATTTTCTGGTGATGTTGGGTCAAAATTCTCTGTAGCATGAGATATTGGGAGTGCCTCAAGGCAACCAATACTATCGATGAACTGGGCCAGAATGTTTATATGTCGCTTTAGTTCTCTCTTTTCTCACCCATCCTTCTCCGACCTAGTGAGCATTTTCTTTGCCGATACCTAGAAGAAATGATTGTCTGTGTCTCTACTCATGTTTCCCAATTCCACCTTTGTGATCTCGAAATCATTGGGGCTAGCCTCCTTGTTTTCATCCTTGGTTTTATTCGAGGCGATTTCAACAACCCATTTTCCAGTTCCCTCATCATTGTCCAGGCGAGTGGTAGTCTTGAACCTTTTCGGCTTTGGATTCTTCTCTATGTATTTAACGACCATTTCCTGAATCGGAATAGTCATGGGAAGAAAACTCCATTTTTTGTTCACCGAGGTGGTCAACCACTTAGGAGTTGCACTGGAACTAGTGGTTCCTTCGATCATCTTGGAAGGTGGCATCATAGCCACAGTCACTATATGAGAATCCAATGCACTAGTAACATCATCGTCCAAGTCTTCAATTTCAAATATTTGGGCATCGAGAATGGTATCTTTCACCCCTGTATCCTTTGCCTGATCCATCTTTCTTTGAGCGGTACTTTGGGACCGAGTATGCTGAGGAGTACAAAAATCCAAAGTTGAATTAGATCTATGTCTAAGCTGGGGCGACTTGTTATCCTTACCTACACGAACAGGCATAGAAGCATTGTTAGAAAGACGCTTTGGTGAAGGTAGAGGATCCTTATTACTTCTCGCAGAATTAGACTTAATGCTTGATTTCATTGCTTTCTTATTGGCCACCCATGTCGCGGTCCTTTCCAAAACTCCTTTGGTCCTTAATTGTATATCATCTTTCTCTTCCTCATCCCAGTTAATTGGAGGCATTTAAACTTCTACACGGGCTAAGTACCCTAGTTCGAATAGCTCTAGATAATCCTGTTTGAGCCCCTTAGTATCCAACTTTATCTGCAATGAAACAACTTGTTCTAACACCAATCTCATGTTTCCCCTTTTGAATACTTCAAGTTCATCTGTACAATCTTCCTAGAAATCCTCTAACTGTGGCATGGGAAGGTATGGCATTAGACCAAGACTTTGGGAAAATCCCTTATTATCAAAACCTTTCCTTTCAGGATACAGGGAAAAATTGAAATTCTCGAGGTTTGCTCCTATACTCAAAGCGTTAGACATTGAATTGCAAGACAACATGCCCAATTGGATGGGAAAATGACCTTCCCATTTGTCCCTGGGTTGTGCCTTTTTTATTACAGAGGTTAGTTGCCTACATATCTCCGCTAAAACAAAGCAATCTGAACAGAAGTGAGGGAGCTTGAAGGGCTCTTCTTCAAAGCTGCCTACCCGTATGTAATAGAAGTGTGGAAACTGGATATAAAAACTACAAAACCTCTTTATCAAAGTCTGTGCATCTTTGGAGATTCTTTCGGCTTTTATATTCTTCAATTCATGACACAAATCACCCAGAAAAGCATTGTGCACCCTTCTGAAATCCTGTAAAGCTTTATCCTTTTGCAGCATGGGATAGAACTCATATACGGGAACATCCTCCTCAGTGAGCTATTTCGGTATTCCAACCAACTCCTTAACACAAGCCAAACAATACAAGAGATATGAAGACATAAAGAAGTTCTATTTGAACTGTTTAGCCAAACTCAGTTGTTCTCTCATTGAATCAACAATCAATTTAGCCCAATCCCAATAATGCTTCCCTTCTAAAACCAGCTGCACTTAGCAATAAATCTAGTTGTCGAAGCTATAAGGTTCAGTGGATCCTCTGGCTCAGTGCAACAAAATAATTACATCATGAATGTGAGGCAACATGTGATTCTTATTAGGATTCTTGGGTAACCTGGAACCATCTCTTTGAGGAACCTTCAACCAGAATTTTGCTACATTGTTTCGGTGTCCGGTTCTGTCTGCGTTGAACTCAGTGATTGACTGAGCAGGGGAAAAGTTGGAGAACTGGTAATCAGGTATCTTGAAGATTGAGGAAATTACTTCACAATTTATGGCAAGAAGGGTTTCACCATTGTCTCTCCTAATGGTTTCAGACACTGGGTCATATCTAGCAATACATTCCCGAATCAAATTTGGGCAAGGAATGATTGGGGGGAAAGCTGCGGCTTCTATGAGACTGCTACTCAAAATCTCCACACCAAAAGACTTGTCAATTCCCTTGAACACCCTCTCTTTCAACACCTCAAGGTTTTCCCCTTTTAGGTCAGTATCGCTAACTATGGGTTCAGTGGATGCCAGGCTAAAAACGTTCCCAAACAAATGTAGTGTGGACTTCATAATTTTAAACAATAAGCCTAAATTGGTTATAGAAAAACTTTCTGTAAGAGAGAAAATGCAAGCAAACAAAACCACCGGAGAGGACAAGAAAAAGACTCACCTTCACAGTTGAACAACCGAACGACGGCTAGCAGCAAACAAGACTCCTATCCAGGAAAAACAAAGATACATCAACGAGGAACAAATGCAGAGCACTAACAATCCTTCATACCTTATTAGTGAAGGCAATGATACGGAAACATTGAATGCAATAATTCCAATTTTTAGTTCGAGTGTGTTGAGTTTGTGGATTAGACATCGCACGCATGCATTGAATGCATGGCGGCATTTTTGAAGTAACCGCCAGTTCCTGAAATGATTACTTACTTCGAAAAACCAAGGATTGACATCACTTAAGACATGGTTCTGCCTCCTCATATTTGGTAATGAATTCACCATCAAATCATTAAAACCCATGGGACCCACCAACTTCAAACACATATGAACATCCTGAACATAATTCATGGGCATGCAAGTAGTTCAAGATGTATGTCGCACTCAAGGAGAATTTTGCCAAGAAAACAAATAATATCAAGCTGCTGACCACTTGTGCTATATTGAACATGTTGAACATGTTTGAAGCTCTTGAACTTAGTTCAATGAGTTCAAAACTTGGAGAGAAATAAAGTAACATATCACTGAACAAGAAACTTTTAGAGAGTCGCTGCAAGACACTTAGAGAAAATATTAGTATGAAAAACCTCCCTGAACACCTAGGAACCTATGGAACCTAAATGAACCTGTTGAACCCGGTTCAAAATGGTTCAACGTGTTCACAGAGTTCAACCAATTATCTAAACTTGACTTTAATGATTGAAAAAGGATTTACAGATGTACTAAGGACTTGAACCGAGGTATCACAAGAAAGATTAGGACTCCAACTGAAAATCTTAAAGGATGACTCACTCTTATCATGAGGAATAAATGATGCAGTAACATTCCCTCAACTCAAGCACATTCTTTCATTATTTTAGAAAATCTGCACATTTTCTTTATTCCTTAAGGATATTAAGAATAAAATAGAAGCAATTGAGAAAGAGATCACCGATCTCTCAAATAAGTTGACCCCCAAGCCCAATTCAGTTAAAAAATTTTATACTAAGCTACAATAGCTCATGGCTCAACAATTGGAACTGGGGAATGAAGAACACAAGATCAGGATGGACATAATGACACTTCAAAAATTATTCCTTCCTCATCTTTCATCCATTTAAGAACAACTAAACTGAGCCACTTACCTCTCTACTACACAAGAGGGAAGCACTTTAGATGGCTTAATTTGATTATTGGCTGATATTAATACACATAATTATTTAATGGACAATGTAAAGGATGCACTCTCTATCGCTCTCACCGAAGCCAAGACAAAGTACAAATCCATTTTTGATCAGTTACCACCTCCAAATGGTAACTAAATTTTGATGTTTGTCTAAAAGGGGGAGTATATCATCAAGAGTATATATAGCATCAAAGTACACAAGGGGAGTGTATAGTATTCGAAGTATCAAACAACTAGAGTGTAGTATATAGGGGGAGTATACCGAGCAGAATGAGTAGAATAAGCAGAGTATCCAAGAGCAATGAACCGAGTAGTGAACAGAGGAAAGAACAATGATTACAGAGTATTGATCACCAAGCACACATAATCAAATTTTTGTACACCATATTGATAAGGGGAGTATATTTTATTATACTATTTCATTGACTAATGTATATACTGTAAGTTTAGTCAAATTTTGTAAAGTATACAGATTTTTGAGTAATGACTTTGAAAGTAGTTTTGTCAAACATCTCAACTAATGTCAAAAGGGGAGATTGTTAGTACTTATCAAATTGCCATTAGTTTTATATACAAAGTCATTCTATATACTCTAGTCGGTTACCACTACCGAAATATTTAGTTGGTATGAACAGTCTAGTCAGTTACAGAAGGAAAATAGTCACAGAGCCCAATATACACTGAGCTGTCTACCGAGTGTTATTTCATGTCTACCGAGCAGTAAAGATAATACACCGAGTTGATATACACTGAGTGAAACGTGTTACCAGATTCATTGAACCTAGACACATATATGAAAATGTGTTACAAGATCGAGGCACATAGAACCGTTATCGCATTGGAAATTGCACATATAGATTTTGTATAATTTTGAGGCCATCTAACCAATGAAATATTTTGCATGGTTATTCATTTGAGAAATCATGTTTGTAAGATCAAAGCAATGAATCAGATCACTGGCATAAAAAATCTATTTATACAGCATGAATTTAGGGTTAGACATATATGTGAATGAGAGAAATGTGTGTGCATATGTGTATGAAGCAAGACTTATGTGATACATGAGAAATCACAGAGTATTATGACTGTTACAGAGACATAGAGGTCACTGAGAAGGTTATCAGAGAACAGTCAAAGAACAGAGTAAACAAAAGGGTTTACCAAGTTACTTTATAAGTTACCAAGGTATGCTATAGGCAAGGTAATCTTATTTTGAGCACATAGAATCTGCTACAGCATTTCAGATGTAAAGTTGCAGATATTTGTAAAGTCTTATTGTAATATTTTGAAGTTGTAGGAGAAACCTTTAATAGGTTAAAAGACTCTAATCAAGTCTATAAATTGTAAAGCCTCTAACCAAGTGCAACATTTATATAAAGTGTTGTAAAATCCTTTAGCAAGGTAGATCTAGCAGATCTTGTTACTCCTAACAGGGTAAGCTATCAGAAATAGATAAATATGTAGCTCTAACCGAGCACTCTTTATTATTGCAGTAGTGAAGTTGTGGGTGCCATCCCCACTGCAGTTTTTCTCTCTAACCAAGAGTTTCTGTGTAACCAAAATATATGTGTTATGGAGTGAATCATGTATAAGTGTTACTCATTTGTTTTAGCTTTATGTTATGTTACAGCAGTTTTTGGTTTATGCATAACAGTAAAGATATTGTTGATAAAAGGATTTGAAGTATTGATTCATCCCTCCCCTCTTAGTACATTAGTTTTCCATATTGAGCCTAATAATTAGTAACCCCCCTAGTTGACTTTTACCCTATAAAAGGTAAAAAGTGATTTCATTTGGATTATTTGCACCTTTTGACTTCTTGCGAGAGTGACACATGGAGAGTGACAAAAATGTCAGTTCCCTATGCTTCTCACTGTTTCGAGCACGTTCGTCGATACGAGAGGCCTGCCGTGTATGGTCCACCTATAAGTTATCTTAATTTTGCCCTGTTTGCTTTTTGTTTTGTCGATTTTAGTCATGTTTTTAATTTTTTTCTTTTAATTTTTGCAGTTTAGCACGTAAGACTCCTTTCCTAGTGCATACGATACAAATTTGAGCGTATAGAGTTGTTTAGCTAGGGTAGCGTTTGGGAGTCATCTTTCAGTGCATCATAGGTTTAGGGTAGCACATAGGGAGATATAGCGCATAGGGCTAACAGGTTTGTGCGGGGAACAAGGTAGCACGTAGGGTTAACCTAGCACTTAGGGTTCTTAGTTTAGCACGAGGGAAGATTTGGGTAGCGCATATGGTTAGTTTGGTGCATAGAGTAAAGGTCTTAGCGCGTAGCTGAGTTTAGCTAGTGCATAGGTGGCAGTGTAGCGCGTGGGAAGGTTACTTTGGCACGTGAGCAGGAAAATATCTAGAAAGGAGTGGGAAGATTGCGTTGCGGGGGAAAAATAGATGAGGGAGATTATCTAGGGGTGAATAGGTTCTTGCTGAGCTGTTTCAAGGTCATGCCTGCTGTCTAAATATCAAATTTTGCTACTTTGATATGGATTGTCAAATTGAGTGTTTGCTTTTGATGAGGATCCTGATTTTCTTTCGATATGGATGTTTGGTTTTTGCCTTGCAATTGATTTTGATGTCTGATTCTTGGTATGATGATTGGAGAGTTTGTTTGGAATTGCTTTCGTTTATGAAGTGTCAAGCTGATTGATTTGAATGAGGATCCTGATTTTCTTTTGATTTGGATCTTTGATTTTTGCTTTGCAATTGATTTTGATGTCCGATATGAGTTCCAATTCTTGATTTCCGGTATGGTTCCTAATATGATTTTTGCAATATGGATTTGTGAGTTGCTTGCGTTATGGGTTATTGATTTGATTTCTCAATATGGTGCTTACGTTATGGTGCTTGCGTTATAGGTCTTTGATTTGATTTCTTGATATGGGATTTGATTTTCGATATGGAACTTGATGTTTGATATGGAACTTGATATGGAATTTGATTTTCGATATGGAACTTGATTTTTGATATGGAACTTGATTTTCGATATGGAACTTGATTTTTGATATGGAATTTGATTGATTTCGATATGGAATTTGATCTTTGATATGAAATTTGATTTCCAATATGGAACTTGATGTAATGCTTCATTGTTTCAAGTTGTTATTTGTTTGATTGGATATATCGGATAAATATGGGAATTGATGTTGGACATTTGTTGTTTTGCAAGCAGAGCTTGGCATACTCTAGTCGTGAGAGTGATTTTCGAGACCATGGTCCTTGATTCTGCATTTGACACAGGTGGATAGAGATGTTATTGAGAGGTGTGGTTTATCCTCTTTGTTGGACATGCCTCGGTATATCATTAACTAGGGTTTGCTGATAGCTTTGCCAAAGAGGTGGCACAGTGACACAAACACCTTTCATTTGACTACTGGCGAGATAACAGTCACTCCAGAGGACTATTATTGGATTCTGCGGATTCCAGTGATTGGGGCATTATTGCCGTATGAGTAGACAAAGGAGGATGGGACATAGGCTCTTCGCTGGATATTCCATGATGATCAAATTTGCGGATATGAGATCCCTTGGTAGGAGTTTATAGATTTTGATTATGCTCCACTACCGTTTGTACTGGAAAGTTTTGTAGGTGGATTCTTGTGTCCTGACCATAGGTTGAAGGGACTGGCAGTGGGTTGGGGTTTGGTGTTGGAGGACATGGTGACATAGGGACGCAGGTTCGCTTGGGGATCCTGTATGTTAGCACACCTATATAGGGAGCTGCACTAGGTAGTGTATTTGGGATACACGAGTTTATCAGTCAGGGTTACATTACTACAAGTGTGGGCTTGGGAGCACATTCCTACAGCAAGCTCACTTGTAGATAGGGATATGCTGATTGGTTGAGCCTATGCATATATGGACTGCGAGGTATGGGTTGAGGAAAAGCTAGAGATGCCCTATGTTTACATGTAGAGATACCTGATTGGGCGGATGCCTTTTATCATTGAGAGGTTCTTGCATAGCCGAGTTCAGTGGTAGTATGGTTGACAACAGGGTATACCATAGGGAGCATTCTTATATGCTCGTCAGAGATAGGATGTGCTAGAGTGGGGTCTGAATGTTGATAGTGCAGCAACTGTGGAGGAGTACATGCATTTGGTTGGATAGATATGAGATTATGGGTTTGGAGTGGTGGATACTGGGATGATAGAGGAGTTTGCAGCATTCTTCATGGCACATGCCATGGCATGGATATTAGATCCGGTAGAGATGATTCCTTCCTTTAACAATGATGAGGATGAGCAGCCAGAGAGGCTAGTGAGATGAAGAGAGGAGGGAGAGAAGATGGAGGAGACGATGGCGGAGATGGGAGGGGAGGTGATAGAGGGAGACAGGGAGATAGAGGAGGGGATGGAGGAGATAAAGGGACGATTGGAGGAGGGTATGGAGGGAGGAGAGGAGATGGGGGGAGGAGAAGAGATGGGGGGAGGAGAGGAGATAGAGGGGGAGATGGGAGGGGTGATGGAGGAGAGGGGGGAAGGATTGGATTAGTCAGACGACCGGGTGGTGATGGAGGTAGGGGAGGTTTGGGTCATGGAGCTGGTGGGGTTGGTAGAGCAGGTGAGGTGCTAGCAGCTGTGGGTAGCTTAGAGGAGTTTAGGCAACCGACCCAACAGAGGAGATCAAATGTGTTACCTCCATTGGGGTCTAGGATAGGGATAGGTAGTGTTACCACCCAAGTACCAGTGCAGATTAGGGTACCATCACATCGAAAGGATTCATAGATTCAAGCACTGCATGTTATAGTGCAAGAGTTGCAAGCATAGGTGCTAGCTTAGTAGCATCAGATTACGTAGATTACTGCAGAGTAGGATACGATGATGGAGCACCTAGGTTGAGTAGAGGAGCTTGCAGAGAGACTACAGAGAGTGACAGTCAGTGCCCCTATGAGAGACACGCTTAGGGAGATACGGTACATGAACATGGTAGTTGAGCACTATAAGCAAGTTGTATGAGGATCTAGTCCCTAGAGAGCAAAGGACTCCTAGTTTTACTACTAGTCGATCAGCTCGGAGTCAGTCAGGGACAGAGAGAAGAGGTGTTACAGGCCCTTCTCAACGTGATCCACCTAGAGATCCACGAGATGGGACATTTGATGTGAGACTTTCAGCCTCAAGAGATAGTCATACCTGAGACACTTGTCTCTATTGTATTTTTGATCATTTGTGTTGTATTTTGACCGACATGACATCTTTTGTATATTTTGACCATTTTTTGAGAGATATATATATATATATATATATATATATATATATATATATATATATATATATATATATATATATATATATATATATATGACACTGATTTTTTGATCCACATGTGATGTGTTTATGGATGATGATTTATGCATTGATATGATGTTTCTTGCGATGATGATGTGATGCTTAGATAAATGCTTTTGATTTGATATTGATTGATATGATTTGATGATGAAGATGCAATGATATAATGATAGGTTTTTGTGATGACTGATTTGATTTATGAGATGTATGATAATGATAATGATGTGAGATGTATGATAATGATATGAAACTAATGCAAGTTTAAAATGGTATGCAACTAATGCAAGTTTTAAATGATATGCAACTAAATTGATCACCCTCTTTTTCTTGTTGTCATTCTTGTATAGTCACATGTTTTTGCTTTGTTTTTGTTTATCATCATTGAGGTTTTGATATGTTGAAAGTTTATACAAGCATAATGGTATAATTGAACCATAATGACCTGAGAAAAACTTACATGGATTTTTATATTGCAAGATGGCACAAGCGTCGAGGTATAATTGAACCAAGATGACTTGAGTGTTGCTTGCATATAAACATACAAGATTGAACCATTTTTATGCACAAAGTGGAACAATGTATTCAGTGATATGTTTCAAATCACGTCTCGAGACAAAATTTGCACAGTACAGGTGATCGCCTTACAGACAAAAAACCAAAAAAATCAAACTCTCCGACCACTTTCTCTAGCTCGATGCATCGTTGAGAAAATTTAGGAGATCCAATAATTCAAAAAGTTCAAATGCAAAATAGTTAAAATTTCATGCGAGATGTAAACAAATTATATTTCAGAAAATCATCCATCATGTGTTTTGAAGTTGTTAATTGGGTCAGTGTTTTGTTTTCTCGGCTTGATGAGTTGTTTTGGACAGGATTGTCTTGGCGTGTTGTGATTCTTGTTTTCTTGTTGTTGGAATGCTTGAAGTCAGAGGAATGTTGCCCCTAGTTATAGATACCGATTGATGTAGATATTTATAGTGATTACCAAGCCATGGTGGGATATAATAAACTAATCTTCAGATAAGCAAGGACAGTGACTACGCTAAGTATGTCCGGGATAATGTTGCATATAAAGTGTTGGGCAATGGCCATTAGTTATGACTTCGAATGCAAAAGATATGAGTAATGATAGATAGAGGAGCTGTTCTCTCACAAATAGCGCATGTTGCTAGATTTTCACCATTTGTTTTTATTGCACCCTTTTTTGTTTTTCTGATTTTTTTGTATTTTTCTAATTTTTTTCAATTTTTTAGTATTTTTCACTTTTTCCGTGCATTAGACCATTCAAGTATAGAATTTCTTCAGATGGATGTTGTTGGTTGGTTCGTTGAGCACATCGCCCTCTGAAGTTGTAAGCTGATAGGCACTTGATCCATAGGCTGATAAGATGACATAGGGACCCAACCAGTTAGGTTCAAACTTCCCCTTCTTTTCTCGATCCTGTTGATTTCTGGGATTTTCTTTGAGTACGAGATCACTGACTTTGAAAATCCTAGGGATAACTTTGTGGTTGTAGCTTCTGCACATGCGCTGTTGGTATGCTTTGAGGTGATTATATGCATGTTGTTGTTTCTCATCTAGAAGCTCTAGTTCTTGCAATCTATTGACCCGATACTCCTCATCTAGAATGAGGCCTTTCAAAAGATACTCTGAGTGATGGAATTTCTACCTCAAGAGGCAAAATTGCTTCTGATCCATACACCAATGAATATGGCATAGCTCCTATAGCTATTTAGATGCTAGTCCTCTATGCCTAGAGTGTCGGATTGAGTTGCACATGCCAATCCTTTCCTGCATCATTTACTGTCTTCTTTAGGATTTTCAATATTATTTTATTTGATGCCTCTGCTTGACCATTCCCCTGTGGGTAGTAAGGTGTAGAAAAATGGTGTTGGATTTTGAATCATTCACATAATTCTCGTACATCCTGATTTTTGAAGGGATGCCCGTTGTCTATTATAATAGAAATGGGGATGCCATATCTGCAAATTAGATAATTGAGAATAAAAGAGGCAATTTGTTTTCTAGTTATTGTGGTCATTGGGACTGCTTCAATCTATTTTGTAAAATACTCTCTGGTAGTGATAATGAACTTGTGTCCATTTGAAGAGGAAGGATGTATTTTTCCTATTAAATCAAGTCCCCACTGACAGAAAGGCCAAGATGTTGTAAATGGCTGCAATTCTTATACTGGTGCATGGATAAGATTACCATGGATTTGGCATTTAGGACATTTCTTTGAAAATTGATAAGAGTCTTTCTCCATTGTTGGCCAGTAATATCCCATTCTTAGAAGTTTTTTAGCGAGAGTAGGACCACTTGAATGTGTGCCATAGATACCCTCATGAAGCTCGTGTAAAGAAGAGTTAGATTCATTATGATCAAGGCAATGAAGAAGAGTACCATCTAGACCTTGACGGTAAAGGGTATCAACCGTTAAGGTATAACGGGCGGCTTGCTGGATAAAGTTGCATTTTTTATTATGAGATAGGTCAATGGGTAGGGTATTGGTTTTACGATATTTATAGATTTTCCCGTACAAAGGAGAGTCTAAACCGATTAAGGCATAGATAACATGGGATGTAGAATTGTCATAGACTGGGGAAAACAATTTCTCTACTAGAAACTCATAATGACTCTGTTGCTCTAGAATTTGTAGTAGTGAAGTGATAGTAGCCATTGCATTGGCTGCTCTGTTGTCCAACCTTGGTATTTTCTCGAAGGTGATGTGTACAAAATATTGTTTGAAGTCATCTACCATTCTTTTGTATGGTAGCAACTTGTCATCCTTTGTTTGATATTCATTGTTGATCTAATTTATAACCAGTTGGGAATCTCCATAGACCTTCAATTCCATGATTCTCCATTCCATGAACATTTTGATTCCTGTAACCAGTGCTTCATACTCAACGATGTTATTTGTGCATGGAAACATGAGTCTATATGATCTTGGTATGGTGTGTCCTTCAGGAGTGACAGACAAGATGCCGATACCTAAGCCGTGTTGAGTGTAGGAACCATCAAAGTACAGGGTCCATTGCTTGGGGGTAGCAGTAAGGAAATCCCTATCTAGAAATCCGACCTCCATTGGTTGCTTATCTAGTAGTGGTGCTTCAACTAATTGATCTGCAATTACTTGTCCCTTGATAGCTCGACACTCTGTGTATTGGATATCAAACTCACTGAGAATCATGACCCATTTATCTAGTCGGCCTGTAAGAGCTGCTTTGTTGAGTAAATACTTGAGAGGATCAATTTTTGATACTAGCTTGATTGTGTGAGCTAGCATGTAATGTCAAAATTTTTGAGAGGTGAATACCACAACTAAACAAGCCTTCTCAATGAATGTGTAATTCAGCTCATATCCATTTAATGTTTTGATGATGTAATATATAGCTCGTTCCTTGCCTTCTTGATCTTCTTGTGCTAACAGTGCCCCCAATGATATGTTTGTTGTTGATATGTAGAGAATAAGTGGCTTCCCTGCTATTGTTGGTACTAGAACTGGTGGGTTCATTATATATTGCTTGATTTGATGGAATGATTATGCACACTTGGCTTCCCATCTGAATGGTATGTTTTTATGTAGCAAATGATTGAAT
Source organism: Cryptomeria japonica (assembly GCF_030272615.1). Classification (NCBI taxonomy): domain Eukaryota; kingdom Viridiplantae; phylum Streptophyta; class Pinopsida; order Cupressales; family Cupressaceae; genus Cryptomeria; species Cryptomeria japonica. Next base: position 131,803,989 of record NC_081414.1, read on the forward strand.
GGTAGAATTTTATCTGCTAATTGCGCTATGAATCACCCGATAGACTGTAGATGTCCTTGTAGAGATCTGAGTTGGCTAATGTTCTTGGGATGGTGACATCTCCATGATAGCCTATACCTTCGTTGGATCCACTTCAATGCCCTTTGCTGACACAAGGTAGCCTAATAATTTTCCTGATGTCACCCCGAAGACACACTTCTTAGGGTCTAGCCTGACTTGGAATTTTTCCAAACTTTGAAATATTTTATCTAATATGCCCAGATGTTCTGCCCAGGTAAATGACTTAGCCAGTAAATCATCCACATAGTCCTCCATGAAGGTATGCATCATATCATGAAAGATTGTCGTCATTTCTCTTTGATAAGTTGCCCTGACATTCTTCAAGCCAAAAGGCATGACATTCCAACAATATGTTCCCCAAGGACAAGTGAACGCTATTTTATCTTGATCCTCTAGAGCTATCTTGATTTGATTATAGCCAGAGAAACCATCCATTAATGATAGCAATGCATGGCCTGCTATGAGGTCTACAATTATGTCGATGTTGGGCAAAGGAAAGTCATCCTTTGGATAGGCTTTGTTAACATCTCTAAAATCTGTGCATATCCTGATGCTTCCATTTGGTTTTGAAACTAGCACAATGTTTGAAATCCATTCAGCATAGTTTATAGGTCGAATAAATCTGACGTCTAATAAATTCTTTAGTTCTATTTTGACCATTAATGCTACATGCAGATTCATCTTTCTTAACTTTTGCTTGACTGGCTTAGCTCCTGGACCAATAGATAAATGATGCATGATTAAGTTTGAATCTATTCTGGGCATATCTGCAGAGGACCAAGCAAATTTGATTTGCTTTTCTTTGAAGAATCTGATAAACTCTTTTTCTTCTTCTTCTTTCAGAGATTCTGCTAGGTGTATATTTTTAGTTGCTTCTTCTATACTAATGTTGATTGATTGAGTGGGCTCAATCAATATGGGTGATCGCTCCTGATAGTGTTTAGGAAGAGTGTCAAGTCTCCCATCCTTAGGTACCTTAAAAAGGTTTTCACCCTCAGATGCGTCCTTTTTTGACTTTGTTGTGATCTAGTGCTACCATTGACTGGTTTTCAGCATTAGATCCCTTATTTCTTTCACTTTTGCGACTGAGAAACTTGGCACCCTCCTGATTCCAGATATTGTTACATTGTTTTCTAGTAGAGTCTATTTCTGGGTTGACAATACATAGCTAATGGACAATGGATTCGTCATCTGGGAAAATAGGTATGTCATCGTGTTCAGGTTCATCCTAGTCTATGAGATCAGGAAATACTAGCGGTAAAGAGTCATTGGGTGGGTCGAGGTCGGCTGCGGTAAGTGTCATGATAGAGGTATCATTAAGGTTGTCTGGGATATTGATTAAGTTAATGATATTGTTAAGGTCTTCAATGGTATCATCTTTCGTGTAGACTTTCTCATAGTGTCGTTGTTCATTTTCCTTAGCTTCGTAGATATGTTGTGGACCAAATTCAAGTAATCGAGACTTTGTGCCTTGTCCTTCTCGAGAAAGGGGTGTTTGAATAGCACCTTCAAGGATATCTTCAATAATATTTGAACAACTGCCCCATTCATAGTCATTAGAATCAGTTTCAGAAGTATTGTCCCAAAGTCTTTCAGTGCTACTGACAGGTATGTTGTAAGGTGAAAAGAGATCCCTGATAATTGATACCAGTCTAGTAGTTTTCTGTGATTCTGAATTAGAACCTACTTATACTCTTTGCATCTATTCATATATTGTTTCTCCTTGGGGAGTAGTGAATTCTATAGGAGGTGATTCTGCCTTGTTTTGAATAGGTTCTTGAACATGGTGTACTTCCTCATAAGATGCTTCTTCTCTTTGAATGGCCAACTCCTCTTGTTGTTTCTCTTTTTCTTGGTATTGTCTCTCTTTCCTTATTGTTTCTATTTCTTGGTGTAGTGTCTCTTGCCATGAGTCCTCGTTGTATTTCTTCTTTACTTTCCACTGAGGTTTTTGATATTTATATTTCTTTTGCCTTGGGGGTAGACTGTGTCCATATCCCAAACCTGTTTTGTCTCGATAAAACTATGAAGGAGGGTCCAATGGTTTTGTAATTCCTTCTTGACATTTTCCTATAGGTCCTTTTCTGTTGTATCCCATCTGTTGCATGATCAGGAATCCTTTTCCATACTGTTGTGTTGGTATGGCTACCTCCATAGTAGCAAATTTGTCTTCTTCCTCATCCTTGTATAGCCAACTAAGGATGTCCTTCTCTTCTAATTCATGTATTAGTGTACCCAGTTGAATAAACTTACCATCAAACTTGGTGACGGGCTGTGTTGCTTGATGTGTCGATGTAAAAGGATGTCCATGAGATTTTGGTGATGCTAGTAATTTGGATAGAAACATGGGTTTGAAAGAGTATTCTCCCATGCCTTGCTCTTTGATTTTCATCTTTTGTTTGAAATCCATGGATAAAGTTTTAAGCTTTTCTTGATGATGATCCAGTACTGAGGACATTTGGGCTTCCCTGTTGTGTGGAACCAAGTTGTCTTGGGCTGCCCCCATAGCATTGCAATGTTGAAAGGGGTTGTTGTCAATCGATATGGAAATATCCTACCCATTATATGGGAATTTTACATACTGATGGTAAGTTGACGGTACTGCTTGCATTTCATGTATCAAAGGATGACCCAATAAAATATTGTATGTTAGGTCTACGTCTAAGACTTGGCACATAGTGTCTCTTTGTATTGGTCCTACCTAAATAGGTAGTACCACTATTCCCTTAGATGATCTCTCTTCATCATTATATGCTTTGATGGTGATATTTTTGTGTGGATCAATAGACTGCTCAGAGAAGCCTAATGCACAGATAAGTTTTAAGGTACAAATATTGATACCAACTCCTCCATCTATTAATACTCTTTTAACTCGATGTTTGTAGACTAAGACTTCAATATGAAGGGGAGTATTATGTGGATGGATCAAAGAGATATTATCATGTTCAGAAAAGGTGAGATTATGAGGCCCTGTCATGTGAGCCACCATGGCTTGAAATTTGTCAATATCCAGATCTTGAGGTACATTTGTTTCAACTCGCGCTTGTTCCAATATGTCCTTATGTTTTGGTGAGAGTTTGAGCAACTCGAGTATGGATATCTGTGAAGGAGTTCTCTGTAGTTGACTTACCAAATCATATTGAGTCTTGGGGATAGTTGTTGATGTTGATGTATGCCCTTTCAAAACATATTTTTGAGCTCGAGTTGTCACATTGATTGATGTATGGTCTTGTTTGTATTTGATCTTTATGACATTTATCTGATTATCCTCTATTGATATGTGATTGATAGTGTTATTGTACAGATGATTTATGCGATCTCCCCGTGTATCATTTGATGATGAAGCTCCTTCTTTGTTGTAATTTGGAAGAGGATTTTTAAAGGCATCATGATCACCATTCGTTTTGAGATGATCAATCATTAAATCACCTCTATCAATCATATCTTGAACAATGTTTTTAAGCCTCATGCAATCATTTGTGTGATGTCCTTTGTTTCGATGAAAATCACAAAAATGCGAGTCATTCCACCAAGGTGGTTTTATCTGGGGTTTGAAATTATTTATGGCTGGTAATGTGATGATCTTGTTTGCCAGGAGTTCGCGGAATGTTGATTCTAAGGATTGCCTCAAGGGTGTGTAAATGCGTCTATTTGGGAAATTGTTGGTGTTACCCCTGGGATTCAAATTAGTTCCTCGATTTGCGTTGTTGCCTTGGGTATTGTTATTGGTGTTTTCATTTGAAGGTCCTTGATTGGTATTTGGCGGATAAGTGTTAGTGCATTGGTTAAAACCCTTTTTATTCCTGGTAGCTTGAGGATTACCTAGTAAAGCCAATGTTGGTTGTTTGGATTTCATATCATTAGCATCAGTTCCTCCCTCATTAACATCATTTTTATTTCTGGTCCAAAATCTAGATTTGTCTAAAGTGTTGCTATTGTTTTGATTGTTAAAGTGAGAGTTGGATGAATTAGTTCCTTCTTTGAAGAACTTCAATGTTCCTTTCTTGATGCATGCCTCCTCTACTTGGATTCCATTTTCAATTAATTTGGAAAAAGATGGTATGCACTAGAGCTTGAGTATATAACTCATCTCACTATTTAGATTATCGATGAAAATTTCCATCTTTTCCTTTTCAGGTACATCTCGAGGATATCTCGAAATCATCTATCTCCAACATTGAAGAAACACCATGAATGTTTCATTGTTTTTCTGTTTGGTATTACATACATCCAACATGGTGATTGTGTGATGAGTATTGTAGGAGTATTACGTGATAAATTTATTGACCAACTCATCAAAGGATCTGATGGGAGGTGTAAGTTTAGACAACCACTCCATTGTTTTCCCTCCCAAACTTCTTTGTAATAACCTCATTAAATAAGTGTCATCATGAGAAAATTCAAGGCTCATGGTACAAAATTCCCGAACATGATCGCAAGGATCACTCTTACCATCATACTTATCATATTTAGGTATATCTGAATTTGGGGGAAAAGGTATCATGTTTAATCTCCTGTCAAAGGGGTAAGGACAAATTTCATTTAAGGAATATTGTATTGTGGTCCCCTGTTGCATGTCCTGCATTTGTCTTTGCAACATTTGCATTTGTTGTGTAAGAGCAACCATGGACGCATTTGTTTGTCAAGGAAAAGGTTCTTCTCTTTCGTTATCCCTAGTTCGGGTATCGGTGTGTTCTGGTATGTTATGTTGTTCAGGTATGTTTTGTTCAGGGTCACATATTTCCTCTTCTCTCTATTGTTCTTGATAAGCATAATTTTGAGACCTTGTCCTAAAGATTTCAGTGTCAAAGTATTCAAGAAGTCTAACTCCTTTGCTTGTTAGCATGAGTATGTATTTTTCTTTGTCAACTTCTATGAGTCTTTCCATAAGTTTTTGGAATGAGGGGGTTTCTTGAAATTCTTGAATAAGCTCCTTAGTGATCTCTGTTTCCCCTAGATTAGTATAATCGAATGGGTTTGATAATCTTTGACCCATACTAGACTCTGGTTGTGGTTTGCTTTGCTTGTTTCATTGAGAGTGAGTGACAATGAGAATCTAGTAGAAACTTTTTGTGACAAAGGGGACACACTCTTCTTCTTCTTCTTGTTCGAGGGTTGGTGGTTCAAATCAAGCTACATTATAAGTGATGCAGACTTCTGGGAAGAAATCAGGATTGATCTTTCCTCCACGATTCAAGCATTGACTGAATGCTAATTTTTGGCAAAAGGCTCTATTTCTTAATGGTTCTTTGTCAAATTTGTTTGACTTGTCTTGAAGATACAATCACATATGACGAAGAAAGGTATGATGTGATCTGAAGAGTTGATGATTTATGTAGAGAAATTTGTTTTGTTTGGCAAGTGTTTTGGAACTAGGTTGTCGTTTCTTCAACTTAGTGTTGTGATGAAGACTTTTTCTTCTCAAAATATGAGGAGTGGTCATACACGAGTGATCAATGGTTTCCTTTGATGTTTGGATTATGATACTTTGTTTGAAAACTTAAGCCTACTTTTATCAAGTAGAGGTTTAGATTTGCCTCCACAACAAAGTGCGTCAAATGATATGGAATAAGAGTTTCCCAATATGGAGACTCCATTTGACGACTTAAGTTTAAACTAGGTATGTTTAGTTGATGGAATCCATTTAGTTGGCGGACCTTTTGATCAATGTGATGATGTTACCTAATTTTGATTGGAGAAAGTTTTATCTCTAGCTAGTTTTAGTTTTGACAATTTTGTTCTAAAGACGCTTGCAGAATTGTTTGGAGTATTTCTCAAATGTTTTGGTTCAAATTTTGATTGGTGAGTTTGACTAAGAGTCCAAAAGGGTATTCAAGACTGATGATAATTTTTTTCAAAAATGCTCAGTTCACTCTTTGTTTTTGTAAATTTTACTTATGCGCTAAGACAAAGACCGGATATGCTACTATATGATCCAAATGCGCTATTCAAAGCCACCTATGTGCTATTCAAAGCCACCTATGCACTAAGGTGCCTGTGCTACACTCTAACTTAGAGTTTTGAATTTTTTTTTGACAGGGATGATCAAGCGCTGATATGTCCTGACTATGGGTTAAAGTTCGGATTCAAAGTGCTAATGTTTTCCCCCAATGAGCTAGACTGATGCTTGAAAGTGCTAATATGATTTCCTGAAGCGCTAGTGAAAGTTTTATCAGGAAAAGAAGTGTTATGCACTAACTTGAAGGATAAAAGTGCTAAAGTTGGGTTGGTATGCGCTAAACAATATTTCCAATGCACTAAGAGGTTGTTCTTATGTGCTAAATTGTCCTGATTGCTCTGTTTTTGGTCTTTTGATGGATGATTTTATGAGAATATAACCTAAAAACATAGCATGAAAAAGACAACTAATTTTGCCTATACTAAACAAATAGTGTATGTTCTGCAAGGATGTGTTCAAATCCCCAATGTTTTCATAGGTTTGGATACAAAGAATACAAATTAGACAAATTCTTTATTCAAGGGTCATCAACAATATCATAGCCCACTAGTCTCGATACTCTGTCAGCTCAAACAGCCATGTCACCCCTATGGGGCGCCCATTTTTTTGCCTTTTGCCAGAAATTAACCCAAAGTGAATTGCTTCACAATTGGGTAGTTATCTTAGGAGATATATGGTGAGTAATCTTGGGGGTGGATTCTTGCCCACCCTTGCACTATGATATTGAGGATGTTTGGATACTAACACGGCTCAAGGTTTCTATTGCTAAAGTTCATAATCAAGCTTCTTGTTCGGTCTTTAGTGATAAACTCCCTCGGGAGGCTTCCGAACCTTTAGAAAAAAGGCTTTACATATCATAAAGATACTAGGGGAAGGCTAATCGCTGAACAAAACCATTGAAGGGACTTTCATCATCCTCCACTTTTGATTATAGTGGGTTGGAACACTTGGCGATAAAGTCATTTCCCACTTAGGTCATTCCCCTCTCACCGACCATTTAAATGGCGCTCTAAGAGCAACTTGGGAGGGCAGACTAGCTAAAGGATTTAAGTACTTTGAAACACGGAAAGCATGAAAGAGTGGTTTAGGTTTTTGGTCACCTAGTTAAGGGGAGACAATATACCTTCCACTTTCAAGACAATGCACAAATGGTTCTTTTTATCCTTTCAATTCAGTGATTTGCTAAAATTAATTTGGAGATGTTGCTCCAAAAAAGAATGGTGTTCCTTTTAACTTTCAAATCAGTGATTTTCTATCTAAGTAAAGAAGTCCTAGTCAACAAAGAAAATTTTTGATATTGGGTCAACATATTGTAAAGTCGATAGGGGAAAGATTTCCCTCTTTTTGCTTAAATTAAAGATGAAGTTCATTCACTTTTGCAAAATAAATTGATCCTTTTCGACACCAAAGGATGGTGAGGTTCATTTTAAACTTTGCAATAAAATAAACGTTGTCTTGTTCTTTTTAGAGCTTCCAAAAATGAAGTGTGTTCTTTTTCTAATTTGCAAGAAAGCAAAAAGATGAATGTTGTTGTTCTTTTTACTTTGCAAATAAGAAAATATGAATCTTCTTTTAAGCCCCAAAAGGAAATCTGATGTTCATTTTAAGTACTCCAAAATGAAATGTGAGGTTTATTTTAACTTTGCAAAAAACATGGAGAGTGAGTTCTTTTTAACCAACTTCTTTTTTAGAGAAAGTAAAATTAAAGAAATTAAAAAAAAATTCTAAACTAACTCCTTCCCTTGCATAAAAGATTAAACCTGCACACAGTCAATGATCAAAAAGTTAGTGTGGGCTTGCACAAGCCTAAAATTATTTTTCTCGATTACAAACTTTTTCTTTTGCTCTGCTAACCCTATGCACTAAGTTGTTACACCAATGTGCTATAGAACAACATAGAAGCACTATAGAAAATACCCTATGTGCTAAACTATTGCTGGGATGCGCTAGACTGACTTCCTAAAGCGCTATGATTTTATTGTTACCAGTGGAATAGTGATGCGCTAAGGATAAGGTCTGATGCACTAAATAGTGAGCAATATGCACAATAAAATGGTTTTTATGCACTAACGAAGGACTCCCATGTGCTAAATCAGCTTTTCCACGTACCTGCAATATTAGTCCTACATTAAAAATGATGTTATTTATGGGGTTAAGCTCCATGGTGTCTGCCAAAAATGTGTACGGGAAAAGTGGGGGAATGAAACGGAAAATGTGATTTCAAACTAGTCCACACACCTGATGAATACTAAGAGGGGGGGTGAATTAGTATACCAAAAAATATTGTACTTAAACACTTTAATATTCTAGCAGTAAACCGATAAAATAGTTTAACAAACAAACCGGTTAACACACATGCAAACCAAATAGAAAATAAGGCATTCACCCATAGAAGCACAATCACCATAACACAAGAGATTTTGACGTGGAAACCCAAATGGGAAAAACCACGGTGAGATGAAACTCACAAGTAACTATCTACAAAATAGTAACCAGACCGGTTAAGGTCAGACCGGTTAAGGTCATACAATGTTCTTTACCAGAACATATCCTATTAGGAATCTCAGTTTCTGTTAGGAGATAATTCTGATTAAAGACTACCTCATGAGAGGATTTTAGATCCACAAATATGAACCACCTTGTTAGAGGATTTACAAAGGCTTTTCTGGGCCTACCCGGTTAAGGGTTTTTGACTTGTCAAAGATGTGAGTAATCAACAAGTGAATGATCTAGCAAATGGCACAGTCTACTTGATTAGATCCATTGTAGCTCATAGCTAATGCTCTTCAACATTACTTCAATCTTCAGTAAATCCACACTCTATAGACTTGATCTTCTCAGTTAAGATCACACATACAAGAGCTTCAACGACCACCAAAACCTAACAGCTACTCTCATACATACACATAAAACCCTAGACATTATGTCCTTAAAAGGAATCTGATTTCATGTCGGTCCAATAGGATTACATTGCAAGTTCCTAGGTTCATTGCATCTAGACACATTTGATAACACGACATAAAATCACCGTCAAAGTGTCGATGGATGGTAACTCATCACAAAAATATACCGGCTGGTAACTCATCACTGAGTATTACCGTTTTATACAACTTTTCCGGTTACCGGTTGGTAACTCACAGTAATATCGGTTCAAACAGATTACCAGTTGACAAAAATTGAAGACTGGGAAAAAGATAACTGCCGCTTCTGGCTCCTTTGCTCCGCTCCACTTGAGATCCTTAAACCGCTTGATCTCTCTATGCTGCTTGGGTCCTTATACCGCTTGAGATCAGTAAACACTTTTTGCGTAACATCAATAGTCTAAAGACTACAACATGATACCGGTTTGGAACAATTACCAGTTGAGCATAATTTATACATTCACAAAGTGATCTCATAGCAAGTGTGTGTCCATCAATGACAATCACAACATAATCATCAAAATGCCAACATAATGGGACTCTTGATGTAAGTTATGGAGATATATTGAATAACTCAACTTCCCAAGGGTTGTTCCATTGTTCTCTATTTCACAAGACCCCTCAAGCCAATGCCTTTTCTCTCAAATCACTGAGCAAAGTGACTTAGGGATGACAATCATGAAAACGAGGGATATTGATCAATCTAGCATGGATGCATTCCTAGTTATGCATGATACTAAGTCTAACATGATTTAAACTAGCATGGATATGATAACAAAATGAAAGGATTAGTAACAAAACTATCCTAGCATGATATACTAGTCTAACATGATCATTATGTGATAACAAATGCCTATTTAAGATGATATGAAGGTTATTTCTATCAAAGAGAGGCTAAATGCTTGATTAAAATGATTTAGATTAGATGTTTAGTAAAATGTCTATAAGTTTGATACTAAAGACTTGGATATGAAAATGGAGGCATGAGAGCTCTATTTATAGGAAAAATAGGGCAATGAATGGTCAGGATTGGATGATCTTATCAAGGGCTAGGATTGAAAGTTATCAATCCATGTTTACAATTCTCACCAATGAAATGGTGACAATTATCAACATAAGACTCTTGAGAGGAGATGTAAGAAGCATTAAATGATTGAGAAGACCTCATGGTTACCTTAGGGGGTAAGGGTTAAGGTTAGTTTAAGGTTCTCCATTGGATAAAGCTTTTACCCAAAGGATAAACTCTTGTGCAAGGGTTAAAGGAATAACCATGGTCAAAGAAATGAATGCTTGATGAGACCCTGGGGTTAGATGAGGGTTGAGTTAGAGAGAAAGTCTATAATCATGCAAGAGGGTTGAGTTAACCATTAATGGTTTAGAAGACTTTCAAGGTTAACTTGTTGAAGACATAAAGCCTTTAATGGATTTCAAAAACTTTGAGGGTTTGAGAAGTGACTTCCCTTTTCTTAGGGATGTGACAATATTTAGGGGATGGGTTAGGCTAAATTGGAAGGGATTAGAAGAATCTAGAAGGGGGTTTAGGGAGGCAAGTATGAGATGTAGGAGAATGCAAATGGATGGAGGGGAATTTTAATTAAAATAAATTACTTTATTTCAACTAAAAAAAGTTGCAACTTGCATAAATACAAGTGGGGGATTTAAATAAATAAATTAGATTTATTTATTTGCAATGAACAATCTAATTAAATGTAAATTTAATTAAAAAGGGGAAAAAGGGGAATTAATTAAATAAAGTGATTTATTTAACTAAAGTCTATGAGAGACTTAGGTGAGTTTAATTAAATAAATTGAATCTTATTTAATCAAATAGATGAATGTGAATGATTTAATTAAATAAAATTTAATTAACTGGAGGAATAAGGTTAAAATGAATATTAAATATTTACTTAAGAAAGTGGTCATTTTTATACGTCTATAGTTTCATTATGCTCAGCACAAAGTACACAAACAAATGGAGGTGCAATATTCAATTTATCAAGTCTCTCACTGGTAAGTATTCTCTTGTGTAGAGCAAGCCAAGAAATCATCCCTACCTTGGAAAGAATAGTGTTGTTCCAACATAAGTTATAAGCTCTTTGTGAATAGGATTGAACCAACATCCAATGAATTGCCTTATACCCTTCCTTGATAGAGTACTTTCCATTCTTCGTAGGGCACCATATCAATTTGTCCAAACCATTAGAGATAAAAATAATGTGGTTCTTGAGAATCAAATAAAATTTTACCTTTTGAGCCGGCAAGATTGGGAATGAAGCTGGATTCTTCCAAATGACATGATTTGAAGGCTTCTCAAGATCATCTATGTAATCATAAAGGTAAGACCCCCATTGAGTAATAAATATGGGGATTTCATTTACTAGAGATCCCTCAAGATTAATAGGGGAGACCACTCCATGAATCATGCCAAAAGTTGACATCTTTGCCATTATGTACTTGCCAAGATAAATATCTAGTAATCACATTCTTAGAAGCCATCATGAAGTTCCAAACTGTAGAGCCTGATGGAGGATCAAGGATAGTAAAAATACATGATGGGGTAGGAGTATCTAAATACTTTTCTTGCATAATTTGACACCACAAAGCATGTGGTTTTACATAAATATTCCAAACCAACTTTCCCCCAAAGGCCTTGTTTCTTTTTGAAAGATCGTGTAGACCAACCCTGCCCGTAGATTTACTTGTAGTCATTTTGTTGAGAGACACAAGCACGTTCTTTTTATCTTCTAAAAGATTACCTTTCCAAATAAAATTCTGAATAATTTTCTTGATAATGGAAACAATAGATTTCGAGGCTTGAAGGACTGAAACATAGTAGTTTGGGATTGTAGCCAAAATAGTTTTGACAAGAAGGATTCTACTTGACAGAGATAACCATCTAGCTTTCCACACAGAAATTATTCTTTTTAATTTGTCAATCATAGAATTCCAAAAATAGGGTTTCCCTGCTCCCATAAAGAAAGGGATGCCCAAGTATGAAGATGGAAGAGAATCCAATGGAAAGCCCAATGTCTGGATAATGCTGTTAGACACCTTTTCAAAAGTATTAAATATGAATAGTTTAGATTTCTGAGCACTGATTTTCTACCCAGATCCAAAAGTATATATGTCCAATATTTTCTTAATATGCCTTGTTTCATGAATGTTGGAACAACCAAATAGAAGTGTATCATCTGCAAATAAAGTGTGGGTGATGGAAATTGAAGTATTAGGGATGCATACCCCCTTCAAAATACCCAAATTCAGTTGTTTATTGACCAATCTACTAAAAGCTTCTGCCATGATAATGAAGAGAAAAGGTGATAGTGGGTCACCTTGTCTAACTCCTTGAGTGGCTTGAAAAAAACCAGAAGGATTACCATTAATAATAACTGAGAAATGTGCACCAGAGAGAATTTTTTATCCATTTACACCACTTATCCGAAAAGCCAAACTTTTTAAGCACTCTCAAAAGAAAAGACCAACATACTTTATCATATGCTTTCAACATGTCTAATTTAGCTATGAAAGAAAGAGATTGTGAAGAGTTAATTGAGTGCAAATCTTCATGGGCCACAAGCGCACCTTCTGATGTTTCCCTACCAAGAACAAAACCTCCTTGTTGAGGAGATATTACTTTAGGTATCAAGGATTTTAACTGAAGATAAATAGCTTTTGTGAAGAACTTGTAAACTGTATTACACAAGGAGATAGGCCTAAATTCTGCAAAAGATTTAGGGTTGTTGGATTTGGGGATAAGAGAAAGATAGATTAAATTGAAGTTCTTGAGTATAAAAGATTTTTGTCTTGACTCCTCCAAAGCCATTAAAAGATCAAAACTTAAAACATCCCAACACTTTTGAAAGAATAGCATGGTGAAACCATCCGGACCTGGAGACTTGTCAGGAGCCATCAAAACTACCACCTCTTGAAGTTTAGCAAGAGAGAAAGGTTGCATCAGATAACCATTATCACACTATGAAATCGGACAAGGGATAGAATCTAGCAATACCTCGACGCTAGACTCCTCAGGAACAAAAGGAGGATAAGGAGCAAGAATATTTTTAAAGATGAGTTCACCCTCTTCCCTAATTTCTTGTTCATTAGTTAATTTTTTCCCCAAAGAAGAGGCATTTATAGAAAAGATAGTATATGCAGCTTGCTTAATCTTTGCAGATGCCTAAAAGAACTTAGTATTTTTATCCCCATCTTTTAGCCATAGCTCCCTTGATTTTTGTCTCCAATACTCATCCTCTCTAGAGCACAATTCTTCCCAGTATCTTTGTAAATACTTCTGCCTTGAGAAGGTTTCAAGTTTAATCCCATTAGAAAAGATAAGTTCATTGATGTCCTTTAATTCCTTCTCTACATTTGATTTCTCTGTAAAGATGTTTTTGAATACTTCCCTATTCCAGACTTTGATATTTGCTTTTACAAACTGCATTTTCATATAAAGTTGAAATATTTTGTTCCCCCTACAAAAGGGGGCGCTTACCCACCATTGACAAAACAAAGCATGAAAGTGTGGGTGCCAAAACCAAATTTTTTCAAATTTAAAAGAATATCTATGATGAGAAGATTCATGTTTATCCAAGTATAATAAGATAGGAAAATGGTCAGATCTAGAGAACAATAGAATATTAGAGCTGAAAGTATATTTCTGAAGAATCCATTCATATGAAGTGAAAAACCTGTCCAATCTGCTTGCTATTTGAAGGGAAGTTCTCTAGTTTGTCCATGTAAATTAACCATTAGAAGGTGAAATGTTAGAAAGGGAGTTATCAGACATAAAAGATCTAAAGTCATCAATCACCTTAGAAGCGGTAGGATTGCCTCCCTGTTTCTCATCCTGAGACAAAATGGCATTAAAATCACCTCCTAAGATGATTTTCTAAGCTCCCTGCTGATAGATTTGATAAGACAAGGTATTCCAAAGAGCATGTTTCTCATGGGGAGCCATTGGACCATAAATATTAAAGAGAAGAAAGGATAAATCAAAATTTTCAATAAGAATAAGATGCCAATTTGTCCCTTGGTTCAAGGTTTTTGCTTTGATTGTCTTGGGATTCCACAATGTCAAAATACCAATGGAAGCCCCTATTGCAAGAACATGTATGAGATCCCATAAAGTCCATTTTTTAAAAATATTTTGAGAGGAATCATGAGAAAGCTTTGTTTCTTGCAATAAAATGATGTCTGCTTGGGAGGAATCCAGCTACTGCTTGATCCGTCTCCTCTTGTCAGAGGCATTCAAACCTCTGACATTCCAAGATATGATCCTCATTGCACCCAAGAAGAAAAACATGTTCTTCTCAGTCTTGAGTGGGGTGAAAAATTGTCTACAATTATAGACTGGATACCAACTGCGATCTCTTCTTGGATTTTAAGAATCTTGGGCTTCCGACCTCTTTTTTTAGGTGTTTTAGTTAACAAAGGAGATGAAGAGACTAATTGAGCAAGAGAGAGATGTTGAGAAAAATCAAAGTCAATCTGTGTGGGAGGTTGAAAAGGCTGATATGAATTATGTTCAGCCACAAGGTGATCAACAATGAGCATGACTAAACTCCAAAATGGGTGGTGAAGTATTAAGAGTGAGAGGCATAGCATCAACATAAGGGACATCCTAAATTTTTGGGAATTCCTCAAGATAGATTTCGTCAATCAAGTTTGATGCAACAAAGATAAGGATATCATGTGCCATTAATTCGATATTTGGAGCATTCGATGAGGGTCCAGTAGTGGGAAGATTGTGATCAACCACATGGAAAGGTTGGCAATTAAATATCAATCTATGAATCAAATTATCCTTTGCATTCTGTGAAATAGAGATTTCTTGGTCTTGAGAATCAGAGGGTCCCACAGAAGTTAAACTCAAAAAAGAAGAAGTGACCTCCCTATAGAGAGAGGAAGCAAATATGTTCTTGTACAACCAATCAATCGGGATTGGAGAGCAGTGGATCTTAAAAGATATTTTCTTGTATCTACCCACAAATTTTTGCAGAGAACATGAACCAGAGATAACAACCTGATATTGAGGAGAATTATTCCAATTGGAGGACATTGTTATTTTTTAGTTTGGAAGTAAAACATCTGTCATACAACCCGAAAATAATTGAGGAGTCACAGAAAGAGGAGGACCTACCTGTAACTGAACACCCTGGAAAGGTCTTGCAATATTATCAACATTATTCAAAGGTACGAGACTCTCTGATAAGTCAGCTACACTTGTTGTCCCACTTGGTGTAGAAGAAGGAGATGCAATAGACTGATAAAAGGAGCATTTATGAAAATCAGTCACAAAATCCTTGCAAACCCTGACTGCATCAATACTCGATCCTTGACACTGCGAATTAAAATGGCCCAATTTATCTATATGGTCATCAACATCTCTGGTACCCTGTATGCAAATGACTTGATTCCATTTCCCTATGGAGGAAGTCATTAAAATAGACTTGGGAAGTGGCTTTGTGAGGTTTAGAAATAGGCATACCCTAATGGTTAAATGGGCAAGTTCATATGGGATAAGGTCATGCTTGATAAAAATACCCATTTGATTAGCCAAAATTTCAACAATATCTGGATCTCGATACTCAAGTGGGAGCCCCAGGAGAGAAATCCAAAAAGGCATGAAAAGAGGGGGAACTAAATCCAGACCAAAATTTGGAACCCATGCCAAAGTGATAATACCAACCCCCTTACAAAACCACCCCTTATATCTATGCACACAATTTCTATGTTCTTTGGAATAAAAAATGGCAATAAAAAAGAGAGATTGCTTATCCATCAAAAAAAATCCTTCAAGCCCAGCTAATTCTGTTTAGCCCAAAAAGAAAGTTGCATAAAGGAAATAGTAGATTGTAATTTACCAATAAGGGTTGTGGCACGTAATAGATCTATTTGAGGTTGAATAAGATGGTTTGACAAAATGATCTTATACACACCCTTCAATTTGCCTGATTCTCCAGTATTAGTAGCATTCTTGACCTTTGGCGAGACTGGAGCTCGGCTACCATCTTTAGTTGTATCATTTGAGAGTTGCCCACTACCTTCTACATCCGAATTTTGAGCTAGTGAATCAGGAAGAGATGTGCAAGGGGTTTTCTTTCTCACACAATTTCTATGTTCTTTGGAATAAAAAATGGCAATAAAAAAGAGAGATTGCTTATCCATCAAAAAAATATCCTTCAAGCCTAGCTAATTCTGTTTAGCCCAAAAGAAAGTTGCAAAAAGGAAATAGTAGATTGTAATTTACCAATAAGGGTTGTGGCACGTAACAGATCTATTTGAGGTTGAATAAGATGGTCTGACAAAACGATCTTATACACACCCTTCAATTTGCCCGATTCTCCAGTATTAGCAGCATTCTTGACCTTTGGCGAGACTGGAGCCCGACTACCATCTTTAGTTGTATCATTTGAGAGTTGCCCACTACCTTCTACATCTGAATTTTGTGCTAGTGAATTAGGAAGAGATGTGCAAGGGGTTTTCTTTCTCTAGTTTTGTGTAACCTCTTTTGGTTTGAAGGGTTCTCCTTGGCGCAAGTTGTTTATTGGAAGATTATTTGGGGTTGAAAGAAATTTGGGGTTTATCAATTGGGTATTGTTTGGCCAGGTCACATATGCTGGAAGATTAAAAGGATTAGCCTACGACTCGGATAGAGAACAAAGTGACAATGGTGATGTCCCCTAACAAATGTCAAAAGGGGCCTATGGTGTTTGATCTAGTTGGCGTTCAAAATGATATCGCAAAAATCTTCTTTCTCTCCCCTTACCCTGCAACCTGCTTGTAAATTGTTGGACTCCACCAAAATAATGCCTATCCTCTGATATAACGTCGTGTAGCTTCCATGAAACCTGCCTAACTCCCACAGGTCCAGGCCCTAGCAACCTTGGTTGCATGGCTCGCCGCATCACTCAGGGTTACTCAATCCCTCTAGATGTAGATAGTCGCTGCTGCCCACCCACCGTTTGGCCATTGTTTGGCTTGTTACCTCATGTCTAGGATTGCATGCAAAATGATTCGAACCTATTGGTCTTGCTGCCTCATGGCCTCGCGCCTAGGGCATGTGATGGTTGCAGATTTTTCTAACGTTGATACAATGGAAGCCCTTCTAAGTGTGGTTGATGGTTGCAACTCCTGCCACCACCCACCCTACAGCTCCCACTATCGACTTGCAAAGCTGCTGCCGCCCACCCTGCAGCTCCCATCATCGACCCTACTGGCCTTGTCACCTTCCGACCATGCGCCTAGGGCATGTGATGGTCGTCGCCCACCCTGCAACTCTCGTCACCGACTTGCAGAGCCATTGTCAAGCATGTAGACCTGCAAACCCTCGTGACGCCCACACCAATCTTATTCACAAGTATTAGAAATTGTCCATTTAGAATATTAATTTATTATTTATTATTAATTTAATTTTATGTTTTATTGAGAATCCCTATTTATATGGCTTTATTCATTTAATTCATTTATGTGATTTTTTATGGGTAATGATTTATTATTTAATGTGTTTATACAACTATTATTTTATCGGTAATTGAATATATTATAAAGTTACTATAGACGTATAAAAATGACCATATTCCTAAATGAATATGTTATGTTCATTTCTCTATTTAATTAAATCTAATTTAATTGAATCACCCACATTCTTCTATTTAAATTAAGTAAATTACTCAATTTATTTAAATTAAATTCACTAGACTTCTTTTTACCATTTAATGAATAAATCATTTTATTCAATTAAATCCCTTCTATCCACTTTTAATTAAATTCAAATTTAATTAAATAGTTATCCTAAATTTAATAAATCAAATTTATTTAATTTCCCCAAATTGCAACCAAATTGAAGTAAATTCATTTTATTTCAATTAAATCCTATTATCCCTCCATCCACTTGCAAAATCCTACATCTCGCACTTGCCTCCTAAATCCTATTCCTAACCCCCTTCTAGACTCTTTTAAACACTTCTAATTAGCCTAATCCATCTACTAAACTTTGTCACATCCCTAAGCAAGGGGAGGTCACTTCTCAAATCCTCAAAGTCTTTGAAAACCTTTAAAGGCTTCAACCACTTAACTTTCCAAGTCTCCCAAACCATTAATGGTTAACTAAACCCTCTAGCATGATTAGAGACTTTCTCTAAACTTAACCTCCATGTAACCCAAGGGTCTCATCAAGCCTTCAATGCTTTGACCATGGTTATCCCTTAATCTTTTGTACAAAAGTTTATCCTTAGGGTTAAAGCTTGATCCAATGGGTAATCCTAACTTAAACTTTAACCCTTACCCCTAGGATAACCATGAGGTCTTCTCCGGCATTTAATGCCTCTAACCCCTTTTCTCAACCCACCCTATATTGACATTTGTCACCATTTCATTGGTGCCAATTACAAACATGGATCCCCAACTTTCAAACTTAGCCCTTGATTAACTCTTTCAATCCTGACCATCCATTGCCTTGTTTTTGCTATAAATAGAGCTCTCATTCCTCCATTTTAAAAACCAAGTCTTTAGCATCATACTTATGCTCAAATACATTCAAGCTTTCATACCATTTTATGCTCATCATTTTAGCCTCTCTTTTAGATAGAAATTATTCTAAATATGCATGTTTAGAGTACTTTCTTTATCATTTAGCTTAAATCGGGGACTAATATAGTATGCTAGGATAGTCTTGTTTGCTAACCTTGTCATCTTATAACTAGTTTATTGCATTTATAGGATCATGCATAGCTTAGGATGCATCTCATCTTAAAATCAACAAAAGCATCCCTCATTCTTGAATTTGTCATCCCTAAACCATTTTTCTCAGTGATCTGAGAGCAAAAACATTGGTTTGAGGGACCTTGTGAGATAGAGAACCATGGAACCAACCTTGGGAAGCTGAGCCATACTTCATGACTCCATAGCTTGCACCAAGAAGTTCTGTGGGTGTGTGGACAAGTCTCCCTAGAACTCCATTTTTCACATTTTTAGTTCTATCCACCCGATTTTCTCGCATACATTTCTGGCGCCCACCATGGGGCATTACCCCATATATCTAATCAATTTTGAAATATAACCACTTTTATAGGTCCACGGAAAATGAGAACCAGCGTGTGGGAATAATTCCCTAGTGCATCTGGTCAACAACCTAGCACATCCAGTTCACTGTTCAACACGTGGGGTCTATCATCTAGCATGTCAAGTCCATTTATTAGTGCATAAGAATATTAAAATTTTCCTGTAGGTCTCGGTGCGGGATAAAAATAGAGCAGCGCTTCTAGAATACAGAGTAGTGCATCTTGACAACAGTGTAGCGCTTCACCATCTTCTTTTAGAGCATCATGGCTATTGTGTAGCTCGTGCAGTTTGTTTTGTAGCGCATCAAAAATAGATAGAAATCAAAGTTTCAAAATCTGTAATCGGGAATTAAAAAAATAGACTTGTTGAAGTCCACCAACCATCTAACATTTTCAACTTGTTTTCTTGTAGGATTCTAACAAATCTGTTGCAGATGGGAGCTTAAAATTTTAAAAATATTAAGATAGTTAGGATTTTCACTAACTTAGTTAAGTTAGTTTAAATTTTTAAACTTCTTCTATTCTTAAAAATTGAACTCACTTATTTCCTTTGGGCTATAAAAAGAATCACTAAATTGAACATTTCTTGCTTTCATAGGAGAAAACCTATTTTTGGGCTCTAAAAAGAACAAGACAAACATTTCTTTTTTTGCAAAAATAGAGCTATAAAAGGAACCTCACCATCCTTTGGTGTATAAAAGGATTCATCTTCAATTTTTGTGCAAAGGAAAGAACCTCATCTAAAAAGTTTTGTTGCAATCAAAGAGGGAAGTTATTCCCCTTTTGTTTATTGATTTTTCTTTTGTTGACCAAATCGAACCTTTTGCTTTGTTGACTCGATTATTTCCTTAGATTAAATAATCACTAATTTGGGGAAGTAAAATTAACACCATTCTTTTTTGGAGCAACATCTCCAAGTAGAGGTTAGCAAATCACTGAATTGAAGGCTTAAAACGAACCTTGTTTGCCTTGTCTTGAAAGTGGAAGGTATATGCTCTCCCCTTAACTGGGTGATCAAAAAGCCAAACCACTCTTAAGCTTTCTATACTTCAAGCATTTACATCCTTTAGCAGGCCTACCTTCCCGAGGAGTTGGAATCAACTCTTAAAGCCATTTATGGCCGGTGTGAAGGGAACGACCTAAGTGGGAAATGACTTTGACGCCAAGTGTTCCAACCCACTATAATCAAAAGTGGAAAGTGATGAAAGTCCTTTTCAATGGTTGCACACAGCGATTAGCCTTCCCCTAGTATCCTTGAGATATGTAAAGCCTTTGTTCTAAAGGTTGGGAAGCCTCCTGAGGGAGTTTATCACTGACGACCGGACATGAAGCCTGATTAAGAGCTATAGAAATAGAAACTTTGAACCGAGTTAGTAACCAGACATTTATAACATCATAGTGCAAGGGTGGGGAAGAATCTGCCCCCAAGATTACTCACCATATATCTCCCAAGATAACTACTCAATTGTGAAGCAATTCACTTTGAGTTAATTTCTGGCAAAAGGCAAAAAAATGAGCGCCCTCTAGGGGGTGACATGGTTGTTTGAGCTGACGGAGTATCGAGACTAGTGGGCTATGATGTTATTTATGACCTTTGTATAAAGAGTCTTTCTGAAGTGTATTTTTCGTATCCAAGCCTGTTAAAACATTGAGGATTTGAACACATTCTCACAGAACATACACTTTTTGTTAGATTAAGCAAAAATGGTTGTCTTCTTTGTGCTATGCTTGCATTTACTACTTCAGAAAATCATCCATCAAGGCTGAAAAACTCACAATAAAATCCAAAAATTGCAGAAAAACCAACCAAAGGAAAAATCAGGGCAGATTAGCGCGTGGGAACAACTCCTTAGCGCGTAGGGTATTTCTGTTAGCGCATCCAAGCATCAAGTTAGCGCATCTGTTCAAAATAGTAGCGTTTTATCCAAATTCCAAAACAGTGTTAAACAATTAGCGCATCGAGAAAATAGTCTAGTGCGTTGAAGCATCAACTTAGTGCATGAAAACCAAACTTTAGCGCGTAAGGTTGAACAGTTAGCGCGTCACAGACCCATACTAGCGCATAGCCTTTCAAAACAGACAATTTTTTTTTTTAAACAGTCAAAACTTTAGCATGTGGTTGGGGACAGCCTAGTGCATGTGGTCATTCTTTTAGCGCATAAAGTAAATTTGGTAGCGCATCTTGTCTCTGTTTTAGTGCATGACCAAAAGCAAAAAGACAGTGGGCAAAACAGTGAGGAATTTTAAAAATTTTGAAAACATCTTCAGAAGCCTTTTTCCATCAACATCATTTTTCATCAAAGCAGAGTAGCAAAAACAAAACTTTAAAAGCTATTTCTTGAGCAAAGTTTGTGTCAAAACAAATGTTGTAAAAATCCAAAACTGATCGCATGGTAAAACATATCTATCCTGTCATAATCCAGAAACCTCATCACAAGTATCAAAAGAATCCTTTACCATCTCATGGATTTCATCTCAAAAACATTTGTTTAAAACTTTCAGGTTGTCAAATCAAGTTTCCATATCGGGAGACTTTTATCCATATCATTTGACACACTTTGTCATGAAGGGGCATCTAAACCTTCACTTTGATAGAGTAAGACTTGAATTTTCAAAACAAGATCAACTAAATCCAAACAAATCGAAGGAAACCATTGAATCACTTATGCATGACTAATCCCCATATTCTGAGAAGAAAGAATCTTTATTGTAACATCACGTTGAAGAAACAACAACCAAGTTTTTCCAAATTCCTCAAAAGAAATAAGTTTTTATACATCAATCATCAACTTTTCAAGTCTCATCGAACATTTCTTCATCACGTTCAATGCTATATCGAGAACAAATCCACTGAATTTGACTGGGAACCTTTAAAAACTAGAGCATATTGCCAAAAATCCGCATTCAATCAACGAATTAATCGTGGAGGAAAGATCAATCCGACATTCTTACCTGACGAGTGCATCACTTACAACACACCCCGATTTGAACCACAAACCCCAAAACAACATATTGAAGAGGATTTTGTCCCCTTTATCACAGAAAGCTTCTACTAAGATGCCTGTAACTTGCTCTCAACTAAACAAACAAAGCGAAGCAACACCAGAATCAAGCATGACTCGAAGGTTATCTAATCCATTTGAAGGACCACATCTAGAAGAACTTGAAATCACGGAAGAACTCCTTCAAGAATGTCAAGAAAGCACTTCCTTTCAAAAACTTGTAGAAAGACTCATGGAAAATGACAAAGAGAAGTATCTACTTATGCTCACAAGTAAACGCGTTAAACTTCCTGAAGATTTAGACACAAACATCTTTAGAACCAAATCTCGACAATATGCATATCAAGAACAACAAAGAGAAGAGGAAACTCATAACCTTGAACAAAACATACCTGAGCAACACATTCTAGAACAACGTATACTAGAAATGCGTATACCCGAGCTAGAAACTCCAGAGCAAAATATACCATTTAACACACCTTTTCAGCTGACAACTAATACAAGGGAAGAGTTTCTTCCTTGGCAAAATAATGTGCCTTTGGTTGCTCTTACTCAACAAATGCAAATGTTACAAAGACAAATGCAAGACATGCAACAAGGGACAACAGTGCGGTACTCATTAAATGAAATCTATCCTTATCCATTTGATAGAAGATTGAACATGGTGCCTTTTCCTCCAAACTCAGACATTCCCAAATTTGATAAATACGATGGGAAAAGTGATCCCCGAGATCATGTTTGAGAATTTTGCACAATGAGTCTTGAATTCGCTCATGATGACACCTATTTGATGAGGTTATTCCCAAGAATCTTGGGGGGACAAACAATGGAGTGGTTATCTAAGATCACACCTCCTGTCAGATCATTTGATGAACTAGTCAACAAATTTATAACATAGTATTCCTATAAAATTCAACATGCTATTACAATGCTAGACATCTGTAATACCAAACAGAAAAACAATGAAACATTCATGGCATTCCTTCAATGTTGGCACCGTATGGTTTCAAGATATCCTCGCGATATTCCTGAAAAGGAGAAAATGGAAATTTTCATCGACAACTTGAATAGTGAGATGAGTTACAGGCTCAAGCTCCAATGCATACCATCTTTCACCAAACTGATTAAAAATGGTATTCAAGTGGAAGAAGCATGTGTCAAGAAAGGAACACTAAAATTCTTCAAAGAAGGAACAGGTTCATCAAACTACAACAATCAAAACAACAACTTAGACAAATCTAGGTTTTGGACTAGAAATAAAAACAATGGAAATGAAGGTGGCAATGAACCAAATAATCCAAAATCCAAGCAGCCCGTGCTCACATTATCAGGAAATCCTCAAGCTACAAAAAATCCCAAAGGTGCTAACCCTGACACTAACGCTTGCGCACCTAATATCAATCAACCAAATACCAATAACACAAACAATACCAACAATAACACAAATCGAGGACCTAACAATAATTCACGGGGTACTACCAACACTTAACAAAAATGCATCTACACACCACTGGGTCAATCATTGGAGTCAGCATTCAAAGAACTCCTAGCAAACAAGATTATCTCTTTACCCACAATCAGCAACTACGAACCACAAATCAAACCACCTTGGTGGATTGACTCACACTTTTGTGATTTTCATCGCAACAAAGGTCATCAAACAAATGATTGCATGAGATTGAAAAACATTGTTCAAGACATGATTGATAGAGGTGATTTAACAGTAGATGGTCTCAAGACAAATGGTGACCATGGAGCTTTCAAGAATCCTCTTCCAAACTATAACAAAGATGGAGCTTCCACTTCAAATGATACCCGTGGGGCATGTATCAATCATGTTTACAATAACACCATTAATCATATATCAGCTGTCAACAATCATGTAAATGTCATCACAATCCGAGACCAACATAATCATGAATCAGTCAATGTAACCACCAGAGCTCAAAAATATGTCTTGAAAGGACATATGTCAACAACAAACACTGTACCCAAACTCCAATATGATCTAGTTAGCCAACTGCGCAAAACTCTTGCTCAAATATCCATACTAGAGTTGCTAAAACTTTCGCCAAAACACAAAGACATATTGGAACAAGCATTATTGGAAACAAATGTACCTCAAGATCTGGATACTGACAAATTCCAAGCCATGGTCGCTCATATGACGGGGCCTCATATTCTCACTTTTTCTGAGCACGACAATATCTCATTAAGCCATCCACATAATACTCCTCTCCATATTGAAGTCATTGTCTATAAACATAGAATCAAGAGAGTATTAATAGATGGAGGAGCTGGACTCAATATCTGTACCTTAAAACTTGTTCGTGCATTAGGGTTCTCTGAAGAGTCTATTGATCCCCGTAAAAAGATTACCATAAAGGCATATGATGATGAGGAAAGGTCATCTAAAGGAACCGTGATGTTGCCCGTTCAAGTTGGACCAGTGCAAAAAGATACTATATGTCAGGTCTTAGATATAGATCTTACCTACAATATTTTGTTAGGTCGATCTTGGATACATGAAATGCAAGCAGTGCCTTCTACATATCACCAATGTGTCAAATTTCGTTATAATGGACAAGAGATCTCCATATCTGCTGATCACAATCCATTTCAACATTGTAATGCAATGGGGGCAGCTCAAGACAGTTTGGTTCCCCATAATAGGGAAAAGCAGAGATCCTCAACATCAAATCTACAGACAGCAAAGCCTGAATCATTATCTGGAAATTTCAAATAGCAAATGCAAATTGAAGACCAAGGTATGGGAGAATACTCTTTGGAATCCCTGTGTTTGGCCAAATTACCGACATCACCCAAATCTCATGGATTGCCTACTACATCAACGCATCTGGTAACTCAGCCCATCACCAAATTTGATGGTACCTTCATCCAACTGGGCACTGTTAGCATAAGAAAATCAACAAGGAAAGGAATGGGCATTTTGACTTCTCTCCAAAATCTTTTTCTCAAAAGTCAACAATGCACAAATGAATCAAATCAAAGCACTTTTCCCCTTTTATAGGAGAAAATGAAATTAGGGTTAGGGAAATGGGCATGTAATTTGCTCGCGGTCTCCCTCATACCCTCAAGCACGTCAATTATCGGGAGATGAATCAATTTACACATTCCACCTAGTCAAAATTTTACAATGTAAAACAATTATCAAATCTAAAACAAATTTTCTAAATTTTGTTTTTGATTCATCTCCTAAGGGGGCATTATCTACATCAATTACCAAAACTAGGGCATGGCATATCTAAAAAGGACATAAATTTTTTATTTGATCATAAATCACAACGACACATCATTTTCTTTGAATTAACATGTGCACACACGTCACTTCAAAGAGGGGCAAAATGTAGACGTATAAAAATGACCATATTCCTAAATGAATATGTTATGTTCATTTCTTTATTTAATTAAATCTAATTTAATTGAATCACCCACATTCTTCTATTTAAATTAAGTAAATTACTCAATTTATTTAAATTAAATTCACTAGACTTCTTTTTACCATTTAATGAATAAATCATTTTATTCAATTAAATCCCTTCTATCCACTTTTAATTAAATTCAAATTTAATTAAATAGTTATCCTAAATTGAATAAATCAAATTTATTTAATTTCCCCAAATTGCAACCAAATTGAAGTAAATTCATTTTATTTCAATTAAATCCTATTATCCCTCCATCCACTTGTAAAATCCTACATCTCCCACTTGCCTCCTAAATCCTATTCCTAACCCCCTTCTAGACTCTTCTAAACACTTCTAATTAGCCTAACCCATCTACTAAAATTTGTCACATCCCTAAGCAAGGGGAGGTCACTTCTCAAATCCTCAAAGTCTTTGAAAACCTTTAAAGGCTTCAACCACTTAACTTTCCAAGTCTCCCAAACCATTAATGGTTAACTCAACCCTCTAGCATGATTAGAGACTTTCTCTAAACTTAACCTCCATGTAACCCAAGGGTCTCATCAAGCCTTCAATACTTTGACCATGGTTATCCCTTAATCTTTTGCACAAAAGTTTATCCTTAGGGTTAAAGCTTGATCCAATGGGTAATCCTAACTTAAACTTTAACCCTTACCCCTAGGATAACCACGAGGTCTTCTCAGGCATAATGCCTCTAACCCCTTTTCTCAACCCACCCTATGTTGACATTTGTCACCATTTCATTGGTGCCAATTACAAACATGGATCCCCAACTTTCAAACTTAGCCCTTGTTTAACTCTTTCAATCCTGACTATCCATTGCCTTGTTTTTGCTATAAATAGAGCTCTCATTCCTCCATTTTAAAAACCAAGTCTTTAGCATCATACTTATGCTCAAATACATTCAAGCTTTCATACCATTTTATGCTCATCATTTTAGCCTCTCTTTTAGATAGAAATTATTCTAAATATGCATGTTTAGAGTACTTTCTTTATCATTTAGCTTAAATCAGGGACTAATATAGTATGCTAGGATAGTCTTGTTTGCTAACCTTGTCATCTTATAACTAGTTTATTGCATTTATAGGATCATGCATAGCTTAGGATGCATCTCATCTTAAAATCAACAAAAGCATCCCTCATTCTTGCATTTGTCATCCCTAAACCATTTTGCTCAGTGATGTGAGAGCAAAAACATTGGTTTGAGGGACCTTGTGAGATAGAGAACCATGGAACCAACCTTGGGAAGCTGAGCCATACTTCATGACTCCATAGCTTGCACCAAGAAGTTTTGTGGGTGTGTGGACAAGTCTCCCTAGAACTCCATTTTTCACATTTTTAGTTCTATCCACCCAATTTTCCCGCATACATTGTAGTACCCCTACTAGTTTGAACTCATTAGACTCATATTTTATTATTGGTTGTTTTTCAGTGGATACATTACCATGACATATTATTCAGATTTTTTATGACATTATGTTTTATTTGGAGATGAGATGTATAATTTATTTGCAGTATTTCAGTACTTGTGATTTATGGCATTTTATGTATTATTGCTATGTACTGACATTTTACTTTATTTATGCAATGTGGAATTATATGTTGTGTGTTTGTGAGTGTATTGGATGCAAGGGGACGATTTTCCTCACTCATTTCGGTGAGACAGGGAACGTCGCGATTCTCCTTCATTGGTGTGTATGTCGTGTTTTCTATATTATATATATATATATGCATGTGTGGTTCGGTGATGTAGGATATTGTAGGTACAAGTACTGGGTAGGTACAGGGTATCATCTCCACCTGGCTTCACAGGTCTGAGCATGCCTTATATTTTCCGATGGAAGTGGAGGAGATAGTAGTTGACCCTATTTTACTCAGTTACACTCGTATGAGTGTCGTCAGTTAGTCGTTTTGTCAGTTAGTTTGGTCTTCGTATTTTGTCATTTTATCTTTTATGGGTAATTGCTTAAGATTTGTTTAATTTGAGTGTTTTTGTGGATTTAATTAATTAATTAATTAAGTTTATGAAATTATCTCATTATTGTATTGTTTATGCATTGAGATTATAAATTTAGTTAGTTAAAGAAATTATTAAATTAAGTTGCATGGAATTAAAAATATATTTTTATTTTAAAAATAAATTAGATTAATTGTATTTATTATTTTCTAAAGTTATAATTAAATAAATGAATAAAAGGATTAATTAGAATTAAAATATTGCTTTAATTCTTTATTTAGAAAATTAACTAATTATTGTTTTAATTCTTTATTTAGAAAATTAATTAATTGGAATTAAAGTACTGTTTTAATTCTTTATTTAGAAAATTAATTAATGTGCATGAGAAAAGAAAAGAAAGAATATTGTTTTTTTAATTATTGCATGTGATAAATTTAGAATTTAAAAAAAAAAAAAATTACTATTATTCTAAATTTAGGTTTTTTGTGAAAAAGTTATTGAACCTAGAATTTTAGTTTAAATAGGGGTTAGGTCTTTATTTTAGTTACCCAGACAGGAACACACAGGAACAGGTCAAGAATTTAGGTAAAGAAATTTATTGGAAGTTATTGAAGGGATTAGGGCTCTTCTACAGATTTCTTCCAGGAAAGCTATACCAGGTTGGATGATTTCTTAGTTGTGTGTTTTATTAAAAATATTTCTATTTGTCTCTGCTTGATGTGTGTGTAAAATAATTGTCAAATTCAAAACCCTCTTCTAGTGAATTTGAGTTTGTTTTAAAATCCATGTCTGATGGGAATTTCTAAGTTATGGGAAGTATGTAATTTTGTGAAAATTAGGATAATTGTTATAGATAATTTGTCGGATTTTATGATGCGTGGAAATTTGCAAGATTTGTGAGAAAGGGGTATTTACCTGAGAAATGGTTTTAATTACCTTAAGGAAATAAATTTAATTATACATTAAATTTATTTAGGTTAATTAATTTTTTTTTAAAAATGAAGAAGGATTGAAATTTTGTAAAAAGGGAATTATTGGAAATTTGTTATTATTGTTGTTAAAATTTTATTAAAATGAAATTATAAAAAAAATTATTGTTTTTTTTCTATTGTACTGTTTAAAAATAAAATAATTATTAAAAAAAATAAATTAAAAAATAAATAAATTAAAAATATATATATATATATATATATATATATATATATATATATATATAAATTAAAAAAAAATAAAAAATTAAAGCAAACTACCTATGGTAGCATCCGCTACCGGCGGTAGTACACAGTGCTACCTACGGTAGCAGTTCTACTGGACGGTAGTACTAGCTACCGACGGTAGCAGTGCTACCCGACGATAGCAGAGCTACCGGACGGTAGTACTAGCTACCGGCGGTAGCATAGGCTACTGTGACAGGGCCCTTTTGTAATTATTAAAGTGTTTTTTTTTTAATTTTTAATTAATTTCTAAACCCTGTCCGTTGTTTCGGGTTTCGTACCCAGGGGTTAGATTAATTAAATATTTTATGTATTATATTATATGTGTATATAAATAAATATATGTATATTCATATATGTGTTTATATATATATATTTAATATTAGACATGTTTCTTTTGGTAGTTATTATAATATTTTAAATGTTATTTTAAATATTATTTAATTACAATTTGGAATGTTAATTTAAATAAATATGTTGAAAATACATTGGGAGAATTATTTGTATTTTAAATCTTTTTGGACAAATGACAAAGTGGATGTTTTGGTATTAAAAAGTTGTAAATTCTTGTTATCTGGAAATTTGTAAATTGCATGTTATTTATGCTTTGGCTGTTTTTAAGGAAAGATTGTTTGTAATAGGATCTTGCGTATATTGTGTTCTCAGTCAAGTTTTATTTCATTGCAATTTTGATTAATTGTCATTGGGTCCTATGTTATTATTTCTCCTAGACCAGGTGTTGTTGTATAACCTATTTGATATGAGCCATTGTGTGTTTTTGTCCAAATGGTCAATCTTGGGTTGGTATTTGTGTATCCATCACCTGTGTTTGTCAGGATTGTTTATGGTTGCCTGTTTCACCATAGAGTTCTCATAGAGAGAAACATTTCATGTTAGTGTCCTAAGAGAGAGAGTGGCTTTCGAGCAGGGGCCGTGCCCAAAGTGGATGACAGGATAACCCATCGAAAGTTAGTTAAAAAGTGATAACCTAATAATTGATTAGGGGGTGGGTAGATGAAATATTAATTAAGATAAATGTGCCTTGTGCATAGATGAGTGCTTGTATAGGGCTCATGATGTTACGAGAAGGCCTGGAATGGCAAACTTACCACCTTGTGTTCACGAAAGGATTGGTAGGGTCCGCATGAGACTTAGTTGGAACCGGAGGCTCGGGAGAGGTTACCAGGAGAAACCCGAGTATGGGGGTCGGGACCTATGGAGGCTGTACCATGGTAACCATCAAGCTATGGGATGACACTCTCTTCTTAGAGTCACTAGTGTTTTGTGAGTTGTGTTACATGGATGGTTGTAGAGTCTTGTAGTCCTTTTGTACTTGTCTTACTTTTTTTGCTTCAGGGTTTTCTACTATCTCCTAGCACGGTGGGGTGGTTCCATTTTGAGATCACGTGGTCGGGTGGTAGTGCCACTTCCCATTAGATGTTCTGGATTGTATCTTCAGGTGAGGAAAGGCTTCGCTGGTGTTTCTTGGATCGTGGTTTATGTACCAGCTCTTGTTCAAGATCATTGTTCAGTTGATACCTTGTGGTCATTGTATCAGACTTTTATGTAACCTTGATATTGTATCTTTGTAACCAGTGGTATTATTGGAAGCCATGTATTTATGGATATTGTAATATTATTATGTCAGTGAAATGAATGTTATTGTTTTGATCTTATGTTTAAATGGTTTATGAAAATTGGATACATTGGAATACTTTTATTTCTTTATTATGAAATTTAGATGTATGTGTAGTTTTAAACTTAAGTGTTCAATTTATCTTATTAAATGGATTAACTGTGGTGTTAATATAATCTATGAAATTAATCTTCGTTGGTTACCCTTAGGAAAACTTATGATAGACTTCTGCTGTGTTGTTAAACATGCAATGATTATAGTTAGTACACTTAGTCTTTAACAAAAAAAATTATTACACCCTTTAGTTGCCTAGTTGTGTTGTTTTCCTTTAGGGTTCCTGGCGGGGCACTACATACATTTACCTACCCTTTCACTTGATTGGTTATTTTTGAATGGGTAGGTAAATTATATTAATAAATAATATATTCCTCGAAACTATACATGTTAGGTAAAATATATTGTTTCTTGGAATTTTCTGATTGGTCAAATATTTCTAAAGTTTGAGTTTGAATTTTTATTTAATTGATTTTCTATGAATGTTGTTGGGTTAATCATCCAACAGATTTTGGAAGTGGTTTTTGAATTGGATTGAGGAATTACTTGGAGGATTGGATTTGCTTGTGGATTTCTCTTCTTCAAATTTCAACCTTGTTTGCATTATGTTTGTAGGTTGGTTCTTCTTTTCCTGCAAATTTTCTTTTGCCAAAATTGTTAATGTCTTCACCATGATTGTGCAAAGATTGTTTGCTGTATTTTATTGAATTTGTTTTGGGAAATTTGGATTTGGGAATTGAAGGAACTAATTTGATTTGGAAGGAATTTGGGAAAGGAAATTTGCAGTTTATTAATTTCAAGTTTTGAAAAGCTTGCTGGAAGTGTTTTCTCTGTATTCTATGTGAGTGTTTATGATTTCTTCTCTGTGAGTTTTGAAAGGATCTTGAATTGGTTTTTAGAGTTATTTATCTCCATAGGTTGCATTCTTGTATCTCCTTTGCTTCAGAGTTGATTTATGTGATTTTTGGCTTTCCTATTGTTGTCGGGATCTCTCTGCAACTCACTGTGATCACTCATATTGGAGTGAAGTCCCTTTAGAAGAGTCTTGAGGTTTCAATTGAACCTTGTAAAAGCTTTTGCATTGTTCCTATGTGTTTCTTGTAGATGTTTTCATCTTCCTTTGAAGATATGCCTTCTAGGTGACATTCTGAGCATCTTAGGAGGAAGTTTATTATGTATTTTTTTGTCTGTGAGTCTGCATCTTCATGTTTGTGGATTCCTACTTCACCTACCAGACCTACTGGGTTGAGTTTGTGTGCCAGTTTTGACCCCTGTGCAGACCTGAGCAAGTACCTTAGCCTTTTGTGTTCATTTTTCTTGATTTTTGGCTCTTTTCCCCAAAACACTACAGAATCACCCTAGAACGTTGTCCAATGGACCAGGAACACTGGAGAATGAACTAGGGGTGCTTGGAAATGCACCCAGATAGCTGAGTCTTGAATTAAGAAAGCTTAATCATGAACTGAGAAAGCTGACCAAAACGTTGTCAAATGCACCCAAATTGTTGAGGAATGCTCCCAGAATGTTGTGGTGCATACCATAAATGCTACCCTACATACTAGGGGCACTAATCTACAAACCAAGAGCACTAAACTGCTCTGGAGGTCCTAAAAAGTTAGTTTTGAGCCATGTTTAGTGTCATTTTGGGTTTTGTGATTTCTCCAGAGGCATGTGTAGATTGTGATGACATTCTCAAATTTTTCCTTGATGTATATTTATCATTCATGATGTTTCTTGTGCTTCGGTAAGATAATTTATGCTATACCATTGAAGTATTTTATATGTAATGTATTAATTCTCTAGCGTGAGGGAGAATTCCTCGCTGTTGAGGTTTGATTATATGACTCCAGTGAGATGTGTTTTTCCTCACTATAGAGGATTTGATATGGATTTGGTTTCATTCTTGTATTGTATTCATGATTGGTTCTTTCTTTGTATTGTTTTGGTGAAGGCTCCTATCATGTGAATGGATTTATGTACTCTTTTGTGATCAGTTTGTTCTCAGTATGTTATGACTTCTTTTGTATCATTTGTGAAGCCTTCATGATGTTGTATTATGTTCCTTGGATGTATATTTTACCCTATGGTTATGGTCTGTGGTTGGGAGAGTGGGCTCTTGCATGTGTGGACCAGGGTATTGAGCATTAGGCCTCTAGGAGGGGGTCTAGACTTGTTGGAACCACATGAAGAGTTAATTGCAAGTGATAATCTTAATAATTAATTAGTGGGTTTGGGTATCTAGGAATTCACTAAACAAGATAACAATTGGTTATGGTACCCCTCCTCATAACCCTTGAGTGTAGCTCAAGATGAGCTTGGGAAGATCGTTGGAGCGGTAAACCTATCTCCCTTTAATGGCTCCAAGGTGGAGAAGGTTCCACATGTCTATCAAGGTGAGACTTGTCCCCTTCTATTATGAAGATAGCATGTGATGACACTCTTCCCTACATGCACATCCATTATCCATATGCCTTTGTTGTTGTTATCTATGCCTCTGGAAGTTTATTAATTTATGTTTTAGTTGTGTGATGTGATTTGATCTTCAATTCTTGATGTTTTCATGTGGATGTCATGTTGAGTCCCTTGGTAGTTAGGGGTCAACCTAGGTCTTGAGTGTGAGTTGGAACCCCATGTCATCTCCTAGCATGGGGGGTGGTTCCTATTTGATTCCATATGGTCGGGTGGTTTGATGCCTTCTTCCATTGGGATGTTTTTCTTGGATGCATCGTGCATGGATTGGATTCTTGGATTCTTCATTATGTGGATATTCTTGGAGCTGATTTCTATGTACTTGGAATGGAAACATTGTATCATGATGATTTGTATATGTAAAAGAGATTATGTATCTTTGGTTATGTATCTTGATGTATTTGTAGAGGAAATTGAAATGGGATATGATTTAGTGGGTTAGGAGAAGTATTCATTGATCATTCCTTGATATATTGGATATTCATTATGTAATAAGAATTTATGAGTTCTATGGGAAAAAGGAAAGAGCTAGCATATATGTATTTGTGTTGCATTTGGATTCGTGAAATGGAATTATAATATGTAATCCTATGGAATAAATGTTAGAAAGAATAGTAATTGTTGTTTTGATTCTTATCTAAGTAAATAGGAGTTATCTAGATGAGATGCTTAAATAGATCTATGATACATTTATGATAAATGAAAGTATTGGTATTAGGAACATTAGGCTAGTGTTCAAAATGAACCCCAAAAAAGTAAATGTAAAAGAGTTATGCATATGTGTTATTGTTTATCCTAGTTGTATGAAAAGTAAATGGTTAGTTGGATGATAGAATATGATGTCCTAGATGGATTATGATGTGTTAGATTATATTCCAAGTAGTGACATTGAGATACCCTAGGGAATGGATATAATTGTAAAAGTTTATTTGGTGATATGTTAATGATTTATTCTGCTTGTGTAATGTGGTTCTATGGTAATGATCATATTGATATATGTGAACTTGTAAGTAGTTAATGTTGCATTATTGTATGAATAGTGATAGCATAGATGTAATGGTTTTTAAAAAAAAATTATCTCCATTTGTTAGTAGATTATGGATTATTTCTCTAGGGTATTTTGGTGGGCATTACAACTACACATTTGAATCCTAATAGCAATATTGTAAATTTTGTAATATTAATAATTAAAATCTTATTAATTCTTGCATGCTAGAAATTCTAGCAAACAATAGTTCTAAGTCATTAATTTTTATTATAAGTACTTGTTTAATTATTTGAAAATAAATTTTATTTTTAATTGATTAGAAAAATAGATTTCCAATTTTTTTTGAGACGATTGCTACTAGCTTCCATTATATCAATTCCAAAATAAAAGAGTTACATTTTCTTTGTGCATTTCTATAGATTATAGTTCCTATGATCCTACATGATTTTATATGAAAAGAAAGTTCTTAACCCCTTGTCTAGCTCATATATTCTTTCAAGTTGTCTTGTAGAGAGCAAATCATTGTTTTGCTAATGAATTTGGATAATTGCTCCTTATTTTTCTTGATGATACACTCTCAACATAGTTCAGTTGCTTCAATCGACTTTTTGTTATTATGTATCTTTTTATAATCAATGTGTCAAAGCATAATCAAGTCTTTAATGATTTCTTGAACCCTAAGTAGATTTTCAAATATTAACATGTATATTTCCTAATAATTTATTTTTTTTAAATGTCATTTATATAAAATGTTATAGTGAAAATATTTTAGTTGTCATTGAAATCCATGCATAACTTTTTCTTTTTAATTTAATAGATAAGTGGTACATAGTGTTTCATTGATTATTAATTAATTTTGTACATATTTTTCTTTATTTTTATATTTACAAAGCATGATAAGTATTAAATCACTATTTATTATTTATTTTTTTAATTTATAAAAAATAATTATAAAATATTATATAAAATATTGTCAACATTCTTCATCAATTACAAATACTATAAAAAAAATGGATATATTAAATTGGCACTAATGGTGCGATCTCATGAGGGGGCTTAAGCTACTATTTTCATGGAGGAGGTCCCATGAAACAAAAAAATTATGCTGCAAGATTATTTAAAATCTTTTCCTAAAAAATAACAACCCTTACTTTTTAGGACTGTATATTTCAGTGGGTGAAATTGAGGCGGGGCTAGAAATTGGCCCACCAACTTGGGAATGATATGTCATTTCAACTCAGTTTAGATTGTTGTTAAAAAATAATTTGAAGAGAAAATACATTTTTTATTTGTTTTTATCACTCCATAAAGTATAGAACACAAAGCTACTCTATTCATGAAACCACCTTCCTTAAATTTAGGAGCTTAAATTTTTAAGCTGGACAATACTAAAAAATTCATGAGACCAACAACTTTTAAATATTCCTAAAAAATCTCAGCAGCTCCAGCTCTATTTTTTAGGAAGCTCCCCTCCATGGGACCCCATCCGAAGGGAGCCAAAATTGAAATACAAAAGGTTTGCATAAACCATATTTTAAAGGCTAAAAAATTTCCCTACTCAAAGGCTATTTCCTAGATCTAGAGCTCTAACTCGACAACCTCTTTCATCTCCAGCTCAATACGACAACCTAGAGCCAGAGGGAGAGCCAACAATTGGGGTTCACCAATTGCTCTTGTCATTCCTGCGATATCCTTTAGCAATTCAATATATTTGATCACCTACAACCTACATGCTTCATCATCCTCTCTTACTCGCCATATTAGGAATCAGACCCAAGGCTCCTTGTATGGAAAATTTAATCATGGTCATGCACCCTTAGAAGGTTGGAGCCCAAATCCAACCACCACCATATTCAAGTAGCATTGCATGTATAACTTAAAATGAGGCTTAAATAGCTTATGCATTAGCAATTTCACAAATCTCTTATCCTCCCACACTTGTAGTAACTATGCCATGAACAAGGAAGCTATGTCACTATTAACTTGAAAGCAGTAAGATGAGCACAAGAAATTATCCCACAATATTTCTTTGATGACCTCCAATGCTTTTAGCTCTAAGGTGTTAAAAGTATTTCATAGGTGATGGTCTTTGATATTATCTCTAAAGACCATCTGTTGCTCTTTTAAACTAAGGTAGATCATGCATTCCATGTTGTGTAATGCTTCCACAAGTATTATCTAGGAAGAAATAATTGATCTACTCTCTTAGGTGTCATCCACTTTAACTCTTTACTTGTGTTCTTCTTAAATTCCCCTACCTTCAAAAATCTTATTTTGCATACCTTTCTCACTCAAAAGTAAATCAAGGTTTGCCAAATCCACACATCGATATAGTCTATCATCAAATCAACTGCCAATTTTGCTATTTTGAAATCATGAGGTTGGCCTATAATTTTTTCTCTTCCCTAGTATTGCACAAGAATAAAAGGGATGCATATACTTAGAATAATTTAGTGACAAGTTATACAGATAATTTAGTAACAAGTTATAACTTTCAATCCCTATGATGGTTATTATACAAAAATACTTCCAAATTGGCTTTGAGAGTTTTT
This sequence comes from Cryptomeria japonica, assembly GCF_030272615.1. Taxonomy (NCBI): domain Eukaryota; kingdom Viridiplantae; phylum Streptophyta; class Pinopsida; order Cupressales; family Cupressaceae; genus Cryptomeria; species Cryptomeria japonica. Next base: position 131,840,305 of record NC_081414.1, read on the forward strand.
GGACATTGCAAAGAGCATGAACCTAATAGTTTACATTGAGCCTAAGAAGTGAGAAAATTCCAACTTCACCCAATACAGGATTAAATATCTAAAAGAGGTATTTTGATTGGATCTCTCCCTTAGTAGAGAGTGTAGTGAGGAAGGTCATTAACAAGATTTGTTAACATAATTTTCACAAAATAGGATGAATAATACTATGGAGCTTATATATTCCTATATATCATTATGGAAATCACTAGGGATGTTGGTGTTGGCATTATGGATGTGGATGAATTGATTATGTGTTGCAGTGATGTTTTGGCATTGATGTCAACACTAGCTATTATGGTTGGATATGGGCAGACAAGTCTTGGTTACCGGTAGAAGATCTAGTGTTTCCGGCAGAAGAGACTATATGTTGGACACTTCTGACATGTTTGGATCAGTGATGTATATTTGATTTCATGTGTTATATGCTCCATGAACATGTTTTGGTCAGTTGGTATTGGCTTGGTAATCGGATGCTATCATACACTTTGGTAAACCCTTACCGACACTAGTTTAAGGCTTTACCCGCAAAGCTTTCATTAAGGAATCGTGACAGGATGCATAGTTGGTGTTGGTGGATAGTCGGTGTTCTTTGATTATGCTTCAACTACTTGAAGACATTTCTTTGGCATGGTGGACCCATAATAGGTCTGGTACCTATCTAGGTTATGGACCGATATCATGCTAACATGTACTCTACATGTTACTGGGATGTTTTGAGAGGATTTAAGGATTTGTTGTTCTTGTTTTGGTCTTAAGCCGACATGACTTATCATTGTAATATGAAATTATGTAATCATATTATTGTCATATATTTTAGGTGGCCGACCTAATTAGTTTAGGCCTTAGGGTTTGTATAAATAAGAGGTAGAAACTCTTTGTAATGTATCATGGTTATTGGAAAATTCATGGTCAAGGAATGTAATGTGTGAATATTGTATTATCATTCAGGAAGAGGAGTTGGTCAATCATTGATGATCGAATTGGATTCAGAAGAGGATTTAATCCTCCAACACTGAGCTTAACTGGGACTATAATTAGGCATGGTTGATGCTATTTCTAGTAGTTCACTCTATTAGATTGTTGTCCATTTATCTTGAGATGGTTGTAGCCTCTCTGTAGTCAGTGAGACTCTTTTGTAATGAGCAGTACGCTCTAGGAAGTGTGCCTTCCTGCAAGTGTAGGCCCCTCATTGTAACACATACTTTCTGCAAAAGTATCATCTGACTGTGGGTAGGCTTCCCACCATAGTTTTTCCCTTTCTAGGTTTTCCACGTACAAATCATGGCGTTATGTGGCATGGTTGCTTTGCATTGATTTTCAAGTTAATTGTTAAGTTGTATTATTTACTAGTATCTGTTCCTACCGGCATCTATATATGTTTTACCAGTACTTGATTTGTTTAAGGTTGTATTGTGGATTAAAAGTTATAATCTGTTAACAAATGATTCACCCCCCCCTCTCAGTTGTTCACCGGTTATCCTAACAATTGGTATCAGAGCTTTGGTCCTCTTTTGTAGAAGCTTAACCGCTTGTGGTAGATCCTATGGCAACTAACACTTCTAATCCACCAACAACTACTTTCAAAAGAGAAATCTCTAAGCTTGATGGAACAAATTATGGGATATGGAAAATTTGAATGGAGACTCATTTTAGATGTCTTGGCAAGGATATTTGGGAGATCACTCAGAAAGGATACACACCTTATGATTTGGTATCTAACAATCCTGCTCCTGCAAACCTAGATAAGAATATTGAAAATGATTGCAGAGCTAGAGAAGCCCTCTTGTGTGCACTTACTGATCAGCAGATCATGGGATTGACTGATAAATCATCAGCTAAGGTTATGTGGGAAAAATTGCAAACTTTGAATGAAGGTGACCTACTATCAAAATTGCTAAACTTGATGGTTACCAGGTAAGATATGAAAACTTGAAAATGGAAGATAATGAAAGAATTATTGTGTTTATGGAAAGAGTAAATGAGATTGTTATGGGAATTCAATGTTGTGGAGGATTTCTAAGTGAAGATGAATTAGTTTCCAAAGTCTTGAGAGCCCTTCCATTGGCTTACAAGATGAAGGCAACTACAATTAATGTGTTAAGAATAATGGCAAGCACTTCAGTTAACAGAGACATTCTGATTGGGAAATTATCTGCTTTTGAGCTTGAAGAATTTGGATCTTCTGGAGCTGCAAAGTCTGAACCTGCTTTTCATGCATCATCATGAATATCTACTAGCAAAAGTGATTAGAAAGCCCTATATGCAAAAGAATTGGAAGACATGGGGAAAGAAGATGAAGAACTTGAGCAACTTGAAGCCTTATTTGCTAGAAGACCTAAAGGACCAACTGGAAGTAAGTATGAAGGAAAAGCACCTTTTAAATGTTTTGCATGTAATAAGATTGGTCATTTTGCATCTAGATGTCCTAAAAGGAATGCAAGGTTTGAGGGAAGAGTTAAGAAATCTTTTAAGCCTAACCCGAATAGATATAGATTCAAGAAAAGAAAACAATGCTACATAGAAGATGAGGAAGGAGTAAATGATGACTCTGGAGATGAACCGACAGAAGACTTTGCTAGTGGATCTAGAAATGGAAAGGAATGGGTGTTCTATGCTTTGAAGGAAGATGAACCGGAACTGGCTATCAAGAATGAAGAAAAGGCCCTGGCAGCAAAAGTTGAAGATAAGGATGAATGGGTAATTAATAGTGGATGCTCACATCATATGACTTGAGATAAAGGGAAATTTCTATCCTTGCAAGAATACAATGGCAGTCAAGTTAGATTTGGAGATGACAAGGCATGTATGATCAAAGGTAGAGGTATTATTTCTTTGGATGTCAAGCATAATACTGATAATGTCTATTATGTAGAAGGTTTGAGGCATAACCTTTTGAGTTTTGGTCAAATGGTTGATAAGGGTTTTCAACTTTAGTTTAAAGATAAAAAATGCAAAATCATTAACAAGACTGGTTTGGAGATTGCAACCGGTATTCAGACAGGAAGTAATATCTTTCACCTAAACATTGGTAATAAGACATTGCTCATATTAATGAGAGTTGGCTATGGCATAAGAGGTTGTGTCATGTTAATTTTGATTGTATCATTAAGATCAGTTCAACTAAGGCAGTTAGAGATATACCTAAGATTATGAATCCTCATAATTCGGTATGTAAGGAATGTTAATTGGGTAAGCAAGTCAGAAGTTCTTTTAAGAGCATACATGATAAATCTAATGATGTACTTGATTTGATTCACAGTGACTTATGTGGTCCAACAAGGACTAGAAGCTTTCAAGGTGATAGGTATTTCATGTTGATTATTGATGACTATTCTAGAATGATCTGGGTGACTTTTCTAAGGGAGAAGTCTGAAGCTTTTGAGAAACTCAAGATCTTTAAAGCGAAGGTTGAAATAGAAACTGGATTGAAAATCAAATGTCTAAGATCAGATCATGGCGGTGAGTTCACTTCTCATGAATTTAACAATTATTGTGAGACAAATGGAATTAGGAGACAACTATCTACACCTAGGACTCCTCAGAAAAATGGAGTAGTTGAAAGAAAGAACAAAACCATTTTGGATGCAGCAAGATCTATGATGATGGAAGCCAAATTGCCTCATATCTACTAGAGAGAAGCAGCGAGTACAATAGTCTACACATTCAACAAAATTCACATCAAAGGTGAAACCAGTAAGACCCCTTACGAACTATGGTGTGGACATACACCTACTGTTAAATATTTCAGAATTTTTGGAAGTAAATGCTATATCAAAAGGGATGATTCAATAGGAAAGTTTGATCCTAGATGTGATGAAGGGATATTTCTTGGTTATTCAATTCAGAGAAAAGCATATAGATGTTATAACAAAAGATTGCAGAAAATTGTGGAGAGTGCTAATGTGAAAGTGGATGAATAGTATAAAAATCATTCTATATCATCTGACAGGAAACCAATAGTGGAAATGATCATAACTGAACTGGCAATGCCTCAACTGGTACCGAAAGCTGAGACAGTTACACCAGCACAATCAGAAAATTCAATTGTGACTGATGATCAGAGCAGTAAACCTGAAGTTCAAAAGACACATAGGTATGTAAGATTAAATCATTATGAAGATCAAATTATTGGAGATAGACACAAGGGGGTTATGACAAGAATAAAACTGGCAAATGAAGAGGTTTGTCTTATTTCTCAAGTTGAACCGGAAACTGTTATTGAAGTTTGTAAGGATAAACATTGGTTAAAGGCTATGGAAGATGAATTAGATCAAATAGAGAAGAATGAAACTTGGTCTTTAGTTTCCCGGCCTAAAAATAAGAATGTTATTGGAACTAAATGGGTTTTTAGGAATAAAATGAATGAGGATGGTCAAGTTGTAAGGAACAAGGCTAGATTGGTTTGTAAAGGATATTCTCAAATGGAAGTAATTGATTATGGTGAGACATTTGCACCTGTATCTAGAATTGAAGCTGTTAGACTATTTCTTGCCTATGCAGCTTATAAGAATTATAAGGTTTATCAAATGGATGTTAAATGTGCATTTTTAAATGGTGAGCTTGAGGAAGAAGTTTACATTGAGAAACCTGATGGATTTTCACTGAGAGATGATAAAGATATGGTTTGCAGATTGAAAAAAGCTTTATATGGTTTGAAATAGGCTCTTAGAGCTTGGTATGCAAGGTTGGATAAAAATATTTTCAAGCTTGGTTTTACTAAAGGAAGTGCTGATAGTAATCTATATTATAAGATCACTAATAATGCTATTTTGATTATTGAAGTTTTTGTTGATGATATCATTTTTGGAGGAGAAGATAAACTATGCATGGAATTTGCTAACAACATGAAAAACAAATTTGAAATGTCCATGATTGGTGAGATGAATTTTTTCTTAGGTTTGCAGATTACTCAAACTGACAAAGGGATTTTTATCTGTCAAACAAAGTATCTGAAGGAATTGTTAAAGAAGTTTGGTATGGAGAATTCCAAACTGGTAAATACTCCTATGGCTACAAGTGAGAAATTATCTATCAAGGATACTTCTACACCAATAAATCCGACAAGGTATAAGGTCTATGATTGGTGGTCTATTATATCTAACTCAAACAAGACCTGATGTTATGAATGCAGGAAGTATTGTTTCAAGATATTAAAGTAATCCTAAAGAAAATCATGAATGTGCAGTAAAGAGGATATTCCGGTATTTGCAAGGAACAACAGAATATGGTTTATGGTATTCCAGAAATGATGATTTCACTTTATGTGCATATACTGACTCAAATTGGGTAGGTGATACCAATGACAGGAAGAGCACTTCTAGTGGATATTTATTTCTTGGAAAGAAACTGGTTTCATGGATCAGCAAAAAATAGTCATGCATTTCTTTATCTACTGCAGAAGCTGAGTATGTTGCAGCAACAACTAATTACACTCAAGTCTTGTGGATGAAGCAAATGTTGAAGGATATCAGGGTAAATTGTAGTAAACCGATAGTTATCTACTCTGATAACTCTGCAACTATTAACATGTCTAAGAATCCAGTATCTCACTCTAAGACTAAGGATATATCAATAAAGTATAACTTTATGAAGGACAAGGTTGAAGCAAAGGAAGTCAAATTGGTTTATGTGAACACTAAAGAACAAATTGCAGACATATTCACTAAACCGTTGTCTAGGGAATCATTTGAGTATTTGAGAGACAGGTTAGGCATTTCTTCCCCTCCTGTAGAGACTTGATTGATGAAATTTGTCATCAGTTCGGCATGTGTTATCATAGATACTATTCATTCTGACACTGATGAGTGGTGCTACTACTCAGGGGGAGTAGTCAGCTTTGAGATTCAGAGGTTTATATCATTTCTTTGATATTCTTGTTAGATTTTTGGCATTGATGTCAAAGGGGGAGTGATAGTAATGTGAAAAATCATTCAGAACCTTACAAAGATATCATTCACAAGGGGAGAGCTATTGATTGTTGGTTGTCTTCCATAGGGAGAGGCTTGTTTGGCATTTCTTGGTACTTAAATGTTTTTCACATCTAGTGTTGCCATCAATGCCAAGGGGAAGATTGTTGGCATTATGGATAAATTGATTATGTGTTGCATTGTTATTTTTTTCATTGATGTCAACACTAGCTGTTATGGTTGGTTACCGATAGACAAGTCTTGGTTACCAGTAGAAGACTAGTGTTTCTGACAGAAGAGACTATCTTTTGGACACTTTCTATATGTTTGGATCAGTGAAGTATATTTGATTTCATGTGTTATATGCTTCATGAGAATGTTTTGGTTAGTTGGTATTGGCTTGGTAATCGGATGCTATCATACACTCTAGTAAATCCTTACCGACATTGGTTTAAGGCTTTACTGACAGAGCTTTCATTAAGGAATCATGACAGGATGCATAGTTGGTGTTGGTGCAGCTTCTTCATGGATTTCAGGATGTTGAAGATGTTCTTTGATAGTGCTTCAACTGCTTGAAGACATTGCTTTGGCATGGTGGACCCAGAATAGGTCTGGTACCTATCTAGGTTATGGACTGGTATCATGCTAATGTATACTCTACACGTTACCGGGATGATTCGAGAGGATTTACGGATCTATTGTTGTTGTTTTGGTCTTAAGCCAACATGACATATCATTGTAATATGAAATTATGTAATGATCTTATTGTCATCTCTTTTAGGTGGCCAACCTAATCGGTTTAGGCCTTAGGGTTTGTATAAATAAAAGTAGAAACTCTTTGTAATGTATCATGGTTATTGGAAAAGTCATGGTCAAGGAATGTAATGTGGGAATATTGTAATATCATTCAGGCAGAGGAGTTGGTTGATCATTGTTGATTGAATTGGATTCAGAAGAGGATTTAATCCTCCAACACTGAGCTTAACCGAGATTGTAATCAAGCATGGTAGATGTTATTTCTAGCAGTTCACTCTATTGGATTGTTGTCCATTTATCTTGAGATGGTTGTAACCTCTCTGTAGTCAGTGAGACTCTTTTGTAATGAGCAATATTCTCTAGGCAGTGTGCCTTCCTGCAAGTGCAGGCCCCTCATTGTAACATATACTTTCTACAGAAGTATCATCTGACTGTGGGTAGGATTCCCACCATGGTTTTTCCCTTTCCAAGTTTTCCATGTACAAATCATGGTGTTATGTGGTATGGTTTCTTTGCATTGATTATCTAGTTAATTTTTAAGTTGCATTGTTTACCGGTATATGTTCCTACCAACATCTGTATATGTTTTACTAATACTTGATTTGTTTAAGGTTGTATTATGGATTAAAAGTTATAATCTATTAACAACTGATTCACCGCCCACCCCCCCCTCTCAGTTGTTCACCCATTATCCTAACAGTTGGGATAGTATGAGTGATGGAATAATCATATATCTAAAGGATCACATGTAAGACCAAGCTATCTAGTGTTATTGGTATATACTTGTTTGATTGGAGTAATAGATATTTGAGTAGTTTTTATCCTTTTGAATATGAGGTATCATTGGAAGTAAATGGAATCCTATGAGCAACCAAGGATGGCCTTATGGTACAACCATGGTAGGAGGGTCCTTAAGGAGAAGAATCTAGACCATGCAACAAGAGTAAACACAATAGAAACAAGACAATATTATGGAGACAATGCTGAACAGATTGAATTATATCATGGAAATCATTTATAATCTATCAGCAACATGCGGGTTACCAGATTTGGCTCACTGGCATAAGTACGTACTCAAATACAATATCAGTCAACTCCAAACCTCTTAATCTCAAGATAGATCTTCTATGTTCTAAGAACTGATTTCTACAAGCTCAATTACATTGATTTATATGCTCAAGAGGGATCCGCATCAGCCCAAGAAGAATCAAATGCCAATGAACAAAATGAAATATGTAAAACCACCAGGTCGGCCTCCGCCAAAGAGAATCCTTTGAAAAATCCAAAGGATGAAGTGCAGACCAAATAGAAGGTCAACCACACACCAAGGAACGTCAGAAACCATGAACTAAAGCTTTGCAAGCTATAGATATGATCCACAAGATTCACCAATAGCCAAAATAGGTCCAAGAGGTTCCGATGTTCTAAGCCAAAAAAATTGTCTTGGATTTCGGAAGCGATAACTTGTTGGGAAAAGATCCAAACGTCCCGTAGACCAAGGATAAGGAAAATGGACATGTCCATAATCTACATCTAGCTCCACAAGATATGGTGAGCAAATGCCAAGAAACGCAAAATGAAATGATGAAACTACAAAATAGGAACAAATTGAAAAGAAACTATTTTTTGGTTGATGCAAGATTGCCAAGAACCAATGGTGCTCTTGCATCACCTTATCACTAGTTAATTGGTTGAGTTTAATGAAACACTAGGAGGGGCTCTTACAAAGGTGTGATGGGATCGAATTAAGAGTGGCATAAGTTCGTAATTTAATTTTTTCTCAAGAATATGGCTATTCAAAGGAGTGTTGAAGAAAATATTGAGGAACCTAGACAAATCTTGTGCTTTATCTACTCTTTTTGTATTCTAGGCAATAAATATTTTTATGCTAATTTTAATTACATATAAAAAATAGAGTAGCCCTCCACAATCATATTTATGTAGACCAAAAACTATTATATTATAAATTTTATTTATTTATAAAATACATATAAATATTTAAATTATAATTGTATAATATTTGATTATTATTAGGGATAATGCAATATTCTATATAAATTTAGATAGTTTGGAAATTACCATGGGAGACTTTAATTTCAACATCCACAAATAAAATCAAATTACGAAAATTTTAAATAATATGTGTAGACGTATAAAAATGACCATATTCCTAAATGAATATTTTATGTTCATTTCTCTATTTAATTAAATCCAATTTGATTAAATTATCCACATTCTTCTATTTAATTAAATAAATTATTCAATTTATTTAAATTAAATTCACTATACCATTTAATAAATAAATCATTTTATTCAATTAAAACCCCCCTATCTACTTTTAATTAAATTCAAATTTAATTAAATAGTTATCCCAAATTGAATAAATCTAATTTATTTAATTTCTCCAAATTACAACCAAATTGAATAAATTAAATTATTTCAATTAAATCCTATTATCCCTCCATCCACTTGCAAAATCCCAAACCCCTTTCTAATCCCTTCTAGAATCTTCTAATCAACCTAACCCCTCCTCTAAACTTTGTCACATCCCTAAGCAAAAGGAAGTCACTTCTCAAATGGCTTAAAGTCTTTGATAACCATTAAAGGTTTTCAACCTTCAACCACCAAAACCCTTAAAGTCTTTGAAAACCATTGAAGGCTTCCAACCTTCAACCACTTAATCCCTAAAGTCTCCAATAACCATTAATGGTTAATTCAAACCCTCCCACATGGTTAAAACATTTGTTTTGACTCAACCTCTATCCAACCCAAGGGTCTCATCAGACCATTAATGCTTTGACCATGATTATCTCTTAATCATTTGCACAAAGGTTTATCCTTGGATTAACTCTTAATCCATTGGGTAATCCTAACTTAGACTTGACCCTTAGCCTTTAGATAACCATGAGGTCTTCTCAGGCCTTTAATGCCTCCAACCTCTTCTCTCAACCCAACCCTATGTTGACACTTGTCACCATTTCATTGGTGCCAATTGTGCACATGGATCCCCAACTTTCAAACCTGACCCTTGATTAAACCATTCAATCTTGACCATCCATTGCCCTGTTTGTGCTATAAATAGAGCTCTCATTCCTCCATTCTTAACAATCATCTTTCAAATTTGAAGCATTATACTTATGCTCAAATACTTTCAAGCTTTTTCATATCATCTTTATGCTCCTCATTTAGCCTCTTTTAGATCAGGATTTAGACTAAATATGCATGTTTAGTGTACTTTTTTATCATTTAGCTCAATCATAGACTAAATATATTATGCTAGGATAGTGATCATACTAACCTTGTCATCTTATCATCTAGTTTATTGCATTTTAGTATCATACATAGCTTAACATCTATTTCATACTAAATTTAGTAAAGCATCTCTCGTTCTCATATTTGCCATCCCTAAACCATTTTGCTCGGTAATCTGAGAGCAAAAACGTTGGTTTGAGGGACATTGTGAGATAGAGAACCATGGGACCCTCCTTGGGAAGCTGAGTAACACTACGTTACTCCATAGCTTGCATCAAGAAGTCCTGTGTGTGTGTGGACTAGTTTATAACATAATTTTCACATATTAAGTTTTATTCGCCCACTTTTCCCGCATACATTTCTGGTGCATGTGTGTTAGCACTGGGAGTAGTATTTTTAGGATTTTTCGTGTTCTGAGGATTTCCAGATAATGCAAGCACTGGTTGTTTTGATTTAGGATCATGTGATTCTTTGTTGCCTTCGTTCTTGTTTCGAGTCCAAAATTGAGATTTGTCAAAGTTGGCGTTGTTTTGGTTATTGAAGTTTGATGAGTTTGTTCCTTCCTTGTAGAATTTGAGTGTTCTTTTTTTGACACATGCTTCCTCTACTTGAATGCCATTTTCAATTAATTTAGCGAAAGATGGTATGCATTGAAGTTTTAGTCTGTAACTCATTTCGCCATTCAAGTTATCAATGAAGATTTCCATTTTCTCTTTTTCAGGAATATCTCAAGGATATCTGGAGACCATGCGTTGCCAGCGTTGAAGGAATGCCATGAATGTTTCATTGTTATTTTGTTTGGTGTTACAAACATCTAGCATGGTTATGGCATGTTGGATGTTGTAGGAATAGTGGGTGATGAATTTGTTAACCAACTCATCAAATGATCTGACAGGTGGTGAAATTTTGGATAACCATTCCATAGTTTGCCCACCCAAGCTTATGGGGAATAACCTCATCAAATAGGTGTCATCATGAGCGAATTCAAGGCTTAGTGTGCAAAATTTTCATACATGATCTCGGGGATCACTTTTCCCATCATATTTATCAAATTTGGGAACATCCGAGTTTGGAGGAAAAGGCACCATGTTCAAGCTTCTGTCAAATGGATAAGGACAGATTTCGTTTAAAGAGTACCGCACTGTTGTCCCTTGTTGTATATCCTGTATTTGCCTTTGCAATATTTGCATTTGTTGAGTAAGAGCAATCAAAGGTGCATTGTCTTGCCGAGGAAAAAGTTCTTGCCTTGTATTGGTTCTTAGCTGAAAAGGCGTGGTAAATGGTATATGTTGCTCTAGTGTTTCTAGCTCAGGTATACGCATTTCTGGTATGCGTTGTTCTGGAGTGTGTTGTTCAAAGTTATGTTGTTCAAGTATGCAAGTTTCTTCTTCTCTGTTTTGTTCTTGGTATGCATATTGCCGAGATCCGGTTTGAAAAATATTTGGGTCGAAATCTTTAGGAAGTTTAACGCCCTTGCTTGTGAGCATCAACAGATATTTTTCCTTGTCATTTTCCATGAGCTTTTCGACAAGTTTTTGGAAGGTGGGATTTACTTGACATTCCCTAAGAAGGGCTTCAGTAATTTCAGGTTCTTCTACGGGTGGAACTTCAAAAGGATTTGATAATCTTCGATTCATATTAGATTCAGCGGGTGTCTTGCTTTGTTTGTTACTTTGAGAGCGATTAACAGGCATTTTAGTAGAAGCTTTCAGTGATGAAAGGGACAAAAGCCTCCTCGATGTGTTGCTCGGGCGTTGGTGGTTCTAGTCAAGATGTGTTATATGTGATGCACTCGTCGGGCAAGAATGCTAGATTGATTTTTCCACCGCGGTTTATGGTTTGATTAAAAGCAAACTTTTGACAGTATGCTCTTGTCTTCAAGGGTTCTTTGTCAAATTCGCTAGATTTGTTTTGGATATAATGTTTGACGTGATGAAGGAATACCCGATGAGATTTGAAGAGTTGACGATTGATGTATAAAAACTTATTTCTCTTGATGAATTTGGAAAAACTAGGTTGTCGTTTCTTTAACGTGATGTTACGATAGAGGTTCTTTCTTCTCAGAATAAGGGGATTAGTCATGCAAGAGTGACCAATGATTTCCTTTGATTGGTTTGGATTCAGTTGATTCTTGTTTTGGAAATTTCAAATCTTACTTTATCAGAGTGAAGGCTGCCCCTTCACAATAAAGTGTGTCAAATGATATGGATAAAAGCTTCCCGATCTGAAAACTAGATTTGACGATTTGAGAATTTTAAACAAGTGTTTTGAGATAGAAATCCGTAAGATGGTAGAGGATTTTGATGACATTGATGATGAAAATTTTCTGGATTATGATAGGAGAGACATCCTCTATTGTGCGATTTGTTTAGGACTCAGACAACTTTGTTTGACACAAATTTAGCTTGAAAAAAGTTTTTAATAGTTTGTTTTTGTCACTCTGGTTTGATAAAAGACGATTTTTGATGAAAAATTCTTCTAAAATGTTTTTGAAATTTTCAAAATTTTTCAGTTTTGGACTCTCTATTTTTCGGCCTTGGATCACATGCTAAAACAAAGTTTACATGCGCTACTGAATTTATCTGATGCGCTAAAGGAATGAGCACACATGCTAATCTTCCCCTAGATACACGCTAAAGTTTGGATTTTGGAAAATTTTTGTTTTAACCGGTGAAAACTCTACGCGCTATACTGGGCTTTACACGCGCTAACTGTTGGAGTATATGCGCTAAAATATGGTTTCCACGCGCTAAGCTGTTTCTTCCACGCGCTAAAGTTAGGACTGTTTAAATTTGCTGTTGAATTTTTTTGAAAAAGTTACGTGCTACACTGGGCCTGTGAAGTGCTAACTGTTTTGTTTTATGCGCTAATTATTGGTTCCCACGCGCTAAAAGGTTTCTGCTATGCGCTAGACTATGTTGTGGATGCACTAAAGGATTATTACTGTTTTTGCCTGAGGATAAAACGCTACTGTTTTAATTTCACGCACTAATGTGAGGTTTGGATGCGCTAACAAATGTCTTCCACACGCTAAGATGTTGTTCTTATGCGCTAGACTGCCCTGATTTTTCCGTTTGAGTGATTTCTTTGGGGTTTTTTATTTTTGTTGAGAATTTTTCAAGTGCGATGGATAATTTTCTGAAGTACTAACTGCAAGCACGACACAAAAAGTATAACCATTTTGCCTAATCTAACAAAAAGTGTATGTTCTGCGAGGATGTGTTCAAATCCCCAATGTTTTAATAGGTTTGGATACAAGTAATACACTTCAGAAAGACTCTTTATTCAAGGGTCATAAATAACATCATAGCTCACTAGTCTCGATACTCCGTCAGCTCAAACAGCAGTGTCACCCCCTAGGGGGCGCCCATTTTTTTGCCTTTTGCCAGAAGTTAACTCAAAGTGAATTGCCTCACAGTTGAGTAGTTATCTTGGGAGATATATGGTGAGTAATCTTGGGGGCGGATTCTTCCCCACCCTTGCACTATGATGTTACAAATGTTTGGTTACTGACTCGGTTCAAAGTTTCTAATTTTATGGTTCTTAATCAGGCTTCTTGTTCGGCTGTCAGTGATAAACTCCCTCAGGAGGCTTCCCAACCTTTAGAACAAAGGCTTTACGTATTTCAAGGATACTGGGGGAAGGCTAATCACTGCGCGCAACCGTTGAAAAAGACTTTCATCACTTTCCACATTTGATTATAGTGGGTTGGAATTCTTGGCGTCAAAGTCGTTCCCCACTTAGGTCGTTCCCTTCACACCGATCATAAATGGCTTTAAGAGTTGATTGCAACTCCTCGGGAAGGCAGGATTGCTAAAGGTTTTAATGCTTGAATTACTGAAAGCTGTAAGAGTGGTCTGGATTTTTGATCACCCAGTTAAGGGGAGAGCATATACCTTCCACTTTCGAGACAAAGCAAACAAAGTTCTTTTTAGCTTTCAAGACAATGATTTTCTAACTTCTATTTGGAGATGTTGCTCCAACAAGCATGATGTTCTTTTTAACTTTTAAAAGAAAAGATTGTCTGATCTATAAAAAGGAAATGGTCAACAAAGCAAAATTTCCGATTTGTAGGTCAACAAAAGAAATCGTTTTTAACATAAAATCCACCGCTCTACCTGCAAGAAACCATTAGCATCCTGCAAGCAAACAACAAAGATAAAACGTCAAGTGATCTGGAGGACTTCTACAAGTCTAAAATTTCAGTTCGGTTACAAATTTTTTTATTTTGTTTTTTGTTTTTGTCTGTGATGCGCTACAGAATTGACTACACATGCTACAATAAAAGCCAGATGCGCTAAAATTATGCTCCTCTGCGCTATACGGTTTCTTGGATGCGCTAATCTGTGAATTAGAAGCACTGCTCTATGTTTTGTCTTTCTCCCGCGCTCAGTTCTGCAGCAAAATTTGAAATATGATGCGCTAACTTCTGAGGTTCATGCGCTGGATGATGGACTATAAGCGCTGAACTAGGGATCAGATGCACTATTCTGTTTACTGCATGCGCTAATCTGAGTTTTACCCGCGTCGAGACCTACAAGAAATTATTAGTTTGGTCATGCGCTAAGAAAATGCTTTCACGCGCTAAAGTATAGGGCCCACGCGCTAAACGGTGAGCTGGATGCACTAGACTGTTGAGCAGATGCGCTATGGAATGTTGCCGACGCGCCGATTCCTGTTTCCCGCGGACCTGCAAAAGTTATTAATTTGAAAAACCGATTTGTTATTTGGGGTCGGGCAAACACTGATCAAGGACAATTGAACACAAACAACACCAATGATAATCAAGGCAAAAACATAAATCCAGGACCTAACAACAATCCACGCAACAACACAAATAATTTCCAAAAGCGTATCTTCCACTGGGACAATCACTAGAATCCGTATTCAGAGAACTTTTGGCAAATAAGATTCTTTCTTTACCGCCACTCAACAATTATGAACCCCCAATCAAACCACCTTGGTGGAATGATTCACACTATTGTGATTTCCATCGCAACAAGGGTCATAGAACAAACGAATGCATGAGATTGAAACACATAGTCCAAGACATGATTGATCAAGGTGACTTAACGGTTGATGGTCTCAAAACAAATGGTGATCACGGAGCCTTTAAAAACCCTCTCCCAAATTACAACAAGGATGGAGCATCCACTTCAGATGATACACGTGGAGCTCGTATTAATCACATCTACAACAACACTATCAACCATATATCAGCTGAAGATCATCAAATAAATGTCATCACCATCCGAGATCAGCGTGATCATGAATCTGTCAATGTAACAACCCGCACTCAGAAATATGTCTTGAAGGGACATACTACACCTACAACCGCCACACCAAAAATCCAATATGACTTGGTTAACCAACTACGCAAGACTCCAGCTCAGATATCTATCCTGGAATTATTAAAACTATCACCCAAGCACAAAGACATATTGGAGCAAGCATTATTGGAAACAAATGTACCTCAAAATCTAGATACAGACATATTTCAAGCCATGGTCGCCCATATGACAGGACCTCATAACCTCACCTTCTCTGAGCATGATAATACTTCCTTGAGTCATCCACATAATACTCCTCTCCATATTGAAGTCATTGTTTGCAAACACCGAGTCAAAAGAGTCCTAATAGATGGAGGAGCCGGTCTTAATATATGTACTTTAAAGCTTATCCGTGCATTAGGCTTCTCAAAAGAATCTATCGATCCTTGCAAAAAGATTACCATAAAAGCATATGATGATGAAGAGCGGTCCTCTAAAGGCATAGTGATATTACCTATACAAGTAGGCCTAGTACAAAAGGATACTATATGTCAGGTCTTAGATATTGATCTCACCTACAATATCTTATTAGGACGACCTTGGATACATGAAATGCAAGCAGTACCTTCTACATATCACTAGTGTGTCAAGTTTCCTTATGATGGACAAGAAATCTCCATATCAGCTGATCACAATCCATTTCAACATTGTAATGCAATGGGGGCAGCCCAGGATAGTTTGGTTCCTCATAATAGAGAAAAGCAGCAATCTTCAATGTCAGATCCACACACAGCAAAATCCAACTCCTTATGGGGAGACTTCAAGCAGAAAATGCAAATCAAAGATCACAGTATAGGAGAATACACTTTGGAGCCTTTATGTTTGGCAAAATTGCCGACCTCACCTAGATCACATGGTTTGCCTACTACATCAACACAACTGGCTACTCAGCCCATCACTAAATTTGATGGTACCTTCATCCAATTGGGTACTCTAGCACATGAATCAGAAGACAAAGATGTTCTTAGCTGGTTATACAAAGATGAAGAAGAAAATCATAGAGCAGCTACTCTGGACATTGTTCTACCAACACACATGTATGGAAAAGGCTACTTAATCATGAAACAAATGGGATATGGTGGTAAAGGACCTATTGGCAAACGCAAAGAAGGAGTCACTGAACCTATAGATCTTCCTTCACAACCTAGCAGAAACAAAGTAGGATTGGGTTCTAAACTCACATTCCTATTGAAACGGCCGCCTCACCTACCTATCAAACCTCAATGGAAAGTAAAGACACCATACAAAGAAGAATCCTGGTAGGAAGCACTTTTTGAATCAGCAGAAACAATCCGCAAGGCATGGGAACGTCAAGATCAGATGTTACATCAGGAAAAAGCTTCTAAGTCATAAGAAGGCCCTATCTGCAGCAGTAGCTCATGTTCAAACACCAATATCTCAAGAACAAATCAGGTCATCTCCAGATACCGTTATTCTTCCCAGAGGAAGCACAGTCTATGAACAAATCCAGCAAGTAGAAGACGGATCTGATACAGAATCTACAAAAACCATCAAAATGGTATCCATCATCAAAGATTTGTTTTCACCATACAACACACCTATTTACAGCACAGATAGAATCTGGGATGATGCCTATGAGACAGATTCCAATGAATATGAATGGGGTACCTGCTCCAATGCTACTACTGATATCTTGGATGATACTAATTCTATATCCCTTTCTCAGGAAGAACATAACGCAGAAGATAGACCTCTTGAATTTGGACCGCAAAATATCTATGACGCCCAGGAAAGTGAACAGAAACATTATGAACAAGTCTATGTGGAAGATGATACCATCGAAGACCTCGACCAAATCTTAAATTTCTTTAAACCCAAAACCCAGCACGATGAAAACTCTATCCTAACACTTACGGTAGCTAAACTTGATCCACCCAACGATTCCTTACCCCTTGTCTTTCCTGACCTCATCGACTGGGATGAACCTGAAATAAATGATATACCAATTTTTCCAGATGATGCATCTATTGTCCATTACCTATGTACCGTAAATCTGGAAACAGGCTCTACCAGTGAACAAAATAATGATATCTGTCAATCAGGGAGTGCCAAGTTTCTCAGTCGCAAAAATGAACCAAATAATGAATCTAAGGCTGAAAACCAATCAATGGCAGCTCTAGATCATAAAAACGTAAAAATAAAGGATGCATCGGAGGGTGAAAACCTTTTTAAGGCACCTAACGATGGGAGATTTGACACTCTTCCTGAGCACTTTCATGAGTGATCACCCATATTGATTGAGCCCACTCAATCAATCAACATTAGTACCACAGAAGCAGCCATAAATATACACCTTGCAGAATCTCTGACAGAGGAAGAAAGATCGGCATTCATCATCTTCTTTAAAAAACAACAAATCAACTTTACTTGGTCATATGCTGATATGCCCGGAGTAGACCCACACTTAATTATGCATCATCTGTCCATCTCTACAGGAGTTAAGCCAGTCAAGAAAAAGCTACGAAAGATGAATCCACAGGTGGCACTCATGGTCAAAACTGAACTAAAGAAATTATTAGACGTCGGATTCATCCGACCCATTGACTATGCAGAGTGGATATCCAATATCCTTCCAGTATCAAAACCAGATGGTAGTATCAGAATCTGCACTGACTTCAGAGACGTCAACAAAGCTTGTCTACAAGATGACTTTCCTCTGCCAAGTATCGACATAATTGTAGATCTCACAGCAGGCCATGCAATGCTCTCACTAATGGATGGTTTCTCAGGCTATAACCAAATCAAGATAGCTCCTGAAGATCAAGATAAACCAGCATTCACCTGTCCTTGGGGGACGTACTGTTGGAATGTTATGCCTTTCGGCTTAAAGAATGCAGGAGCCACTTATCAAAGAGCAATGACCACAATATTCCATGACATGATGCACACATTTATGGAAGACTATGTGGATGACTTACTAGCTAAATCCTTCACCAGAGCAGAACATCTTGGCATCCTAACAAAAATCTTTGATCGATTGGAGAAGTTCCAAGTCAGGCTTAACCCTAAGAAGTGTGTCTTCGGGGTTACATCAGGCAAGTTACTAGGCTACATAGTCTCAGCTAAGGGTATTGAAGTTGATCCAGCAAAGGTACAAGCCATTATGGACATGCCACCACCATAAAATATCAGTCAACTCAGATCTCTACAGGGATGACTTCAATCAATCCGGCGATTCATCGCTCAGCTAGCAGATAAAAGTCTACCATTTAACCATTTGCTACACAAAAATGTACCATTCAAATGGGAGGCTAAGTGTGCAGAATCTTTTTATCAAATCAAACAGTACCTGATGAATCCACCAGTTCTAGTACCACCAGTCGCCGGAAAGCCACTTATTCTATATATCTCAACAACAGATATTTCACTAGGGGCATTATTGGCACAAGAAGATCAACAAGGAAAGGAACGCGCCATATACTACATCAGTAGAACATTGAATGGCTATGAGCTCAACTATACATTCATTGAAAAGGCTTGCCTAACAGTGGTCTTTGCATCTCAGAAGTTCCGACATTACATGCTAGCACACACCATCAAGCTAGTTGCAAAAATTGATCCTCTCAAATATCTACTCAGCAAGGCAGCTCTTACAGGCCGATTGGCTAAATGGGTCATGATTCTCAATGAATTCGACATCCAATACATAGAAAGATGAGCCATCAAAGGACAAGCAATTGCAGATCAGTTGGTCGAAGCACCGCTACTAGGAAAACAAACCATGGAGGTTGAATTTCTAGATAGGGATGTGCTTGCTCTTTCTACCAAACACTGGACCCTATACTTTAACGGATCCTACACTCAACATGGTTCAGGTGCCGACATTCTATTCATCACTCCTGAAGGACACACTATGCCAAGATCATATAGGCTTATGTTTCCATGCACAAATAATGTGGCTGAATATGAAGCACTGGTCATAGGCATCAAAATGGTCGTAGAATGGAAAATCACAGAGTTAAAAGTCTATGGAGACTCACAACTGGTCATTAATCAAATCAATAACAACTATCAAACAAAGGATGACAAGCTACTACCCTACAAATGAATGGTGGATGACTTCAAATAGTATTTTGTGCACATCACCTTCGAGCAAATACCAAGGTTGAACAACAAAGCAGCCGATGCAATGGCTACAATCGCTTCGCTACTACAAATTCCTGAGCAATAGAGTCGTTATGAGTTTCTGGTAGAGCAACCGTTCTCCCCCGCCTATGACCACTCTGAATCCCATGTTATCTATGCCTTGATGGGTTCAGATTCTCCGTTATATGGACCAATATACGACTACCTCAAGCATAATATCTTACCCATTGACCAATCCCGTAACCAAAAACGTAACTTTATCCGACAAGCTGCCCGTTATACCCTTACCGCTGATACTTTATATCATCGAGGTCTCGATGGTACTCTTCTTCATTGTCTTGATCGTAATGATTCCGATTTGGCTTTACACGAGCTTCATGAAGGTATTTGTGGCACACATTCAAGCGGCACTACTCTTGCTAAAAAGCTTCTAAGGATGGGATACTATTGGCCTACAATGGAGAAAGAATCATATCACTTTGCCAAGAAATGTCTTAAATGCCAAATCCATGGAAATCTAATACATGCACCAGCACAGGAACTGCAGCCCTTTACAACATCATGGCCCTTTTGCCAGTGGGGATTGGACCTAGTTGGCAAAATTCATCCTTCATCTTCAAATGGACACAAGTTCATTATAACAGCAACAGAATACTTTACCAAATGGATAGAAGCAGTTCCCATGACCACAGTAACTGGGAAACAAATTGCCTCTTTTATCCTAAATTATCTGATCTGCAGATATGGTATTCCACGTTCAATCATCACAGATAATGGACAGCCCTTCAAAAATCAAGATGTCCAAGAACTATGTGAAAAATTTAAAATCCAACATAGGTTCTCTACCCCATATTACCCACAGGGAAATGGCCAAGCAGAAGCATCTAACAAGACAATACTGAAAATCCTCAAGAAAATAGTGAATGATGCAGGCAAAGATTGGCATGTACAACTCAATCCAGCACTTTGGGCATACAGGACCAGCATCCGCACACCTACAGGAGCAACACCATACTCATTGGTATATGGATCCGAGACTATTTTACCTCTGGAGATAGAGATCCCATCTCTCAGAGTCTCTTTGAAAGGCTTAATCCCAGATGAAGAGTATCGAGTTAATCATCTACAAGAACTTGAGCTATTAGATGAAAGACACCAACATGCTTATACTCATCTCAAAGCATATCAGCAACTCATGTGCAGGAGCTACAATCACAAGGTCATTCCCCGCAACTTCAAGGTTGGTGACCTAGTCCTTAAAGAAAATCCAAGAAATCAGCAAGATCGAGAAAAGAAAGGGAAATTTGAACCTAACTGGTTGGGTCCCTATGTTATCATATCCGTTTATGGATCAGGTGCTTATCAGCTAACAAATTCTGAAGGAGATGTGGTCGATGAACCAACTAACAGCATCCATCTGAAAAGGTACTATACTTAAAGTAGCCTAGTGCACGGAAAAAGCCCAAAACAAACAAAAAAACCAAAAAAAATCCAGAAAAAGCAAAAAAAAAAAAAAAAAAAAAAAGAAGAAGAAAAAGCAAAGTACAATAAAAAAAAAGGGTGAAAACCTGGTAAACAGGCGCCCTTGTGAACAAACGGCTCCTCTATCTATTTCCATCCCATTTTGTCTATACAAAACACTATCGGCCATCGCCCGACACTTAGCAAATATCCATTCAGGACATACTTAGCGTAGTCAATATCCTGATTTGTCTATATATATCCTCCTACCACTAAAACACCATGGCTTGGAATCACTGTATGTATTCACATCAAGAGGCACACTCCGCTAGGGGCATGTAAATTATACCAATCTTACAAACATTCAAGACATCAAGACTAGATGCAAAACTCAACAGCATGACATCCAATAAACAACCCTACGCTTCATTGCAAAAACCCAAACAATGACAATTCACACAAATATCAAGGATGGATGATTTTCTAAAGTACTAAATGTTGCATTATAGCATAAAATCTTAACTAGTTTTGCATTTTGAACTTTTTGCATTATTGGATTCTCTTCCTTGTCTCACTAAATGCTTCACAGCTAGAGGTCAAGGGGAACTTCCAATATTTTCTTAGTCTTCTATCTGGGAGGCGATCACTTGTACTGTGTGAATACATGCCTCGAGACGTGATACGTCCAATATCACTGAAGACTTGATTCCACTTCACGCATACAAATGATCAAATCTTGTCTGTTTACGCAATACGCACTCAGGTCGTCCTGGTTCAATTATACCTTGACGCTTGTGCTATCTTGCAAAATCAAATATCATATAAATTTTTCTCAGGTCATTATGGTTCAATTATACCATTATGCTTGTATAAATTTTCAACATATCCTAAACAAATCAATGCTCAGTGATGATATTTACAAAGAAAGCAAAAATATGGTTATGTCGGATGGCAAATACAGAATGAGGGATGCTCCAAAAACAATTAGTTGCATATCATTTTACAATTAGTTGCATATCATTTTACAAATAGTTGCACATCATTTTACAATTAGTTGCATACACATCATTCCACATCATTTAACATCATTTACATATCACGATACATTTAGCAGCACAAATAAAACATACATCTCATTTTCAAGATACATCTCACAGCATATAAAAGCATACCTCCTGCATCATACATCTTACATCATATATTTAAGCATTACATCATCACATAAAATCAATGCATCCATATCAACACATCACATGATCAAAAATGGTGTCGTATATATATATATATATATCTCAAAACTGATCAAAATGTACAAAATGTGTCCAAACACTGTGTCCAGAACAACAAATAACAAACTGCTCAAAAATACAACAGATACCCTGTCTCTCAAGTATGACTATCTCCTGATGGAGATGGTCTCGCTCCAGCTACACCCGCCCCTGGATCTCCAGGAGGGTCCTGTCTCGCTCCAGATACACTAGCCCCTGGATCTCTAGGAGGGTCCTGTCTCACCGGCCCCGTCACACCTCGGCTCTCAGATCGTGTCCTAGTGGTTCGAGATCGACTCGATCTCGACTGTGCAAAGCTCTCCACTCGCCGATCTCTGGGTACTGCAGCCTCATAATGCCGCCTATAATACTCTACCTCCTGCACTCTCTGTGTCAGCTCTCTAAGGGTGTCTCTCAATGGACCACCCGCCGCTGCTCTCTGCACACTCGCCAACGCCTCCTCCACTCGTCCTCGCCGCTCTATCTCAATATCTCTCTCAGTGTTCAATTGAGAAATCTACCGCTGATAGGTCAAAATCTGCGCCTGCAACTGCTGAACGATAATCTGCAAGGTCCGGATCTGTGCATCCTCCACATGACCTGGCACTCGAACCCGCAATGGTACCTGTGCTGGAGGAACCCCTCCCACTCGCCCTGTCCTCGGTACTGGAGGTGGGAGTATATCTACCCTCCTCCTCTGTGTTGGTCTACTCATCTCCTCCTCACCCCCCACTGCAGCCAGCACCTCTGTCACTCTCCCCTCTCTCTCGGCTCCGATAACCAATCCTCCTCTCCCCCTCTCAATCCTCCCCTGTCGTACCGCTCTCTCCACACCTCTACCTCCCCGCCTCCCTCTGGCTCCTCTCCCTCCTCCATCCTCCCCATCATCTCCATCATCTCCCCCATCTCTCTCCTCCCCATCCGAGTCAAACGCTGGCCTCATCTCCTCTGGATCTGAAATCCTAGCCACTGCCCATGCCACAAACAAACGGGCAAACTCATCTGTCATACCTGCATCCTGAATCTCTGGGGCATAGTCCCAGATCTGCCCGACCAACCCCACAAACTCCTCAATCACCACCACACTATCAATAGTCGACCCCCAATCAGCCACATCCTACTCCCTCCGTGCATACAAGCATGCTCCCTGAGGAATCCCCTGCTAGCGCCCGAACTGTTGCAAAACTCGGGTCACCACAAACCGCTCAATGACAAACGAGGTCCTCCCAATCAGATACCGTGTCATAAATACAAAGGGCATCTCCAGCCCATCCTCTACCCATACCTTGCACCTTGTATACGGTCTCCAGGTAACCGTATCTATATCGTCAAAAACCCTCCTCCAATTCTCTAGTTTGCCCAGCTTATGCTGGACAACTAGGCCTCTATATCCGTAGGCATATGCTGCACTTACGGGCCTATCTCTATCTGCTAGTGGCCTCGCTACTGGAATGTGCTCCTAGCACCATACCTGTAATAGGGTCACTCCCGCTAACAAGCTACCATAACCGAGGTATACTACCTCGTGTAAACTCCTGTATAAGTGAGCCAGCATCGCTGACCCCCATGCAAACCTCCTGCCCTACGTAACCATCTCCTCCAAAACCAGTCCCCATCCCACCGAGAATCCCTTTGACCTGCGATCAGGACAAAGGAATCCCCCAATGAATCCTGCTAGTACAGATGGCAGCGGTGCATAACCCAAATCCAAAAACTCCTGCCAGGGGATCTCGTAGCCACAAACTGTGTCATCCTGGAAAATCTGGCGCAGTGCCTCTGTGCCACCTTCCTCTGACTGCTCATAAGGAAGGAGTGCCCCTACAACAGGAATCCACAAAATCCGGTAGCAATCCTCCGGTGTCACTGTCATCTCTCCAGTGGCAAAATGAAAGGTGTTCGTGTCGCTATGCCACCTCTCTGCCAATACTGTCAAAAGCCCCTGGTTCACAGTGAACCGAGGCATATCCAGAAGAGAGGTCAATCCACATCTCTCTATAATATCCAAGTCTGCCTATGACAATCTCGGTATCAACGTCCACGGTCTCGGGAATCTCTCCCTCGACTGTACAACACCCAATCGCTCCTGTCAATAAACAAAACAAATCCAATATCAGTTTCCACATCAACACAAAGATATCAAAATCAAACTTACATCAACAACATGAAACAATTTGCTCATCTACATCAAGTTCAATATCCTATCATTTCATATCAACTTGTAAAACAACTCAAGTTCTCAAAAACCATATCAAAACTTGTAAAACAACTCAAGTACCAAAATTAGATAAACTTGTAAAACAACTCAAGTTTCCCACCCATATCAGCTTGTAAAACAACTCAAGTTTTCAACCCATATTGGCTTGTAACACAACTCAGACTTTCACATACATTGAACTTGAAACAGAACACGCAACTACATCATTTTTGATCAAACACAACCGATTGATATCTATATATAACTTGACAACTCGCAAATCAAAACAAGTTATATAAACACTCATATTGGGTAAATTCATCAAAACATGACAGGCAGACAAAACAAATTTTCAACTCGGGCAAAACTGCAAAATTTTTCAGATGCGCTAAAATAGATCTTCAGTGCGCTAAATCACCCCCACGCGCTAGGCTGTCTCTCCTACGCGCTAATCTACCTGTTCTATGTGCTAGACTCTATCTACGCGCTAAAATTTTCACCCAATGCACTACCTAACCCACCCCATGCACTAGACTCTGCCTACGCGCTAATCTACCCTTCCTAAGCGCTACCCTTTTAGCCCTATGCGCTAGGTTAGTCCTACGCGCTAAAACCCCTTCTCTATGCGACCCTCTGCGGCCCCTATGCGCTAGGTCACACCTATGCGCTACCCTGTTGACGCGACATGCTACCCAACACTTTTTATGCACTATTATCCATGCATGCGCTAACCTAAAAATTTTATACGCTAACCTACAGTTTTCGGACGCAACCCCTAAATTTAACTTGATGCGCTACTTCACATTTCGTATGCGCTACTGTTGACCTTAGATGCGCTAAAACAAAACACCCGAAGTTTGAAATTCAAAAAATGTCTAAAAATGACAAAACGAAAAATCAAAAAGGGGTCAAAAACATTGACTTACTGGTGGTCCACGCGCTATAGGTCTCCGGTACCTCCGTACGCGCTCGAAATGGTGTCTATGATAGGGAATAGGCATTTTCTCTCCAGAGCAAATTCTCTTTCTCCAAAATCAATAAAGCACAAATGAACCTAAATCAAACCCTTTTCCCCTTTTATAGGAGGAAAATGAAATTAGGGTTAGCCGACTGGCCCTGTAATGTGGTCGCGGTCTCCCCTATATCAAAATAGTTGTAACTTATCGGGAGATGAATCAATCTACACACTTTTTACATGCACGGAATCATACACATCATACGAACTTCATCAAATTAAATCAAAAATTTTCAAAATTGATTCATCTCCCGAGGGGGCATCACACATCGAATCTGGGGCATCACACATCGAATCTGGGGCACGACTAGCAAATCAAAAGAGCGACACAAAAATTGCATTAGATCATAAATCATGATAAAGCATCATTTTCTTTGAAATAACATGTGCACACACGTCACTTCAAAGAGGGGCAAAATGTAGACGTATAAAAATGACCATATTCCTAAATGAATATTTTATGTTCATTTCTCTATTTAATTAAATCCAATTTGATTAAATTATCCACATTCTTCTATTTAATTAAATAAATTATTCAATTTATTTAAATTAAATTCACTATACCATTTAATGAATAAATCATTTTATTCAATTAAAACCCCCCTATCCACTTTTAATTAAATTCAAATTTAATTAAATAGTTATCCCAAATTGAATAAATCTAATTTATTTAATTTCTCCAAATTACAACCAAATTGAATAAATTAAATTATTTCAATTAAATCCTATTATCCCTCCATCCACTTGCAAAATCCCAAACCCCTTTCTAATCCCTTCTAGAATCTTCTAATCAACCTAACCCCTCCTCTAAACTTTGTCACATCCCTAAGCAAAGGGAAGTCACTTCTCAAATGGCTTAAAGTCTTTGATAACCATTAAAGGTTTTCAACCTTCAACCACCAAAACCCTTAAAGTCTTTGAAAACCATTGAAGGCTTCCAACCTTCAACCACTTAATCCCTAAAGTCTCCAATAACCATTAATGGTTAATTCAAACCCTCCCACATGGTTAAAACATTTGTTTTGACTCAACCTCTATCCAACCCAAGGGTCTCATCAGACCATTAATGCTTTGACCATGATTATCTTTTAATCATTTGCACAAATGTTTATCCTTGGATTAACTCTTAATCCATTGGGTAATCCTAACTTAGACTTGACCCTTAGCCTTTAGATAACCATGAGGTCTTCTCAGGCCTTTAATGCCTCCAACCTCTTCTCTCAACCCAACCCTATGTTGACACTTGTCACCATTTCATTGGTGCCAATTGTGCACATGGATCCCCAACTTTCAAACCTGACCCTTGATTAAACCATTCAATCTTGACCATCCATTGCCCTGTTTGTGCTATAAATAGAGCTCTCATTCCTCCATTCTTAACAATCATCTTTCAAATTTGAAGCATTATACTTATGCTCAAATACTTTCAAGCTTTTTCATATCATCTTTATGCTCCTCATTTAGCCTCTTTTAGATCAGGATTTAGACTAAATATGCATGTTTAGTGTACTTTTTTATCATTTAGCTCAATCATAGACTAAATATATTATGCTAGGATAGTGATCATACTAACCTTGTCATCTTATCATCTAGTTTATTGCATTTTAGTATCATACATAGCTTAACATCTATTTCATACTAAATTTAGTAAAAGCATCTCTCGTTCTCATATTTGCCATCCCTAAACCATTTTGCTCGGTAATCTGAGAGCAAAAACGTTGGTTTGAGGGACATTGTGAGATAGAGAACCATGGGACCCTCCTTGGGAAGCTGAGTAACACTACGTTACTCCATAGCTTGCATCAAGAAGTCCTGTGTGTGTGTGTGGACTAGTTTATAACATAATTTTCACATATTAAGTTTTATTCGCCCACTTTTCCCGCATACAATATGTAATTTAGCCAAATTACTATCATATAATCTGAAATATTATTTGAAAAATGTGCTATAGGGACTAATCACTACACAATACTTTTTTCTTTTTTTTTAATCGGTCAAGGGGCATAAATTGAATATATTAATATAAAAGATATAACATGAAAAGTCTAAGAAAGTAGCCAAACGAGGAATAGAAGAAGACAACCAAAAAATGCCTAACTAGGGCAAGAGTATCTAAGGACCATAGACATGTTTGAAACACCATAAACAAAACAGATAAAATTTAAGGTCCCTGTCGAATAACTAGAAGAGCTATTGAAAAACCATTAAAAAAACACCTCTCTCAGAGCACTAAAAGTTGAGAAGCAAAAGAAAAAGAGTCATGACCCAAACTAGAGGGAGAAAGCACCGAATCAATCTCTGAGTTGTGGAGGTTGAGAGGAAGAGGTAGAGGTCATAGAGCTATGTCCCAATCTGAAGGGGAGAGAGGGGTCGATAAGTCGAACGATAATTGGGACTCATTGTTGGATTATCATAGGAGGGGGAGGAGGGAATAAAATCGTCTCCTTAGGAGGTTTCAAACCTAGATCTTCCATTATCTCTTCAAGCTCTACCACCCAACCTTCAATTCTATCTTCTAGAGCAAATAAGGTGACGCCATTTGCCTCTTAGGTATTTTTTGATCCATTTCTTCTCTTTTATCTTGGAAAATCGAAAAAAGTTCTAGAGAAAGTTAATATTCTCTTTAATTCCAAATTTTCTATCCCAGAAGGGATTCTCATCCTCAATGTATAGAATGGGAAACCTTGGAGGTGGTTTCCCATTTCGGATCATCACCATGTAGTCCTTTGGCAACAGAATGGTTAGATTTTCATTTATATTCCTCATTACACTTGTTTGTTTTGTTTTAATCAATGTTTCCTTTTTATTTTTTAATTATATTAAATTTTGTAACCTATTTTAATTTGAAATATATTAGAATATATTAGAACTAACAGTGCATGTAATATGTATATTTATGATTGGTTTAAAAAGAATGATCTTGAAAAGTAATTTCTAAGGCTAATTGGACAAATAAATACAATTAAGTATATAAAGTAACTATAATGTGGTGAAAAAGGGTGATGGAGAAGTTAAGAGGAAAACTTTTCTCTCCTCAAGGAAAGGAGTGAAAGTTTCACAAAAGATTCTCTTCAACCTCTCACACACATTACATTTAAAAGAGGGGGGGAATTCACTAGATCCAATCTCAAGAGATTGAATGCTAAGTGAATTCACAATGAATTTAGAAAGTGAAAGTAACCCCTCTTTTAGAATGCAATAGGTTGAATTATGCGATTTAAGACTAAGTGTAAAAGTGACAAAAAAATGATTATAAGTTGAGATAGAAATGTGGGACGAAGTTGTGCACTTGGAATTAGCAGTAAAAGGCTGAGACAAAGCTCCCCTACAAATTTGGGTAAAAGTTGTCGGGACCGTGTTGAAAGTGCACACGACCCTCTGAAAAATCCGCACGCTGAAAAGGGTTTTTTCACCTCTAAAAATGGAGTCCAAATATGCAAATACAGTTGCGCACTTGCAACCTACACATAAAAAAGAGAGGAAATGTTGTTGGGATTGGGGGTTTGCCTTCAGGTCAAACCCCAGTTTTGGAACTAACCAAATGATGAAAAGTACTTGCAAGTAATGAAAGTAAATGACTGAAATGGAATTCACCTCAAGGGAGGATGTAATTGAAATTTTGATAGAGTTATTTGAAGGATATATAGAATTGAATGTCAAGAGAGATCTCCACTTCAATGGTTGAATCATTGACTTGAATGCAACACCTAGTCTTGAAAGGAGACTTGAGATGCTCAATGGATGCTTGAATGGACACTTGAATGATTGAATGCTTGATTTTACTTAGGATCGCAATTTCCTCTTCATGTATGTATCTTCTTCAACTTCTTTACTTCTGCAAATGGGAAAGAAAATGCATCTTATATATTCATCAATTAAGGTTAATTGACTAATTTTTTGTTATAGGCCGACATAGAGAAACTTTTTCCCACTTCCAAAATGCAAAGCCCAATGCAAAGTTTGAATGGAGGGGGCCCAAAATAGGGCAAGGACAGGGAGTGTGGGGTGCGAGGAAATGCAAGCTTCGGGTAGTGTGAGCATGTCTTGGGTCTCCAATCAGGCTTAGGGATTTTTTTCGCCAATGTGAAGACCCAAATGTGGCTGAAAAATTGCAAGGTTGTAATTTTATGACACTATATTTAGCCCCCACTTTAGCGGGAGTATAAGCATACGCCAGTACTTCTCGTAAAGTACAAGGATACAAGATTGAAAGACTTTCACCATGTCAAGGAGGCAAGATACACCAAGCCCCCAGTGAACTAAGGATCTTACGACATCGATTGAAAAAGTAAAAGGAAAGATCAAGAGGGAAGGAACACGACTGCATGTAGCAAGGTTTCCCTCACTATGAGTCATGAAAATCAAGGATACCAAAAAATTACAAAGTAAAGCCAAGTTCACTAAGTAAATTTGAGTATCAAGGAGAGAGAGACAGAGAGAGAGAGAGAGAGAGAGAGATCACCTTATTGCAAGGATTTATCCCCCAATTGATGAATAAAACCAAGGATAATGAACACAAACACAAATCATGAGGTAGTTTCTCTTTTCTCAGGGTCAGTATGTTGTATGATAACTGATGTATATCATATATATATATATATATATACATAGAATAGTCATCATTCCCCAAAGAAAGGAAAATACCATGGAAGAAAGGGAATAGAAGGTGTCTTTTGAGTCAACATTAAAGAGACCAAAAGAGATCTCAATGCTTTACATCATCCTCGATTAGATGTTGGCAATTTGGAGGAATTGATTATGTGTTGCATTGATGACAACACCGGTAGTTTTTGTTGTTTACCGGTTTCTGGTTGGTTCCGGTAGAGTGGTTGGATTATGATATTGATCTAGTATGTTCTAGTATGCTTTGGTATGTGGAATTGGTTTGGATATATTATTCATTCTATTCATATGTGTATCACAATCTGCTGGTTTGGGATTTTGATGCACAGGGTTTGGTGTTAATGAGCAATTTCTTTGGCTTCTTTTGTGGGTTAGCACTTGGCACCATCCAATGGTCCAATACCTCCAACCTTCCAAAGTTTCTTAATATTGTCCTTGATCCTTCTCAAGGATCAATCTACTTGGGACAACTTGGTTTCACAAGGAGACTCCTACTCCTATGTACTCAACCCCTAAACCAAGACACCTCACAACCCCAAGCCCCTTGCCAACATGACCTTTTGATTAGATGGTGGAATATGTCACATGTGGGTGTTTGAACATGTTTTACAAGGTATTTTCATTGAATTAGACCTCTTTGGTCTATGTTTACAATCCATTTGTGCCTTTTGTTCTTAGTGACCTAGGAAATAGGGCTACAAGCAATTAGGCCTCTGTTTGGGATTTTTCCTCTTTATCTACCAATATCTCAAAACAACCCCCTGAAATTTTTTGATATTAAAGTACCCTTTTAGACCCTCTAAAGGATTTAAAACTTTTTCATCTGGGTTTTGAGTGCAAGTGTTCAAACCCTATTGTGCCTATTTTAGCCTAGTTAGCAGGTATAGGGGTTTTAGGTCTCAAAACCTTCATCAGTCAAATGGGAATGAAGTTAGGGATTTTGGAGAGGGTCTCAAAATGTCCATGGGTCCCTTCCATGCAATTTTTGACCACCACTTTGTCCACTGCTCCAAGGATACAATCAATCCTTCACTGCACAGACTTGCCAAATGGGTAATGTCAAGTCTAGGGCATCACTCCAAAAGTGCAAGCTGAGACCTTATGCTTCCCAAATCAAACAAATAATCTATTATACAAGTTAATCCAACATTTCCCAAGGTTTCAAGCCATTCCCATTGAGGAATGCTGAATGGCGGCTCCTTTTGCATCCAACCCCTGATTTTTGGGGTTTCTACCAGGAGCGAGAAAGAAAATTCAATTACTCCTCAACCATAGAGTTTCAAGACCTCAAACCTACATAAAATGAAATGTGATTCTGTTCTACAACTGATTCAATATATTATCCCTTCCAGAAGTCCGTACAAATCCATACCAAATCCAAGAACACAAGGAAATGTAGTAAAAATGACAGCTTCAAAATTGTAGGAAGCATAAATTTCATTCAAAGTCTCAAAATAACCTTTGGGAATCATTCCTTGGGCTTAAATAAGGCCAAGGAATCCTTCCAACCACCTCCCAATGTAAAAGTTCAACCAAATAGCTATTGGGCAACCACAACTCAAATATTTGCAAATTGCCTATGACAACATAGGAACTTTTGAAAAATTATTACATCACACACTTGCCTTCATACCAAAGGTTAAAAAGTGGACACACAACATCTCTAGGACCCCTAGTCATAAAAAACATAAATAAATGCCCATACAATGCTTTTTGACCAAGTACACACCTTGGAGCCTTAGGGCTTATTACATAGCATTGGTAGCATTGGACCTACCACATCCATTTAGGACATACACAAGAAACCTTCAAGGCAACACAATATGTTGCATTCAAACACATGTTGAAAATATGCTTGCACACCTTTGAGTTCCCCTGCACCAGATTTGATGACTTGGATGCTATCATTTTTTCTAGTAAGCCTTCTGGTCACTGATAAGGGTTTTACCACCAGAGCTTTGTTAAAGATATTTTGATGCAAGTGATAAGTGGTGTTGGCACAACTTCTAGATGGCTTTTGGGATGCTGTTGGTTATCTTGTTTGTGTTCCTTTTTATCGGTGGTGTTGGATTTGGTTTATGTTGACCTATTTTGGGTCCGGTATTATCTAGATTATGGACTAATTTATGTAACATGTTGGTGGATGATCCTGATGCGTTACCGACGGTTTTTAGCCTAAGTTGAATTGGTTGATCATTGGATTGTGAGTTTATGTTATGAATTTATTGTATTATCTTTTAGGTGGCCGGCCTAATTGTTTAGGTCTCAGGTTGGTATAAATATGATGTAAGATCTTTTCGTAGA
This sequence comes from Cryptomeria japonica, assembly GCF_030272615.1. Taxonomy (NCBI): domain Eukaryota; kingdom Viridiplantae; phylum Streptophyta; class Pinopsida; order Cupressales; family Cupressaceae; genus Cryptomeria; species Cryptomeria japonica. Next base: position 131,872,551 of record NC_081414.1, read on the forward strand.
TCATGGGTGTATGGGTTATGGGATATAGGATTATATGTGTGCAAATAATGTTGTAATCATATGCAAAGGTTTTGGTCAATCATAGGTGATCGAATTGGGTTTGTGGGAGAGGTTTAAGGCCTCCAGTATTGAGCTTAAGCATAACTATACTCAGGCATAGGAGATGTTATTCTTGCAATTCAATCTTCATTCCAGATTGTAGTCCAATGTTTTCTATAGTCAATGAGACTCCTTTTGTGATGAGCAGTATGCTCTAGGTTGTTGGCCTTCCTGCATGTGCAAGCCCCTTCATATTGTAATCACATACTTACTGCAGAAGTATTATTTGACTGTGGGTAGCCTTTCCACCATGGTTGTTTTCTTTACCAGGTTTTCCACGTACAAATCTTGGTGGCATGTTTTTTGGATGGATGGTAACTATTTTGTGAATTATGTTTATGTTCAGTTGCTATATCAATTATTTTGGTATTTGGTTTATACATTTCGGTATTGAGTTTATGTGTTCTGGTAATAAGGATTTGAATGCTTAAAGTTCTATAATCCGGTGACAACTAATTCACCCCCTACCCTCTTAGTTGTCCTCTGGTTATCTGAATTGTCTAACAATTGGTATCAGAGCTTGGTCCTCTCTGCAGAAGCTTAATTTCTTGAGGAAGATCCTATGGCGTCTAATAGTGCAAGTTCATCTGCAACTATTTTCCAGAGAGAAATTCCTAGGGTTGATGGAACAAATTACAAGGTATGGAAGATTAAGATGGAGACTCATTTGAGATGTCTTGGAAAAGAAATTTGGGAGATCACTAAGAAAGGTGTAACATCTTTTAATCCAACATCTGGCAATCCTTCTCTGATAGGTCTAGATAAGGATCTTGAGAATGATTGTAGAGCTAGAGGAGCCCTTTTGTGTGCACTTTCTAATCAACAAATAATGGGACTATCTGATAAATCAACTGCAAAGGCTATATGGGACAAATTGGAGAATTTGAATGAAGGTGACCCTACTATTAACATTTCTAAACTTGATGTTTACCAAGTGAGGTATGAGAACTTGAAGATGGAAGAAGATGAAAGGATTACTGCTTTTATGGAAAGAGTTAATGAGATTGTTCTGGGAATTCAATGTTGTGGTGTATCTCTGAGCGAAGATGAAATAGTTTCTAAAGTACTGAGAGCTTTGCCACCAACTTATAAGATGAAGGCTACTGCAATTAATGAGCTGATAACTATGGAAAACACCTCTATTAATAGGGATACCTTGGTTGGGAAGTTATCTACTTTTGAACTGGAGGAATTTGGACCTTCTGGAACTATAAAATTTGAAATTGTTTTTCATGCATCTACGTCATCTACCGGCAAGAGTGATTGGAAGGATTTATATGCGAAGGAACTAGAGGATATGAAAAAACAAGATGAAGAGTTTGAGCAACTTGAAGCCTTATTTGCTACAAGAGTACCTAAAGGACGGACATGAAGTAAGTATGAAGGAAAATCACCTTTTAAATGCTTTGCATGTAATAAGATAGGTCATTTTGCATCTAGATGTCCTGAAAGGAATTCAAGATTTGAGGAAAGAGCTAGAAGATCTTTTAGGCCTAACCATGATTGCAGACATCTTCACTAAACCTTTGCCTAAAGAATCATTTGAGTACTTTAGAGAGAAATTGGGGGTTGTCACCCCTCCGATAGAGACCTGAATGATGCTGATTGGCATCGGTCTGACATACATTTACAAAGCTATTATTTACTCTGGATTGATGTGGTGGTACTACTACTTAGGGGGAGTAGTCAGCTACGTGGTTCAGTGGATTTATGATCTTTCTTTGACATTTATGTTAGATCTTTGGCATTGATGTCAAAGGGGGAGAGATATATGTGAAAAAAAGAGCTTAGCAGAATATCAGTCAAAGGGGGAATAAGGTTCGGAGCTTTATTTCTATATCATTTTGTGGGAGATTGTTGGCTGTCTTCCACAGGGGGAGACTTGTTTGGCATTTTTTGGTACTTAGTGTTTTCATCAATACCAAAGGGGGAGATTGTTAGCAATTTGGAGGAATTGATTATGTATTGCATTGATGTTTTGTCATTGATGGCAACACCGATAGTTTTAGTTGTTTAATGGTGTCCGATTGGTTCTGGTAGAGTGGTTGGATTATGATATTGATCCGATATGTTCTAGTATGCTTTAGTTTGTGGAATTGGTTTGGATATGTCATTCATGCTATTCAAATTTGTATCATGATCTGTTGATTCGATATTTTATGACTCAAATGGTATCATTTGTTCTAGTAAGCCTTTTGGTCACCGGTAAGGGTTTATATGACAGAGCTTTGTTGAAGATCTTTTGATGCACATGATAAGTGGTGTTGGCATGGCTTCTAGATGGCTTTCAAGATGTTGGTTATCTTTGTCATGTTCCTATTGATCGGTGGCATTGGATTTGGTTTATGATGACCTATTTTGGGTTTGGTGTTATCTAGGTTATGCAGTGGTTTATGTAACATGTTGGTGGATGATCACGATGTGTTACCAACAGGATTTAATGATTTGTTTACATTGTTTTTGGCCTAAGTTGACTTGGTTGATCATTGGATTGTGAGTTTATGTTATGAATTTATTGTATTATCTTTTAGATGGCCGACCTAATTGTTTAGGTCTTGGGCTGGTATAAATATGATGTAAGATCTCTTTGTAGATCATGCGCATATGGATTATGGGATATAGGATTATCTATGTGTGAATAATGCTATAATCATATGCAAAGGTTTTGGTCGATCATAGGTGATCGAATTGGGTTTGTGGGAGAGGTTTAAGGCCCTTGATATTGAGCTTAACTAGAACTATACTCAGGCATAGGAGATGCTATTCTTGCAATTCAATCTTCATTCAAGATTGTAGTCTAATGTTTTCTATAGTCAGCGAGACTCCTTTTGTGATGAGCAATGCACTCTAGGCTGTTGGATTTTCTACATGTGCAGGCCCCTTCATATTGTAATCACATACTTACTATAGAAGTATTATCTGACTGTGGATAGCCTTTCCACCATGGTTTTTCCCTTTACTGGGTTTTCCACGTACAAATCTTGGTGTCATGTGTCCTGGATGGATGGTAACTATTTTGTGACTTATATTTATGTTTAATTGCTATATCAATTATTCCGGTATTTGGTTTATACATTCTGGTATTGAGTTTATGTGTTCCGGTAATAAGGATTTGAATGCTTAAAGATTTATAATCCGGTGACAACTGATTCACCCCCCCTCTTAGTTGTCCTCTGGTTCTCTGAGCTATCTAATAGACATTACTAGGGAATATAGAAGAATAGGGATACACATAGAGGAATGGTCACAAAAGAGCAAGAAAAGAGAGAGAGGTAGAGGATCTATGGTGCCAATGAAGCTAATCTAACACGCCATCCACCTCCTGATTTTGTTGATCACTATTTTGGGAACACGGGGAACACGCTAGAGGAGCGACATCGAGCACAGTAGATGGAGATATCACAAGATCCAAACAAGGACTACGCTCATGTGCTAAGTCACTTTGTTCATTTCTAAGAGCTAGGATTAAGGATTTTGAAAACTCAGCAGATAAATGTTTATCCACATCAACATATTCATAGTCACTATCAAAAGCATTAGGAGTTGTATTTCCATCATGAATAATATTTTCACCTATTTCTTCCTCAAGATTATAGAAAGAGGAGCACGGACATGAATGGGAGTAAAACCATCACATGTTTTTTGCAACTTATGATTTGGCAATGTAGGTTCAACATCTTGTTTAGGAGAAAAGGGAATCATGTCAACTGTTGGAGTTTTAGAAGATTGAATATTTTGAGGCACAACTTCACGAGCTCGAGCACGATGCTTTCATCGATGGTCTCTCACACAATGATTTCATCGAGTCTTAGCAAAAGACTGAGAAGGAGGAGGAATATTTGTTGAAGGAAGAATATTCTCGTCTTTGATAGTTGAAGGTTTAGGTTGAGGTATTTTAGGTTGAATAAGAGGAGAGGTAGGTCTCTTATCTCTATAAGAGCAAGGAGGTGGAATTGCACAATATAGAGGAGGAATGTTTGGTGTAGGAAGGAGACCAAGTCCATCATGAGGAGGAGGTAAAGGTCTTACCTTAGGAGGAATATTTTTATCCTTCTTAGGAGAAGGCATAGTTTCATCCATTTGAATAGTTTGGGAATCTTCCTTAGGAGGAAAGTTAGTTCTATCCGTCAAGGGAAGAACCTCATCTTCAAGAAGGATGGGAATATCAAGCTTTGGAGTTCTAGGTTGGCTTAAGGATAGGATCATATATTTCTTCCACTTTTGATAAGATTGAAAGAGAGCATCACTTCTTGGTGGGAGAGATTGAAACTGTTTAGGCCAAAAGAAATCAATAGGAACACTGAGGCTTCTTTCAGCTATTCGAAATAAGCTATGGTCAATAGTTACGATTTCTCCATTGTGGGGAAATTTCAAAAATTTATGGATTGGAGAAGCAATAGCCTTCATGGAAGATAGCCAAGGATAGCCCAACTTCACATGGAATTTCTTAGAGGAAGGAATGATAACAAAGTTGACATCCATAGATTTAGTGTGAACCTCAATAGGAAGTGTTATAGAACCAATGGTAGGATAAGAGAATCCATCAAATAACTTAACAACCACATTAGTGTCATCATAGATTAGTTTATGCAAACGTAAAGTGAAAAGATACTCTACAGTGATGACTTTAACCATGCAACAGGGATCGATAAGCACACCATGACAAGGCATTTCTTGAATCTTTGCAACTATGAATAGAGGTCCTTCAGGTGCTCTAATGGTCTCACTAGGGTCAAATTTGATACATAGATCCTTAGTTTTTCTTTGTTTCTCTACCATATTCACCAAATTTTGAACTGTGGTAGTCACATAAGAAGCAGAGAAAGAGGTATGTTCAATCTCAATCATGTTAGAGGTATGAGATGGTAAAGGATCAGTAAAAATATTAAGATTTTGATTAGAAGGGGCTACTAATTTGTTTCCCTTATCATTCAAACCTGCCACAAATATAGTATTATTATCAATCAAATCTTGAATCTTACTTTTTAATGCAAAAAACTTTTCAGTGTCATGACCAGGTTAGCGATGAAATTGACAAAAAGAATTATTATCAAAGTAAGGTGAGGCTTCGTTAGAAGGGTCAACTGGTTTTATTGGAGGAAGTTTGATAAGATTTCTTTGTAACAATTGAGGCATAATGCTATGTAAAGATTCATTCAAAGGAGTAAATTGTCTTTCTCTTTAAAAAAAATTAGAAATAGGAGGCACACCTGTTGTTTTTGATGTTGTCATTGAATTTGATGAATCCTTTGCTTGGTTTTAACTTTGCAAATGGTTGTTGAGCACTGTCACCCTTATCACTTGAAGCCATAGGAGTGAGTTGCTCCAGTTGACTCACAATCAATTGAAAATTATGAAGTGTTGCACACAACTGCGGAAAGGAAGTAAACTCAGAAAGGAGAAGTTTTTTTCTAATATCATTTTGCAAATTAGAAATGAAAATTCTTTGAGTATCATTATCAGGCACTTGAAAAGAAATTTAAGAACACAAATGCATGTTTCTACCAATGAAATCAATTAGTTTTTCTTTAACACCTTGTTTACAATGCATTAAATCGGTCAAAGTAATCTTAGGACCTATGTTGTTTTGAAATTGTTGAATAAAAGCATTTGCTAATTGTTGAGAATAAGTAATAGAATAGGAAGGCAAAGAGAAATACCATTGTAAATCCTTATCTCTCAATGTTCTAGTAAACAATTTAGCAAGCAATCTTTGATCATATGCAAAGTTAGTACACAAAGTTTGGAATGTCTTAACATGTGTTAAAGGATCACCTTTTCCATTATAGAGTTCCAATTGAGGGACTTCAAAAATTTTAGGAGGGAAGACTCTAACAATATCAAGAGAAAGTGGGCTCGCAACATCAAACGTGGGCACACTAAGCTTGGATTGACTCATAGAAGCGATTTGTTGTTGCAATGATGACATAGTTTGAGCAAGATTATTAATGGTTACTTCGGTTGAAGAATTTATGTTAGACATGTTTGATTGAGAAGGTGGTGTGACGTTGTTGAAAGAAGGCATTGATTGAGAATAAGGTGGAGGAACACTATGGTAAGCAGGCATAGGAGATGATTGAGTAGGAAATGGGACACTAAAAGGAGGAATAGAATGATTGGATGAATCGCCCCCTTGTGTCACATTGATTGGGTGAGAGACAAGGGGAATACTTATTGAAGGCATGGGTAAGGATGAAGGGATTATTGAAGAAGAGAGATTCCCCCCATGACTAATGGTTGTAGGTATGACATGTTGAGTTGATGTAGCCATGATGTTTGAAGTGAAAGTAGGAATACTAGCCATTGAAGTGGTCAAAGGAATATAATGATTGATTTGTGTAGAAGGTTGTGAATAACCTAATTTCTCAGCACAACTCTTTATAGGCATGGCATTAGAATCAACCATATGATCGATGCCACACAATTTATCAATTCAATTCTTATCTTTTTAAATCATGCACTTTAGGCCTTCAATTAATGGAAGATCTTCACTATTAGGGTATTCTTGGGACATCCATTGTTGAAAGTTGTCAAATTGATAATCCAATTTGGAAAGTTGATCTATGGAAAATCTAGTCAAAGATTCTTCTTCATCATTAGAAGCATCAATTGGGTAGATAAGGATGTTATTAGGATTAGAAGAATTAGCATTATCTTCATTACAAAAGTCACCCAAATTAGGCTCCATCTCCTTGAGAATTAAACCTCGAGAAGCCTTAATTCTAATGCTTTGTCTAATGGGGATAGTAGAGGTAGGACTAATAGTGGTAAAACTCATGAACTAGAGGGAAAATTTGAATTTTGAATTTTAGGAACAAAGTTTGCAAAATTGAATAATGGAAAATTTAAGGAAATTATGACTACACAATTTGAACTTTGTTGAAAGGAGAAATGACACAATTTACAAAATAATTTAAGAAATTGAGATTTAAAATTAAGGCCAATTGAATACCACTTAATTTCAAAATTAATTTTGTTAAAATTTGAATTTTTAAACTCGGGGCAGATTAGAATTAACCACTTAATTTCAATTTTTTCCTTGAAAGTTGTGATATTGAAATTGGGAATAATTTTTTTATTTTAGAGAGAGCAAAATTCCAGAAAATCAATGAATTTTTTGGATTTAAGCAATTAAATACAGTCATAATAGTCTCCCAAAATTTCGGGAAAAAAAGCCAGGGACCGTGTCAAAGTACACACGGTCCTCTCAACTTTTTTAGAAATTTTCAGGGATGAGAGTTAACCCCCCAAAATTGGTTGATTTTATGAAGTTTAGATAGGTGAAATTGAGGTTTGAATGTGAAAATAGGACCCTAATAGGGTTTTGAAAAAGACAAGAAGTTGAATTGCAAATTTGAAAAAGGTCAAACCTAATGGATAGGCCCACCTTGAAGAATGTTTAGAAAACTGAAATTGATTGAAATTTGCACAAAATCCAATTAATTTTGAAAATTAGGGTTTTAGGACCTAACCATTGAATTTTAAAATTTTGAATTTTGAAAAAGGGAGGAAATTGAAAATTTGAATTTTAGACAAGAAGACAAATCTGAAAATATTCCTAGATCTAAAAAATTAAATGAAAATTCAAGTTTTGCACAAGTTCAAATTGATTTTTAAAAATTAGGGTTTCAACAATTAACCTCTTAATTTTGTAAATTTGATTTTCAATTTAAACAAGACAATGATGAAATTGAATTTGACAATCAATGTAATTTTCAGATCTAAAACAATAGATAGCAATTTTTACAAGACACAAGTTCAATTCCAATTTTTGAATTAACAGCTAAGTTTTATAAATTTACAATAAAATTAAACTTGTAAATGAAAAATATGCAATGATTTGAAAAGTCAAGTATGTAAGACATTGGTTTCACCAAAATGTAATGTGGTGAAAAAGGGTGATGGAGAAGTTAAGAGGAAAGCTTTTCTCTCCTCAAGGAAAGGAGTGAAAGTTTCGTAAAAGATTATCTTCAACCTCTCACACATGTTACATTCAAAAGAGGGGGGAGAATTCACTAGATCCAATCTCAAGAGATTGAATGCTAAGTGAATTGACAATGAATTTAGAAAGTAAAAGTAACCCCTCTTTTAGAATGCAATAGGTTGAATTATGCAATTTAAGACTAAGTGTAAAAGCGACAAAGAAATGATTATAAGTTGAGATAGAAATGTGAGATGAATTTGTATACCTGGAATTAGTAGTAAAAGGCCGAGACAAAGCTCCTTTGAAAATTTGGGCAAAATTTGTCAGGATCACATTGAAAGTGCACACGGTCCTCTGAAAAATCTGCGTGCTGAAAATGGTTTTTTTCACCTCTGAGAATGGAGTCCAAATATGCAAATACAGCTATGCACCTACAACCTAAACATAGAAAAGAGAGGAAATGTTGTTGGGATTGGGGGTTTTCCTTCAGGTCAAACCCTAGTTTTGGAATTAACCAAATGATGAAAAGTACTTGCAAGTAATGAAAGTAAATAATTGAAATGGAATTCACCTGAAGGGAGGATGTAATTGAAATGTTGATAGAGTTGTTTGAAGGATATGTAGAATTAAATTTCAAGAGAGATCTCCACTTCAATGGTTGAATCCTTGACTTGAATGCAACAACTAGCCTTGAAAAGAGACTTGAGATGCTCCATTGATGCTTGAATAGAGACTTGAATGCAACAACTAGCCTTGAAAAGAGACTTGAGATGCTCCATTGATGCTTGAATAGAGACTTGAATGCTTGAATGCTTGAATGCTTGAATGCTTGATTTCACTTAGGATCGCAATTTCCTCTTCATGTATGTATCTTCTTGAATTTCATGACTTCTACAAATGGGAGAGAAAATGCATCTTATATATTCACCAATTAGGGTTAATTGACTTATTTTTCATTATAGGTCAACATAGGGAACTTTTTCCTGCTTCCAAAATGCAAAGCCCAATGCAAAGTTTTAATGGAGGGGGCCCAAAATAGGGCAAGGACAGGGGTGCCACACCCTTGTCCCAGGGGGACAGGGGTGCCATACCCCTATCCTGCCCTAATTTAGGATAGGAAGCAACAACAAGGAGTGCAAGGTGCTAGGAAATGTAAGCTTTGGGTAGGGTGAGCATGTCTCGGGTCTCCAATCAAGCATAGGGATTCATTTTGTCAATGTGAAGACCAAAATGTGGTTGAAAATTATAAGGTCTCAATTTTATGACTCTACAACAACCTAAGGGTTGAATGTGGATGGTGTCAACTAGATGGAGTATAGCCAATCAAATAATGCAATATTAAATAGAAAGTAGAAAATATTATAAATAGTAATAAATAAAGAGAGAGATTTCCTAGCTTTTTAATTGAAGAATTATTGTTGTTTATTAAAGACATTGTGATTTATCCCTCAAAACCTAGAAATGTTATAAACAATCTATTAGGATTCCCAAAGATACTGAGAGGGGGGGGTGAATCAGTATCTAACCGGTTATAAGATTTTCTTAACTTAAAACATGTAAAGCATATCAATACTGTATACCGGTAAACAAGAAATAATACAATAAATAGAGATAACAACAACCACATGAAAAACACACCATAACACAATAGTTTAACGAGGAAACCCGGTGTGGGAAAAACCTTAGTGGTATTTGTGACCCACAATATTCACTTACTGGCCAATAAGAGAATATTACTGCTATAAGAGGGGCCTGCACATGAAGGAAGGCCAAGTGCCTAGAGCTTACTGCTCAATTACAAAATGGGAAGTCTCACTGACTTACAAAAATCGATTATATAAATCCAATGTCTTGTACTGCTTCAAAATAGCATCTACTATGCCAGATCTGGTACCGGTTTAAGCTCCGCTTTATACATAAACCCTTAACCTATAATTCACATAATAGGCCTGCCTTATTTCGCCTATCTTCTTCTTTCTATCTATCTCTAAAACTAAAATGATCTGTTATATATATGAGTCATTTTACAACTTGCCAAGTTGACTTACAATGATTTTACAATAATTTACAAAATATATTATAAACAAAATTCTTGTAGGCCTGAGTGTCAGTATACTTCCTTTTACTGTCGGTGGTCTCTGTGCCGATGTAGAGTCTGACCTTGCTGGTGCCGGTAAATTGTCTTGTCGATGTCATAGGATTGTAAGGTTGCCATCAATGACAAAACCTTCAATCACCTACAATATGTCATTGGAGTGTGCATATGCCAACACAATCATGTATGTAGATTAGAATTAGAATATTCTTTTTTTTTTCTACACTAGATTAACTTTATAATTATAGATCTAGTTCATAGTTGTGAACTTGCTATATATCTATAAATTTGACCTTCAATGGTCTCTAAATTGTACCCTATGAACTATAAAAAGTATATTTCTAGGTAATGACACTATATATCATACTTTCACGGTTTTCTACCAAGCTAGTAGTATTTTAAAGTATCTTGATAGACAAAAACATCCAAATATGCACATGAATTATAAAATGATTGCTAGGTGATTCACATGCACTAGGATTTCCATCATCAAATAAGCAAGAGTCCTATTTAAAATGATTTTTTTGTGATAATTTATGATATTCAATTATTAGATGACTATCAAAATGAGTAAAAATAAATATCTTTTTATACACCAACATAACACCAAGTTATAAATATTTGTGCAAATGCATCATGATACCAAAGTGTAAGATGATACTAGTCATCTAAAAGTTTAACTTTTATTTTACAAAAAACAAGATCAAGATCACAACTAGGAAGGTGAACTTGTACATGAGGCTATGACCTAGCCCCCCCCCCAAAATGTTTAGATGCATAAACATAAGTGTAAGGATAAGTGACAAGCATAGGTCTAGGTGCAAGAAAAACTACATACATAGGCACAACAATGCATAAAAATGCACCAATTATAGATCTATTTAAATTTATTAAGACACTACCCTAAGTCAAAAAACCAAATATGAAATACACTAAGTGTTTATTTTTTACCATTGCCCCACTTTGAGGTGCTTGTAAAATTCTATGTATGAATCATGTATGCTCATCTTTGAACATGCATAAATTATATAAAATAAACATTAAAAAGTGATTGATAAAGGATGAATATTCTCCATCCACATTATTTTATTTTATGTATTTTCTCTCGTAGATTCCTACAAGACAAGGAATATAATATTACTTTAGCTTTTCACTCACAAGATAGATTGAATAGTGATCATGTATACTTTCACTTTAGTTGATTATTCCAATAAGGTGTAGTTTATTGAAGAGATATCTTGATAGATGTATATGTAATAAACACGAGAAAATAATGATAGATTGATAATGTAATACATTAACAAATAATCAAAATCATAGTCATCTATGATATATTAATTATAGTAATAATTGTGTACTTACATTTAATCATCCAAGCATGTAGATACAAAAATCATAGCTCAAATGTTACATTATAAGAAGCACGTAAATGGACTAGATAATAGTGATGTTCCCCTCAATGGCCTTAGGTATAATCCATGAGTATATGCACACATAAGGTAAAACTAATAGGATAAGCAAGATCAAGATAATTTTGTTGTGACCATATACATCCAAGGACACCCATGCAAGTATAATAAATAGCCCTATATGGTATCTATGAGCATGAACACACATAGTTTAGGATCTATTAGTGATCTAAGCTATCATTCCCAAATCCATAAAGGTAGAATTAGATTCCTAATTTCTAGGGGTGTCAAACTCAAGGAAACAAGCTACAACCTTATTATTAGGTAGGAAAAAATAGGACCAATTTTTTAAGGTGGATACAACCTCCTTCACTTCTATCTCTACTAAAACAAGATGGCTTCCCTAAGGTACTATACTAGACATCACTACAATGACTAAACACCTACCTTGATACATGTAGACACTTAAATTATACAACTCAAATTTAGTCAACTTAAGTTCATTATTCCTCTAACATAATAATTATATTTTTATTTAATTAATTATTATCCCTTGACATAATTAATTTTATTAATTATGTTCTCTCCTTTATTCTTCTTAAATAATCAATTAAATTATATTTAATTAATTATTATTCCTCTTACGTAATTAATTTCTCAATTAATTAGGTTCCTCATTGATCTTCTAAAGTTTGATTTATTTTAATAAATGAAGCCCCACTTTAGCCAACATCCTAAAAATACCCTAATCTAGATTAGTTAATTAATTAAATAATACCCTTGATTCCTAACCTCATTAACATTTCTTCTAATTTTAAATTTCTCATAGCTACCCAAGTCCACATGTGACTGCCCCTCATAAATGACTTGCATGCACAAGTCACTTTCCCACTTCCACCTCACCTTATGAACAAATATTTTATTTGGTGCTCACACATGTGTGAGGAGTGTTCTTCCCAACACGCTTTCCTCTTTGCATCATGAAGCATCATAAATTATGACAAGTACAATTCATGCATCATCTTTGTGCTCCTGCTCTAGTGTGTATTATCTTCATCCCCCCTAGGCCCATTTTGGCCCCATTTTGCTTTGACTCTGATGTCACTTGTTGACACCATTGAATGAGACCCATCCTGGAGTTGTCCTCCCCCATTTTTTCATCTGTTGGTCTTATTTCTGGAGGACCAAGGTGTGGTGGAACCCTAGTCCAGACCACAACACCCAACCACCCTAGTCCCCCTTAGATAGGACCCAATTTGAATTTGGGTGGGCTCTCTTTCTTCCCAATAGATTTTGGTCTCTATGGCTCTGTTGGCATATGTGCAGAGTTTGATGACATGATGGGATTGTATGTTGTCATTGATGTCAATATGCTGAAGTATGAACTGGTATATTGAAGATGATGTCAATATGCTGAAGTATGAACTGGTATATTAAAGTAAGTGAACCGACAAGTGAACTGGTATGATGGTATGAACTAGTATATGAAAAAATTGAATCGATCTGTTGGTGTGAACTGGTATATGCAAAGTTTGTATCAGGGTTTCATTTGATATGACTATCGATTGGTAGTCTTAGCTTCAGGGTTTCTAGTTGATGCATTCCAAGTCTGTGTGATTCAACCAATGACATCCTATGATGAGTTAGCATTGAAATAAAGATTAGATCATGTTGCCACGTTAGCCTTGTGCGCGTGAAGGATCTTCTTGAGAATGTTGCATGAAGAAGATTGATTCTATCCACCTCGGGAATGAGCAAAATCTTAGTAAACGGTGGAGAGCGCATGATGGGTTATCAGCTTCCAGAAGCAGTGAAGAATAGATGATGGAGAACGTCTTGAGATTTGTTCAAGATTGTTTTACCCTATGTAATTTGTTTAAATGGCCAGGATTGGACCGACTGTATTGTTAACCTATATGCTTAGGGTTTTAGGTTTTGGCCACCGACCTAATTGTTGTCTATAAGGTCGATAATGATTTTTATTTGAGATTGTTGGCAAATGAATGTATATGAGGTGATTCTTGCCAGACCTAAGGAGTAAGCAGATATTTGTAGAGTGTGATTGTAGATGTAAAGGAATTGAAGCGGACCTGCCTTGGCATTAAGTGTTGTTATCAGATCAGTGTATTACCTGTTGACTTCTAACCATTTCAGCAGATGGAAAATCCCTTTACTGGGTAGCTTTAACAAGATTTTTGTAAATCCTTTAATAGGGTGACTCAAAATCATTGAGTTCTTCAAATCCTCTAACAAGGTAACCTTTAATAGGGTTTTAACCTCTAATCGGGTATTTAACCATCCCTTAACCAGGTGATCCCTAGCAGGACCAGTTCCTAGCAGAACTTGTTGTAAAGTCTTTAACCAGACTAGGCTCCTAATAGAGCGAACTTCAGAAGAGTTCAAGAATAACTTGTGGGTATTCATCCCCACCGTGGTTTTTCCCAGTTGGGTTTCCATGTGAAAAATCAATGTGTTATGTGTGATGCTTTTTCCTGTAATGTTTTAGTGTTTTTTGTTAAGCGATAATGCAAGCCGATCCAATGGTCATTGTATTTTTGATGTATTACTTGCTTAAGCATATGAGTGAAGTTGAGATGATATATTAGGTTTTGAGAAGATCTAGATGTTACCGATTTATGTCTTTTACAGTCATACAGTGTCTTACCGGTAGTGCCTTGATTTAGATTAGTGATATTGTTTACCAGTTAGTGCAGTCTTTGTAGTTTAAGTTATTGAAGAAATTTTTGTCCATACTGATTCACTCCCCCTCTCAGTATCTATTAGGTATTTATTGTTCATCATTATTCATCAGGCTCAACTTGGCTTCATTCCCCCTAGGCCCATTTTGGCCCCATTTTTCTTTGACTCTGATGTCACCTATTGATACCATTGAGTGGGCCCCATTCTGGAGTTGTCCTCCCCCATTTGTTCATTTGTTGGTCTTATTTTTGGAAGACCAAGGTGTGGTGGCACCCTAGTCTAGACCACAACACCCCACCAACCCGTTCCCCCTTAAATAGGACCTAATTTGAATTTGGGTGGGCTCTCTCGCTTCCCAATGGATTTTGGTCCCTATGGCTCAACTTGACTGTTGGAGGTTGGCCTAATTGGTAATTTACCTAGGTAACCCTATATAAGGCCATCTTATCAATTCATTTTAGATATAAGTCTCTAATAATCCATCCATAGCTTTCACACATTCATTATCAAGAATTCTAAAGCATTCAAGACAACATTTCATCCCACCATATCCTTCAAGCATCCTGGAGCAAATTCATATCAATCCTCATGCAAGAATGCATGTTTGACATGTTATTACATCCAACATTTATGATCATATCTAAAGAGTATTGCATCATCAATATTCTTATCAACCATTCCACACCATTTGTCATCTCCCTCCTCTTACACCTCTTCCACTTTGCCATTTTTGTGTCCAGTTATCATCTTCATGTTCTTCCTAAGATGTGTGAGCACACCATGCCCTCTTCCCCATGACAATTGTTCTTCCTAGTGATTACACCTTGTGACACATCACAAAGCTATGAGATCAATCCAACTCACATCCTCTCTCTCAATCTCAACCCTCCATGAAAATTTTGACCCTAACCATCCATTTCTCTACCAAAAACCTCTAAATTGGATCCTCCTCCCTTCATAAGATCATCACTTTCTATCATACCATTGCTATGCCAAATTTGCTATCCAAATCCTTGGGTTATGATATTTGAGAGAGCAATCCACATATAACCATAAATAAAGATCAAATCAGGTGGAGTTGGGTGCATTCACTTTGGCTAAATCCAAGGAGTAATGGAGGTATATGATAGTGTTTAAATTTAGTTTGTATATTTAAGCATTTATTTAGCATCATATTTTTCCTTGCCTTCATTTTGGCACACTAGGTGGGACCCACATCCATTTATTACTAATCCAATTTATGATTTTTTGTGAAACAACATTTGCAATTTCAATTAAAAATCTTCTCTCTCTAGCGTCTACACCTATAGATCATCATCTGCACCTAGTTTGTAATAATAATTTATTTTTTGGATTAGTTTGAATTTGTTTTTGCCTTATTAAACTATTTATTTTGTTTCCTCCTAACATGTTGGTGAATGGAGTTATTTAAATATGTTAATAACCATTAAATAGCCTTGACAAAGTTGTGTTGTAGGTATGTTTGAGTTTTAGGGCTAATTATTTGTTGCAAAACTGGAAATCAACATCTCCACCTGTGGATTGGTGTATTCGTTGTTTGGCACCTAGGCTCCAAAATGGCGTCTCCACATTGGTGAACTATTAGCTGATTTTTTTTTTCTATCTCAGTTTTTCTTTCTAGCATTAAGTCAGATTCTATTTCTATTAAGTTGGAGGAAAAAATCTAAAAAGTCAAAAAACCAAAAAAATACAAAAACATAGTGTAGATTTATTTATTTATTTTCTTGTCAATTTTCCATTTACTATTAATCAATGTCAAACTATCAATCAATGTTAGCATTGATCGACATCTCTACTTGAACATTAGCATACTCTCCTGTACTTAGAATATTTGGCATTTGGGATAACTACTAACATTTGTGCGACTTATTTATGTGGACCAAAGATAACTTTGACAACTACTAACCCTTAGTCTTGCAGGTTCGCTTGTCAAAGTCTATATTTTACCACTAGTTTGTAGTTGCACTAAATTAGAGCAGTGTTAAATGAACTTTGTTTGTCATGTTTGAAGAGGTAGTAGGTGTATGCTCTCCCCTTATGTAAACTTGGGTGATAAAAAACTAGACCTACTTGATAGTTCTGATACTTAATGTAAGTATAGATCCAATAGCCAACAAGATGAGAGGGCGCGGGGGTGAATCATACAAACTTAATCTTCCATAAAAACATCAGATTCAACCTCGGTAACATATACTTCAATAATATAACCAAAAATGATAAACATGCAAACTCAAAAGCATATAAACATCATATCACTCATAACACCAAATTTAATGTGGAAACCCAAGTAGGGAAAAACCATTGTGGGATTTAAGACCCACTAAGAAATATACTCTTCTAGAGTATGCTTGGTTAAAAGCAAATCATGTTAAAGATTACAAACACATTGCTAGATGTGACCCGGTTAAGGGATTTCCCTCAGATCGGTGAGGATCTTCACCTTGTTAGAAGTGACCTTGTTAAAGGATTTCAAACACTCAATCAGAATGTCACCTTGCTAGAGGGTTTTACAAATAAGACTGTTAAGTCCACTCGGTTAAGAGATTTTCTATCACTTTCACAAAATAACAGTAATAAAAATCTATCTGCAACATCAAATCAAAAAATGCTAAAGCAGATTCTTATTTGCTCAATACAATCTAGACATAGAACTAATCTTGTCCATCTGTTGGGCTTCTATACTCTGTTATTCAAACAGGTCTTCAAGCTTCTGTGCTTGGTAATCACTATGTAGCATCCCTGTGCATACATTTGCCAGCATACATTGTTTATCAACAACTCCCTATTTATAAACAATTAGCTAACCGCTTAATCTCTTTGATCACACTTCCCATGATCAATCATTGCCATCAAATCTTCAATCTTGTCCAGGTTCAATGTATCCTTCAATCTGAAAAATGTTTTACCCTGCCTTGAAACTTGCATACATTTCTTGGAACTTGTGCTAGGGTAATGCGGTTCAATCTAAGCTATAGATCTTCATGTCGATTTTCCTTTTCCATAGAGTCATTAACAAACTTCATGCACAACATACCAATCATTTAATCAGTTCCAGCTCATCAGCCTCCTTCATTAAATAACGCATGTAACCATTTAATGTATTCTGTTACAGCTCAGTTACAACTCAGTAACAACTCGGTGAATACTAAACTTTACTCGGTAGACATTCTACCTTCAGTAACCGATAGCGATAACCTTAGGGTTTACCGACTAGGTTCTTTGCTCAGTAACATAGTATAGTATTAACCTTACAATTTACAACATATGTATGATGTTAAAACAATCTAAACATCATGATCTCATCATTGTCTGACTCGGTAATAGTTGCCCGTTGAATACCTTATTCATCCCCTTATTCATCATATTCTTTCTGTGTCTTTTACTGACATCTTTATACTCATCAAATCATACTTCTCAAGATATGGCAACATCATACTGAATTAGAAATCAATTTCTTGACATCAATGACAAAATAATAATATTAAGATAGTAAATCATCCTTAATTAGTTATATCCATAATCATCAACAACCTTCTCAATATCCTTATTGAAATGCCAACAATCTCCCATTGTTTGTTATAATGCCAAATGCCAACAATCTCCCCCTTTGGCATTGATGGGAAAACCAATTGATTTGACCTAATTGATTCAGATTGTTGTGAGTTGTTTATGAGATTCTGAAATGCTCTCTTCCTATCATCAGAATTCTCCCCCATACATTAGACTTCTCCTCCTTTTCTCAGTCTTTCTTTTCTACCTTTTTTTTGGTCTTCTCAGTCTTTTCTAGTCTTCTTCTCCAGTCTTCTCCCCCTTTGACAACAATGCCAAAAAGTAAAGAATTAAGACATAATTTCTTCCTCTATGAAGTGAATTCCTGTTGTAATGTGTCAACTTAGTCTTGATCAGAGCATTTTGTCTTGAATTCCTGTTTCCTGTATTGTATCCTGCACAGTTTCCTGCACACCTTTAGAAAACATCCTAAAGTGTGTAAATCAGCATCAACTCCTAAAAGATATTCTATAGAGTCATCGAATTGATGCTTTCACCAAACTCAGTCAGTGAGTAGAAGACAGGGGCAGGACCCCTAACTTACTTCTGAGATACTCAAAAGTTTCCCTTGGTAGTGGCTTGGTGAAGATATTTGCTATTTGTTCCTTTGTGCTAACATACTCCAACACCACTTTCTTCTCTTGAGCTTCTTCTCTAAGATAATGATATTTGTTAGAGATGTGCTTTTTCTTAGAGTGCATAACAGGATTCTTCAAAATGATAATGGCACTAGTATTGTCACACAATATAGTTATTGGCTTGGTAACTTTCTCATTTATACCTTCCTATAGCTATTTGATCCATGCTATGTTGGTACAATTCAATGTTGCAGCAACGTATTCAGCTTCTGTTGTTGACTGTGAAACACATCCTTGTTTCTTGCTAAGCCAACTCACTAGTCTTTCTCCTAAAAAGAAAGCTCCTCCACTTGTGCTTTTCCTATCACCAATGTTGCCTGCCTAATCAGCATCAGTATAAAATTTTAAATCAAAATCATTTCCTTTCTGATATACTAAGCCATAATCCTCGGTGCCTTTCAAGTATCTAAAAATTCTTTTGATTGCTGTCATGTGTGTTTCCTTAGGATCTACAGAGAATCTTGCAACTATACCTACTGCATGTGCTATGTCTGGTCTGCTATGAACAACATATTGTAGCTTTCCAATCATGGATCGGTAAAGTGTCTCATCAACAGATGCAGATTCATCATTCTTTGATAGTTTACAGTTGGTAGTCATAGGAGTACTTACTGGTTTTGAATCCTCCATTCCAAATTTCTTCAAGATTTCCTTTATGTACTTGGATTGCGTAATGAAAATCTCATTTTTCATTTGCAGTATCTGTAAACCTATAAAATACTTTAGCTCACTGATTAATGACATCTCAAATTCTTTGCTCATTTCATTTCCAAAGTTCTTGCATAAAGAGTCATTTCCACAAAATATAATATCATCAACAAATATGGCTGAGATCAGTATTTCATTTTCATCATTCTTCATGTACATATTGTTGTTCTCACTTGTCCTTATAAAACCAATCTTAATCAAATAAGAGTGCAATCTTTCATACCATGCTCTAGATGCTTGTTTCAGACCATATAATGCTTTGTTCAATTTACATACCTAATCTTTACTCTTGTCTTCAACAAATCCTTCAGGTTGTTCAATAAAAACTTCTAATATTCCATTCAAAAATGCAGATTTGACATCCATTTGATATACCTTATAGTTTTTCAAAGTAGCATATGCCAACAATGTTCTTACTCCTTCAAGTCTAGCCACAGGTGCAAAAGTTTCACCATAATCAATTCCTTCTTCTTGAGCATAACCTTTGCATACTAGTCTTGCTTTATTTCGAATGACCTCACCTTTTTCATTTAGCTTGTTTATGAAAATCCACTTTGTACCGATTACATTTTTGTCCTTCGGTCTTGGGATTAGTGTCCATGTGTCATTCTTCTTGATTTGATCAATCTCTTCTGTCATAGCATTTATCCAATCTTCACTGTTAAATGCCTCTTTCACTATTCTCGATTCAAATTCAGATATCAGACATGTGTTCTGTCTCAGTTTGTTCCTTGTCATCACTGGATCATCCTTATCTCCTATAATCTAACTTGGTGCATGATGTCTTCTGACATACTTGGCTAATACAGGCTTGGTAGGCTCTGTATGATCTTCTTCATCACTCGGTAACTGGATATTTTCTTCATTTTCTTCTCCAGGTTTCTCGGTAGGACTTGTTGGTTGAACATAGACAAATTCATCATAATCTTCTGGTTCCTTGGAATTTCCTTCATCATTTCTTTCTACAAACTCATCAATTTTCACATTTTCACTTTCTACTATTTTTTTAGATGATTTGATCAGACATTTAAATGCTTTGCTTCTAGAAGAATAACCTAGAAATGTTCCTTCTTCACTTTTCTGATCAAACTTGCCATTTCTATCATCTTTGTGTATAAGGCATCTACTTCCAAAGATTTTAAAATAACTTACATTAGGTTTCTTGTCATACCAGATTTCATACGGTGTCTTCAAAGTACCTTTCTTCAGTTGTACTCAGTTCAGGGTGTAAACTGTTGTGCTTATTGCTTCTCTCCAAAATGTTTGTGGCACTTTCTTTTCAATCATCAGGGTTTTGACACAATCCACAATAGATCTATTTCTTCTCTCAACTATTCCATTTTGCTGTGGAGTTCTTGATGTAGAGACTTGTCTTTTAATACCATGATCATTGCAGAATAAGTTGAACTCATCAAATGTGAACTCTCCTCCTCTATATGATCTAAGACATTTCAGTTGTCTTCCTGTTTCATTTTCAACTCTTGCCTTGTACCATTTAAACATTTGAAAGGCTTCTAATTTTTCTTTTAGAAACATTACCGACATCATCCTTGAATAGTCATCCACAAATATTATGAAATATTTATCACCATAATAACTTTGAACTTTCATAGGACCACAAAGATCAGTGTGCACAAGATCTAAAATTCCCTTAGAAGTGTAAGACTTACTTGTAAAACTTGATCTTGTCATCTTACCTATCTGGCATCCTCGACACATAACATTCTCAAGTTTTTCAAGACTCAGTAGACCTCTTACTCAGTGCTTCTTACTTATTTTGATCAGATTATCAAAATTTACATGACAAAACCTTTTATGCCATAACCAGGTATCATCTATCTTTGAATACAGACACTTGTTTCAAGTTGAGTCAAGGTGAAATGTATTACCTTTTGTTTGTGTCTCGGTAGCAGCTAACTTTCCATGCGTGTCATGAACTTTGACAATTCCTTTCTGAAATTCTATTCGGTAACCTGTATTGTTTAGCTATGCTACACTCAACAAATTGTATTTCAAACCTTCAACCCAATAAACATCATTGCATCTTGCATTGTCAAGAAGTGTTATAGATCCTTTACCTCTTACTAGACATGGTGCATCATTACCAAATCTTACATAGCCTCCATCATAATCTTCTAACATAACAAACTTGTGTTTATCACCTATCATATGATGTGAGCATCCACTATCTATGATCCAAGAATCATTAGTATTTATGTGAGATATTAGGGCTTTTTCTTCAAACCTTTCTTCATCTGGTCCATCTTTGATAGCCACATAAACTACTTCCTCTGTATCAGTTTCATCTGATTTATCATCGTTGGATTCCTCATCGGCTATTAAGCATGTCTTTTTATCTCTTCTTCTGAAGTCTCGGTGTCCTCTGTAATGATTATCCTTCTATCTGTCATCTCGGTAATCTCTCTTTTCAGTAGAATCTTTGTTAGGATAGTTAGAAGCCATATGTCCTATTTTATCACAATTGAAAGATTTCAAAGGTAGTTTTCCTTTATACTTACCTTTGCCTCTCGGTAACCTTCTGACTAATAGTGCTTCAAACTCTTCCTGCTTTCTGATTTCCTCTTACAGTTTGTGTACTTCTTCCATGTTCTTATGAAATCTTTCACTTGCTCCACTATGATCTCCTTCAGAGTACTTGTACTTTCTTTTATTGTAATCATTAGATTCATCAAGATGAAAAGAACTAAATGCAGATTCAACTTTATTTACCAAAGATCCACTGTTATCAAAGTTACTTAACTTAAATGCATGTAGCTTACCAATAGTAGCATCTAAAGAAACTGGCATATTAGGTACAAACCTCAATTCATTGATTGCAAAGACTCGGATTGCATAAGCTAGTAGAAGGGTTCTTAACAACTTACTTGTTATATCCTTTTCTTCAATAGTTCCACCTGCTCCTTTGATTTGATTGACAATCTCCTTTAGTCTTGTACTATACTGGGTTATGTTCTCACCTTCATTCATCCTCATAGATTCAAGTTGTCCTCTTAGACTGTCTACTTTTTCTCTTTGAACATGTTCATCACCACCATATACAGATATGAGCTTGTCCCACATTGCCTTTGCATCATTGCAGCCTTCTAGATCATTAAACTCTGAGTCGGTCAATGCAGATGTTATTTCAATCATTACTTGGATATGTTCTTGCTTTGCCTTTATTTCTTCCATAGTCAATGGACATATGCTCGGTGTGATGAAATCATTCTCTAGATAATATACAACATATTCTCCAATTCTTGATAGGTGCAACTTCATCCTTTTCTACCATGTAGAGAAACTTGACTTGTTCAGCTTCGGTGCATCCCTCTTATACATCTTTGGATCTTTGCCTCAAGTACCTTTAAACTTTTCTTCCGGAGTCTAGAGCTCTGATACCAATTGATAGTTCTGATACTTAATGTAAGTACAGATCCAATAGCCAAAAAGATGAGAAAGGGGGGGGTGAATCATACAAACTTAATCTTCCATAAAAACATCAGATTCAACCTTGGTAACATATACTTCAGTAATATAACCAAAACTGCTAAACATGCAAACTCAAAAGCATATAAACATCATATCACTCATAACACCAGATTTAACATGGAAACCCAAGTAGGGAAAAACCACTATGGGATTTCGGACCCACTAAGAAATATACTCTTCTAGAGTATGCTCGGTTAAAAGCAAATCTTGTTAAAGATTACAAACACATTGCTAGATGTGACCCGGTTAAGGGATTTCCCTCAGATCTATTAGGATCTTCACCTTGTTAGAAGTGACCTTGTTAAAGGATTTCAAACACTTAATCAGAATGTCACCTTGCTAGAGGGTTTTACAAATAAGACTGTTAAGTCCACTCGGTTAAGAGATTTTCTGTCACTTTTACAAAATAGCAGTAATAAAAATCTATTTGCAACTTCACATCTAAAATGCTAAAGAAGATTCTTATTTTCTTAATACAATCTAGACATAGAACTAATCTTTTCCATCTGCTGGGATTATATACTCTGTTATTCAAACAGGTCTTCAAGCTTTTGTGCTCGGTAATCACTATGTAGCATCTCTGTGCATACATTTGCCCACATACATTGTTTATCAACAACTCCTTATTTATAAACAATTAGCTAACCTCTTAATCTCTTTGATCACACTTCCCATGATCAATCATAGCCATCAGATCTTCAATCTTGTCCAGGTTCAATGTATCCTTTGATTTGAAAAATGTTTTACCTTGCCTTGGAACTTGCATACATTTCTTGGAACTTGTGCTAGGGTAATGCGGTTCAATCTAAGTTTTAGATCTTCATGCCGATTTTCCTTTGCCATAGATTCATTAACAAACTTCATGCATGACATACCAATCATTTAATCAGTTCCAGCTCATCAGCTTCCTTCATTAAATAACGCATGTAACCATTTAATGTATTCTGTTACAGCTCGGTTACAACTTGGTAACAACTTGGTGAATACTAAACTTTACTCGGTAGACATTCTACCTTCATTAACCAATAGCGATAACCTTAGGGTTTACCAACTAGGTTCTTTGCTCGGTAACAGTATAGTATTAACCTTACAATTTACAACATATGTATGATGTTAAAACAATCTACACATCATGATCTCATCATTGTCTGACTCGGTAATAGTTGCCCATTGAATACCTTATTCATCCCCTTATTCATCATATTCTTTCTGTGTCTTTTACCGACATATTTATACTCATCAAATCATACTTCTCAAGATATGGAAACATCATACTTAATTAGAAAATCAATTTCTTGACATCAATGACAAAATAATAATATTAAGACAACAAATCATTCTTAATTAGTTATATCTATAATCATCAACAACCTTCTCAATATCCTTATTGAAATGCCAACAATCTCCCATTGTTTGTTATAATGCCAAATACCAACACTACTTATTTTGTTTAGATTAGAACCCTAGGATATTATGAAAGTATCCTCTCCTCTCGCCCTTGTCAACCTTGGGTGTAAGAGAAATCACAATATATTCTTTTGTTAGAGGATACACCTTTGGAGAAGTGATCACTCCAAGAGGAACAACCCAAAGCAACATTTTCCTTGAACACACTATACAAATAGGAAAAAAGAAAAAGTTGGATCCCAAGTACCCATAATCGTGTCAATGGTATTAATTGGGATGTGGACATATAGGCCATGATGGGTTGACAAGAGACTTGAGTGTCTTGCCACCGAATGTACATACGCAGTTGTCCTCAAACAGTGACTAGAAACCTTATTTTAAAGGCCCAACCTTTTGACTGAGTTTTGTTTTGATCTTAGTGCAAGGGTGTAGCATAACACCCTGAAGTTACTCACCATTCAAATTTCCTTGAGTTGACACAGAAATCCCCAAGTTAGATAAGCTAATTGCAGTGTCCAGGGAGAGGATGATTGGGTTATTCCTCCAAGCTTGGGTCCCCCTACCTATCCTTCCCTCTCTAAGACAAGAATGCAAAACACTCCTTAAGTTGTTGCAAATTTAAGTTGATGAAATACCAAGATGCAGGCCTAATTTTTCTATAACAAAGCCTTGACTTCTAGGTTGTAATAAGTGCTTGGTGTGTATTCTTTATGTTAAACCCATAGATATTTGGGCTTTAAGGAGCATTGACCATACCCTTATCATTGCAAGTCAAGAGTCAACCATTGTCTATTCTTGTTTGTCATATCTTGCTAAGAGAAAGACAAAAAATTCACTATAACCAATCAATCCAGTCTTAAGTTGTCTTTTAGTGTCTATGCCTATAGAACCCTATTTATGCTTCTCGATGTCTCCTATTGGAGATTGGTGTCTATGCCTCTTATTCATCATCTATGTTTTGACAAAAACTTGACCAGTACAACCTATCCCAATTTTTGAAAAGTGAAGTTCTTGATATTTGACACAACAATTGGTGATCCTAGGGAACCTTGCTAGACTTACAAACCAAATCTTTCATTGACCAAGTTGTAAGTAGTAGAACAAATTCCTACACTAACCTTGAGAGGAGGGTAATGAAAAACTTTTATAGATCATTACAATAGTTATAGAAACCTAAGACAAATAAACATAATATCATGCATACCACAACACAACAACACAATGATTTATGTGGGGAAAACCCTTTCAGGAGAAAAACCCCACACTCCAAAAGAAGCTCAATATATTATTTAGCAATCAATAATAGATTACAATATACTTGTAGAGAAATATCTTCACAAGAGTACCACTAATCAGATACTCAAAGGTAACTCAATAGTCATAAGACTTTTACACACAACCTCTATCTCACGCACCTCATATATAGGAGTTACAATACAAGAAACCATCAAATGGTATTACAAAACCATGGGCTAAAACCACCCAATAAAGTAGAGCTGACCTTATCTCCATTATAGAAGCCCTATGACATCTCAAAACACACATCAACACGTGTTCCTCCCTTTTACAACTCTTTTATGTGTCTGATGCATTTTATATTTCCTATTTCAGGAGGTCAACCTTTCAGAGGCCATAACTTGTGAACTGGGTGTCCGATTGACAAAGCATTTGATGCGCCATAAAGCTCACAAAGTACTCTATCACCTTGTAACTACTACACCAATTACACCCACTTTTCAAGGCATTTAAAAGGTTCCAAAGTCCTCAAAATTAAATTTAAACCTTTCATTGCACCCTCCAAAAATGAAAACTTTAATATCTTCAAAACTAGTTATGATCTTGCAACAAAAATTTGCTGGCATGCTTATCTAGTGTGAGTCCCTACGCCGAGCCTGTCATAGCACTTCTTTATTTTTTACTATGGAATTATCATTTGATACACTATTTTGATGCACTGTGGATTTAGAGACTATTTGATACATGATTTCATAACATTGGATATGATATATCCCATATTATGTTTGATTTCAGTACTTATGTTGATGATAAGATGATTCATGTAAATGCATGCCTAATTGATGATTGCTTTATATGATTTCTATGATGTTGCAATTTAGTAAATGGATTACATATGGATTGTTAGGAAAGGTAATTTGATTCTATCTTTATTGTTCTTTGATTAAGAGATCAAACCATGATATGATGTGAAATTGGATGCTATGTGTTTTAAAGTGTATTCCTTCATATATGTATGCATATTGTTTTGGACCTACTGATGTGTGGGTTGAGATGTGTAGGATATTAATCCATGTAACTAGGAAAATAAATGAGAGAGCTAGAGCCAAACCTATGTGCCATTGTGAAGCCAAGGGTTGTCTATTTGGAGAGACAATACCTCTTTTGTAATGTGTTTATTTTTGTATAAGTGAATGCATGTGTGTGTGTGTTCATTTTGTTTAATTTTAATTTATTTTCACCTTGAAGAGACATGTCTAAGTGTATGTTGATGTGTTTCATTTTATGGTGTCACTTGACACTTGTGATGTGTTGTGAGTTGGCATGTTACATGTCTTTGAGAAGGAAATATGAAAACCTATGCATTTTTCAAACCTCATTTAGTTTTCCCAGAAGACAACTTGGTTAGGGAGCCCTTAGAATGGTCAAAACAAGTTTGACCCGTAGGTAAACTTTAGGTGGGTTTTTGAGGGGTCAAACTAACTCCCATAGTTGAGGTAAAGTCATTTTTGGAGGCCCACTTGATATACCTATGGGTAAGGGACCTTTTTGGGCATAGAACCACCCACATGTGATTGCCAAGTCACTTCAAAAGTGACATTTTCTTGATGGACGAAAATCCGCTTTTAGAAGATTGATTCTTGGTTAGACAACCTTCCATTCTTGTGTTGGATGCACTTCCCTACCTTAAATTTACCTTTTTAGTTTCCTCTTTTAGAAACCTTGTAAGAGAGTTGGGAAGACCAACCTATGAGCTCTCATCATCCTTTTCCAAGGAAGTTGGAAAGTGAGAGAAGTCTACTTAGGAGAAATATTCAGACTTAGAGATTTTATCACCCACTCTCCAATCTTGGAGATCAAGAGTAGTCAAATGAATTAAATTTTGAAGAAGAAAATTTAGCTGAGGAAGCTTGTAAATGGTGGAAATTTTGTTGGCTTGGGTTGGAGGCTCTTCATAAAATCTCTCATCACATTCAATTGCAAGAGTTGAGGTTGGTGCATTGTCACCCTTAAGTTTTAAATGCATATTTTGGTTGTTTTTGTGAAAATCTGCATGTTGTGAAAATCTTGTGTTATTTTGAGTATTTGTTGAGTTTTGAATTTTGTATAATGCTTACATATGTATGTTTTTTATGGGAGTCAAGACCAAACTCACCCTTGGGGTGAAGGGAGTTTGACATTCATAGGGTGTAGAGTCTCTCTTCTGGGAAGAGAGGGAAACAAGGATCTGGGATCCTTGCTGCAGTTTAGTTGTTTAAATTGGGGGTCATAAGGGAATATTTGGCTTGAAAGTTTTAGGGGGACATAAGGGTGTTAAGATAACCGATTGACAATTGAGAGGTAGGGGCAGGTAAATCAGTTGTCAACAGATTATATTAATCAAACCACTTTATAACCTTTAACCGGAGCACATAAACATTGAATACCGGAATAGCAGAAACAGATACCGGTAAGCAATAAAACTTAAGAATGAAATAGAGAATTAAAACAATGTAACCATACCACATAACACCATGATTTGTACGTGGAAAACCCGGTAAAGGTCAAAATCATGGTGGGAAGCCTACCCACAATCAGATGATACTTTTGTAGAAAGTATGTGATATAATAAGGGGCATGCACATGCAGAAAGGCACACTCCCTAGAGCATACTGCTCATTACAAAGGAGTCTCACTAAGTACAGAGAGGTTATAACCACCTCAAGATAATTGGACAATAATCTAGAAGAATGAACTGCCAGTGATAACATCTACCATGCCTGATTATATTCCCAATTAAGCTCAATACCAGAGGCCTTTGACCTCTTACTTAAACCCAATTCGATCACCTATGATCGACCAGATCTTCTTCGCATATGATATTTCATTCCATGACCACAAACATTACCACCACGATCTACAATGAGATCTTACATCAATTTATACAAACTCTAAGGCCTAAACCAATTAGGTCGGCCACCTAAAAGATATTACAATAATATCATTACATACATCCATATTACAATGATATGCCATGTCGGCTTAAGACCAAAACAATATTAACCAATCCATAAAACATCCTGGTAACATGTAGAGAACACGTTAACATGATACCGGTCCATAACCTAGATAAGTACCAGACCTAAATAGATTCTCCACGCCAAAGTGATATCATCAAGCAGTCAAGGAATGATCAAGGATCATCTTCTACATCTGGAATTCCATCTAGAAGTTGCACCAACACCACTTATGCATCTTATCAAATATTCTTAGTTAAATCTCTGTCAGTAAAACCTTAAACCCTTACCGGTAACACAAGTTCTTGTATCGGTAACCAAAACTTGTTTGTCAGTTACCAACCATAACAACTAGTGTTGACATCAATGACAAAACATCAAGGCAACACATAATCCAACATCTAAGTGCCAAGAAATGCCAAACATTTCTCATAGAAGATATAACAATGAAAAACTGAAAAAATCCCAGTAACTCCCCCTTAGGAGTGCAGTCCAATTTGAAACTAATCTGAATCCCATAAAAATTATTTTTCACATATAACTCTTTTCCCCTTTGACAGCATGCTAAAGATATGACATAGATATCAAAATTATGTGAATCTCAAAGCTGACTACTCCCCTTGAGTAGTAGCACCACTACATCAACCTAGAGCAAAGGATAAAGCTGATGATGCATACTGAACTGATGGTCTTCTCCATCAATTAAGTTTCTGTCGGAGGGGTAGATAACCCTAACCTATCTCTCAAATACTCAAATGATTCCTTAGACAATGGTTTAGTGAATATATCTGCAATCTGCTCTTTAGTGTTCACATAAACCAATTTGACTTCCTTTTCTTCCACTTTGTCTTTCCGAAAGTTATATTTTATTGATATGTGCTTAGTCTTAGAGTGAAATACCAGATTCTTAGACATGTCAATAGTTGTAGAGTTATCACAATAGATAACTATTAGTTCACTATAATTTACCTTGATATCCTTCAACATTTGCTTCATCCACAAGACTTGAGTGCAATTAGTTGCTTCTGCAACATATTCAGCTTCTACAGTAGATAAAGAAATGCATGACTATTTTTTTCTGATCCATGAAACCAATTTCTTTCCAAGAGAGAAAGCTCCACCAGAAGTGCTCTTCCTATCATCAGTATCCCCTGCCCAATCTAAATTTGTATATGCACATAAAGTGATGTTATCATCTCTAGAATATCATAAGCCATATTTTGTTGTTCCTTGCAAATACTGGAATATCCTCTTTACTGCACATTCATGATTTTCTTTAGGATTCATTTGATATCTTGAAATAATACTTACTGCATTCATAATATCTAGTCTAGTCTAAGTTAGATATAACAAGTAGACTTATACCTTATCGAATTTACTGGTGCAGATGTGTCTTTGATAGATAATTTATCACTTGTCACCATAGGAGTACTACTGGTTTGGAATTATCCATACCAAAATTCATAAACAATTCCCTTAGATACTTAGTTTGATAGATAAAAATGCCTTTGTCAGTTTGAGTAATCTGCAGACCTAAGAAAAATCTCATCTCACCAATCATGGACATTTCAAATTCACTCTTCATATTATTAGAGAATTCCACACACAATTTGTCTTCACCTCCAAAAATGATATCATCAACAAATACTTCAATAATCAGAATGTCACCATTAGTGATCTTGTAATATAAATTACTATCATCACTTCCTTTAGTAAAACCAAGCTTCAAAAGATATTTATCCAACCTTGCATACCAAGCTCTAGGAGCTTGTTTCAATCCATATAGTGCTTTCCTTAACCTACAAACCATATCTTTATCATATGTCAGTGAAAATCCATCAAGCTACTCAATGTATACTTCTTCCTCAAGTTCACCATTCAAAAATACACATTTAACATCCATTTGATAGACCTTATAGTTCTTATATGCTGCATAGGCAAGAAATAGTCTAACAACTTCAATTATAGCTATAGGTGCAAATGTCTCACCATAATCAATTCCTTCCATTTGAGAATATCCTTTACAAACCAATCTATCTTTATTTCTTACAACTTGACCATCCTCATTTAGTTTATTTCTAAAAACCCATTTAGTTCCAATAACATTCTTATGTTTAGGTCGGGGAACTAAAGTCCAAGTGTTATTCTTCTCTATCTGATCGAATTCATCTTCCGTAGCCTTTAACCAATGTTTATCTTTACAAGCTTTAATAACAGATGCCACTTCAATTTGAGAAATAAGAAATACCTCTTCATTTTCCAGTCTTCTTCTTGTCATAACTCCCTTGTTCCTATCTCCAATGATTTTATCTTCAGAATGATTTAGCCTTACATACCTTGATGTCTTCTGAACTTCAGGTTCACTGTCCTAATCATTGGTCACAGTTGAATTTTTTGATTGTATTGGTGTAACTGTCTTAGTGTCTTGTACTAGTTGAGGCATTGCCGGTTTAGTTATGATCATTTCTAATATCGGTTCCCTATCATATGATATAGATTGATTTTTGTATTGCTCATCCACTTTCACATTTGCGCTCTCCATAATTTTCTGCAATCTTTTGTTATAACATCTATATGCTTTTCTTTGAATTAAATAACCAAGAAATATCCCTTCATCACATCTAGGATCAAACTTCCCAATCGAATCATCCCTTTTGATATAACATTTACTTCCAAAAATTCTAAAATATTTAATAGTTGGTGTATGTCCAAACCATAATTCATAATGGGTCTTACCAATTTCACCTTTGATATGAACTCTGTTTAATGTGTAGATTGTTGTACTCACTACTTCTCTCTAGTAGATGTGAGGAAATTTGGCTTCCATCATCATGGTTCTTGCTACATCCAAAATGGTTATATTCTTCCTTTCCACTACTCCATTTTGTTGAGGAGTCCGAGGTGCAGATAATTGTCTCCTAATTCTATTTGTCTCACCACCTTGATCTGATCTCAGACATTTGATTTTCAATTTAGTTTATGTTTCCACCTTTGATTTAAAGATCTTTAATTTCTCAAAAGCTTCAGACTTCTCCCTTAGAAAATTCACCCACATCATTCTAGAATAATCATCAATTATCAGCATGAAGTATCTATCACCTTGAAGGCTTCTGGTCCTTGCTGGACCACATAGGTTAGTATGAATCAAATCAAGCACATAATTAGATTTATCATGTATGCTCTTAAAATAAGTTCTAACTTTCTTTCCCAATTGACATTCCTTACATACCAGATTATGAGGCTTTATAATCTTAGGTATATATCTAACTACCTTTTTTGAACTGATCTTAACAATACAATCAAAATTACCATGACACAACCTCTTATGCCATAGCCAACTCTCATCAACATGAGAAATCAAACATGTCTTATTACCACTGTTCAGGTGAAAGATATTACCTCCAATCTGAGTATCGGTTGCAATCTCCAAACTAGTTTTGTTAATGATTTTGCATTTTCTATCTTTAAACTAAAGTTGGGATCCCTTGTCCACCAATTGGCCAACACTTAAAAGATTATTCTTTAAGCCTTCTACGTAATAGACATTATCAGTATTATTCTTTCCATCCAGAGAAATAATACCTTTACCTTTGATCATACATGCTTTGTCATCCCCAAATCTGATTTGACCGCCATTATATTCTTGCAAGGACACAATTTTTCTTTTATCTCTAGTCATATGATGTGAATGTCCACTATCAATAACCCATTCATCCTTGTCTTCAACTTTTGCTGCCAGGGCCTTTTCTTTATTCTTGATATCTAGTTCCGGTTCATCTTCATTTAAAGCATAGAACACCCATTCCTTTCCATTGTCGGATCCACTAGTAGAGTCTATCATTGGTTCATCCTCAGAGTCATCACTTACTCCTTCCTCATTCGCTATGTAGCATTGTTTGTTTTTCTTGAATCTATATCTGTTCTGATTAGGCTTAGATGATTTCTTATCTCTTTATTCAAATCTCGCATTCCTTTGAGGACATCTAGATGCAAAATGAGCAATCGTATTACATGCAAAACATTTAAAAGGTGCTTTTCCTTCATACTTAATTCTTGTCGGTTCTTTAGGTACTCTTCTAGTAAATAAGGCTTCAAGTTGCTCAAATTATTCATCCTCTTTCCTCGTATCTTCTAATTCTTTTGCATATAAATCTTTCCAATCACTTTTGTGGGTAGATGATGATGCATGAAAAGCAAGTTCAAATTTTGCAGCTCCAGAGGGTCCAAATTCTTCAAGCTCAAAAGCAAATAATCTCCTAATCAGAATGTCTTTGTTAATTGAAGTGTTTGCCATTGTTCTCAGTTCATTAATTGTAGTCGCATTCATCTTGTAAGTTGGTGGAAGAGCTCTCAAGACTTTGGAAACTATTTTATCTTCACTCAGAGATCCTCCACAACATTGAATTCCCATGACAATCTCATTTACTCTTTCCGTAAATGTAGCAATTCTTTCATTATCTTCCATCTTCAAGTTCTCATATCTTACCCGGTAACCATCAAGTTTAGCAATTTTGATAGTAGGGTCACCTTCATTTAGAGTTTGCAATTTATCCCACACAACCTTTGCAGATGATTTATCAGTCAATCCCATGATTTGCTGATCAGTGAGTGCACACAAGAGGGCTTCTCTTTCTCTGCAATCATTTTTAATATTCTTGTCCAAGTCTAGAGGAGCAAGATTGCTAGATGTTGGATCATAAGGTGTATATCCTTTCTCAGTGATCTCCCAAATATCCTTTCCAAGACATCTAAGATGAGTCTCCTTTCATATTTTCCATATCCCATAATTTGTTCCATCAAGTATAGGGATTTCTCTTCTGAAAATAGCTGCTGGTGGATTTGAAGTATTAGTTGCCATAGGATCTACCTCAAGCGGTTAAGCTTCTACAAAAGAGGACCAAAGCTCTACTACCAATTGTTAGGATAACCAGTGGACAACTGAGAGGGAGGGGGTGAATCAGTTGTCAACAAATTATATTAATCAAATCACTTTATAACCTTTAACCGATGCACATAAACATTGAATACTGAAATAGCAAAAACAAATACCGGTAAGCAATAAAACTTAAGAATGAAATAGAGAATTAACACAATGCAACCATACCACATAACACAATGATTTTTGTGTGGAAAACCTGGTAAAGGGAAAAACCATGGTGGGAAGCCTACCCACAGTCAGATGATACTTCTGTAGAAAGTATGTGATACAATAAGGGGCCTGCACATGCAGGAAGGAACACTTCCTAGAGCGTACTGCTCATTACAAAGGAGTCTCACTGACTATAGAGAGGTTATAACCACCTCAAGATAATTGGACAATAATCCAAAAGAATGAACTACCAATGATAGCATCTACCATGCCTGGTTACAGTCCCAGTTAAGCTCAATACCGGAGGCCT
The DNA here is from genome assembly GCF_030272615.1 of Cryptomeria japonica. Lineage (NCBI taxonomy): Eukaryota > Viridiplantae > Streptophyta > Pinopsida > Cupressales > Cupressaceae > Cryptomeria > Cryptomeria japonica. Next base: position 131,906,221 of record NC_081414.1, read on the forward strand.
TTGACATCTTACTTAAACCCAATTCAATCACCTATGATCGACCAGATCTCCTTCGCATATGATATTTAATTCCATGACCATGAACATTACCACCATGATCTACAATGAGATCTTACATCAATTTATACAAACCCTAAGCCCTAAACCAATTAGGTCGGCCACCTAAAATATATTACATTAAGATCATTACATACATCCATATTACAATGATATGCCATGTCAACTTAAGACCAAAACAACATTAACCAATCCATAAAACATCCCGGTAATGTGTAGAGAACACGTTAACATGATACCCATCCATAACCTAGATAGGTTACCGGACCTAAATAGATTCTCCACACCAAAGCGATGTCATCAATCAGTCGAGGCATGATCAAGGATCACCTTCTGCATCCTAAATTCCATCTAGAAGTCACACCAACACCACTTATGAATCCTATCAAAGATTCTTAGTAAAAGCTCTGCCGCTAAAACCTTAAACCCTTATCGGTAACACAAGTTCTTCTACCAATAACCAAAACCTGTCTGTCGGTAACCAACCATAATAGCTAGTGTTGACATCAATGCAACACATAATCAATTCATCCATATTGCCAACAAAGGGTTTTATTTTTCTGGTCATGAGAGACTAAGTTTGAAAGGAGATTTTGGCCTTTTGATGGCCTTGGGTTATTGTATTTCACTTGCAGATCTCCCCATGTCTATTCCACCTTCACCCCACTTTAAAAATGTCATTTTTAATGGCTATGTGATAATCTTGGGAAGGGAGTTTTGTGTTGAATGTATTCTCTTGTATTTTTAAAATTGTATGTGTGTGTTGCTTGTTTGTAACCTGTTTGGCATCTAGTTCTCCCAAGCTTGGGGTGGCCTCTTGTAGGCCTAGGCTGGGAGGTGAGCCTCCATGGTCACAATCAAAGGAATTCATATATTGTAGGTGTTATTTTTGGATGTAGTAGTTGGAAGAAGGAAAGATATCTATGTGGTTGATTGAGGAATGTTCAAGTAGCAACTTCAAAATTATTTCAGTTTATGCTATATTTCAAGTGTTTAGTGAAATCTGAAAAAAATTGTTGAAGGGAAAGAAACAAATGTATTTTACTTTCCTACTATGGAGTTTTCAAAAAGAAAATTTATGTGAAAGAAATGCATTTATTTCTTTACGTTTATGCATTTAGTAGCAAAAGGAAAAATACAAGAAATGTGTAGTATTTCTGTTGTAACTCTTATTGAGTAAATACTAAGTTGGAAAATATTTACTTTCCTTTAAATGGAAATGAATGGTTGTTTTCATATTTGAGTTAATAAAACCTTGCGATCTCTAAACTAGTGTTGTATTATTTGCATTTTGTTTAACTCTCATGGTTAGTCTTCTTCCTAAATGATTATTTCAAATGTCAACTTGAAAGGGAAAAAAGAAAAAAAGTATCTAAATCTACACCTTCCGTTTAATTTTATATGAGTGTTAGCATTGGGATTAATTCTTATTCAAATATGATTCTGAAACTAGGTAGTAATATGTATTTTATTAGATAGAAGAAAAGTTATTCTTACATTTGTAGTAATGTAGGAAATAGCTTGCTATGGAAAATGATTTAGTAGCTAGATCTAACCCAAAACTTAGAAAAAAAAGCTATTACAACAAATAGTAAATGAAATGAGCCTAAACCTTCTTTTTCATCTATTAATGATTTAAAATCTACTTACTAGATATCAAAAAGAAAACAGATTTAAATATCATGTTAGCATTTTACATATATTCATATGTATATAGCTACTTGTATACATATGTATATATAGATATAAATACATTCTACAAAAAAAAAACTACAACTAGAAAATCTAGTAATAAAACCAGAATGGAATAAATATTTCACTATAGGTATTTATAAAAATAAATATATATAAATATATATAAACATATATTTATGTAATTTTTCAAAACCCTTCATAGTAATAAACTGAAAAGCTGGTTTAATCTCAGAAAAATAAAATAAAATAAATCAGAATATATATATATATATATATATATATATATATATCATCACATATATATTTATATATATATATAAACATATTTAAATATATATCACTGTGTTTTAAAAAAAAGCCCCACACACACACATATATATATAGATATATACATGTATATATCTATATCTATATATATATATATACATGTATATACACACACATATATACATGTGTATATATACATATATATATATGTGTGTGTATATATATATATATAAACAATATAAAAAAATAGCAAGAAATCAGGGCAGGGAGGTGCGGCGTGTGGGTCGTGATCCATACAGGGAGCCGTGACCCACCCATGTGGGCTGCAACCCAAACGGTGGTGCCCCCACCCCCCATTTCTATGCCCTACAATGAACCATAACTCGACGTCGCCATAGCCACTCGTCTCTGCAAACAGGGAAGAGATAATGGCGCCCAACCATTTCAGGTTCCTGCAAGCAATCAAAAAAGAAAAAATGAAGCCCTAACAGATGTTAGGGATATAATATAAAGAGGGTCATTTTAAATTTTTTTAAAAAGGGAAGAAACCCTTATAAGGATATATAAAAAGAAAAAGAGTTTTAGGGTGGAAATAATATAAAATGGCTTTTGGGGATATTTATATGTTTATTCAATTACATACTCATGCGATATGTAGTTAAATATACATATGAATATCTATTTAATATAAAATGGGTTTTGGGGATATTTATATGTGTATTGAACTGCATACCCATGTGGTGTGTAATTAAATATACATATGAATATTTATTTGAATATGGACCTTTAAAATAAATAAAAAGGGTTATAATTCTTCATTCCATGGGGTAGCTAAATATATATATGATTGGATACACACGCGCGTGCGCGCGTGCACACACACACACACACATAGACACCTTGGGTTCATTAAAAAATATTAATATCCAGGGATCGTTTTTATTTTAAATCATTAAAATGACCATGTCGATTTATAAATTCATATGAATGCTAAATTAATATTAATATAAAGATTTTATATTATTGTTAATATATTAAAGTTGGAAAACTTGCAATTAAATAATACATTTAGCATAAAAGATTAAATGGTTTTATTGAGTTAATTTAATTAACTCCAAAACATTAGTGGACTCAAATAGTCAATTCTAGGGAAATCAAATTTTAATCCCTAGAAAGGTTAAAATTGAATGAATGGAGATATTTGAACACTTAGTTGTGAATTTAATAAATAATTTAATCAAACTAATTAAAGTATCATTATTAACTCTAGGGATGGTATCTTTTATTTAGAATAGCTATTCCCCACTAAGTGTAATGAAGAGAAATGGCTTAAGGGGTTAATTTACCCCACATAGTCAATGCACGTTACGTGCTGCCATTTTAATTTTAAATAAAACATTTAATCGATCACATTGAAGATCTCAATAAGTGATCGACCACATCTTAACTTTATGTAAACTTAAGTAATTAAGCCCTGTTTAAAAAAAAAATTTGTGTTTTTGCCCTAAAGTTTGGGCACTACATCTAGCCAATTCAAAGCTTTGGGGAGAATTTCGCACCATTTTGTGCTTAAAGAAAAAATTACTATAAATAGTAAATTCATGTAAATTCAAGGTTGAGACACCATTTTCCCAACATTCTCCCACTTGTTGAACACCTTGCAAGAGAAAAAGGAGTATCAAGACAATAAATTAATTGCTAAGGGCCATGAGGCCCATAGACTCTGAACAACATCTGAACTTCGTTGTGCTCATGATGCATAGTAGGGGTAGGAATGATGTCAACCTCTCAACCAACAACTTAGAAGGGCATATGGGGCATCATACCACACATTTCCTTCATAAACCATCACTAGTCCTTGTAGCCCTCCTAATAGGTTTGTTTGTCCATAAATTTTGAAGAAGGCATGATCATGAGAATACAAACACAAATTTAGGTACCCATTCGGCCCTTATAATGTTAGAAAATTCAAATAATCAGAAGACAACTAAGAGGGGGGGGGGGGGGGGGTGAATCAATTATCACAGATTACTAGAACATTTAGCAATTAAAACTTTAATACCAGAACCCAAAATATTTATACCGGAATAGAAATTAAACCAATTAAGTATAAACAATAATCACAAAATAAATACCATTCACATGACACCAAGATTTATACATGGAAAACCCGATAAAGGGAAAAACCACAGTGGGAAGCCTACCCATGTTAGTCAAATAATACTTCTGTAGTAAGTATGTGAATTACAATTGAGGGGCCTACACTTGTAGGAAGGCCAACAACCTAGAGTACAATGCTCATCACAAAAGGAGTCTCGCTAACTACATATAAATCCATACTACAATCTGGAGAAGTGTTTGAACTGCAAAGATAACATCTCATATGCCTGAGTATAGTTCCGGTTAAGCTCTATACCAGAGGACTAAATACTTTTACATAAACCCAATTCAATCTCCAATGATCGACCAAATCCTCTACCTGAATGATATTACATTATTCAAACATTACATCCCTTGACCATAACCATGATGATCTATAATGAGATCTTACATCATATATATACAAACCCTCGATCATAAACAATCAGGTCGACCACTAGATAATAAACCAAATACATAATTACAAAACATGTCAACCTTAGACCAAACAAATAATATCCAACACATAAGACATCCCAGAAACACATTGAGAGGTCCAATCCACATGTTACATTAAGCTGGTCCATAACCTAGATCAGTCGGGGCCCAATATAGGTCCACACGCTAAGGAAATGATCTCAATCAACCAAATCTCGAACATGATCACCAACAACATCCTAAAACTCCACCAGAAGCTGCACCAACACCACTTATGCATATCATCAAAGATCTTCATCAAAAGCTCTGCTGGTGAAACCCTCATTGGAATAACAAACCAAGCTTCCAAACAAACAGGATAGCATTCGATCACTAGATCAAAACCAACTAATTGAATATAAACATGAGTATCATGAATAATCCAATTACATAACCAAATCACACCAGAGCCTACCAGATCATGTCAGATCCAAACCAACCAGAAACTACTCAACCTACCAGGACCAGAAGGGTGCCGGTAAAGCATCCAAAACAGCTAGTGTTGACATCAATGACAAAACATCAATGCAACACATAATCAATTCCTCCAAATGACCAACAATCTTCCCCTTTGTCATTGATGGCAACACTAGATGTGAAAAACATCTAAGTACCAAGAAATGCCAAATAAGTCTCCCTAAATGGAAGACAACCAACAATCTCCCACTCAAAGATTTAGCAAGGAAGTTCTAAAACAAAGATCAAACTCCCCTTGTGAATGATATCTCTATAAAGCTCTGAATTACACATATATATCTCTTTCTAATGTATTAAACTCCTTAAGTTTTTCTTTTTCACATCAATATCTCTCCCCCATTAACATTAATGCCAAAAATCTGACATAAATATCAAAGCAAAAACATAAACCACTGAATCACAAAGCTAACTACTCCCCTTGAGCAGTAGCATCCACACATTAGTGCCAGAATGAAAAATATCTCTAATAATGCATATCGGACTGATGCCAAAAAGTATCAATCAGTTTTCTATCAGAGGGGCAGAAACCCCTAACCTATCTCTCAGGTACTCAAATGGTTCTTTAGGCAAAGGTTTAGTGAAAATATCTACAATCTTCTCTGTAGTGTTCACATAAACCAATCTGACTTCATTTTCTTCCACCTTCTCCTTCAAAAAGTTATACTTGATAGATATGTGCTTTGTCTTAGAGTGAAATACTGGATTCTTTGATATGCCAATAGCAGTAGAGTTATCATAGTGAATAACTACTAGTCCAGTGCAATGCACTTTGATATCCTTCAACATTTGCTTCATCCATAAAACTTGTGTACATTTAGTAGCAAGAACAACATACTCAGCTTCAACAGTAGATAAATAAGTACATGATTGTTTCTTGTTGATCCATGAAACCAACTTCTTTCCAAGAAAGAAAGCTCCACCATAAGTGCTTTTCCGATCATCAACATCTCTAGCCCAAACTGCATTTGTATATGCACATAAAGTAAAGTCATCATCCTTAGGGTACCGCAAACCATATTCTGATGTACCTTGTAAGTATCTAAAAATAATTTTCACCACACTCTCATGATTTTCTCTAGGATCACTCTGAAATCTAGATGCAATACAAACAACATTCATTATGTCAAGCCTAGTTTGAGTCAAATAAAGCAGACCTCCAATCATAGATTTGTATCTTGTAGGATTTACCGGTGCAGAAACATCTTTTCTTGTCAATTTCTCACTTGTAATCATAGGAGTACTTATAGGTTTAGAACCTCCCATACCAAATTTCTTCAACAATTCCCTAGCATACTTAGTTTGACAGATGAAAATACCTTTGTCAGTCTGAGTAATCTGCAAACATAATAAAAATTTCATTTCCCCAATCGTAGACCTTTTAAATTCTTTCTCCATGTTCTTAGAAAATTCAATGCATAACTTATCTTCACCTCCAAAAATGATGTCATCAACAAATACTTCAATAATCAATAGATCATCATCAATGACCTTATAATATAAATTATAGTCAATATTACCTTTAGTGAATCTAAGCTTCAAAAGATATTTATCCAACCTTGCATACCAAGCTCTAGGTGCCTGTTTTAATCCATATAAATCTTTCCTTATCCTGCAAACCATGTTTGTATCATGTGATAGTGAAAAACCATTAGGTTTCTCAATATAAACTTCCTCATCAAGATCCCCATTCAAAAATGCACACCTAACATCCATCTGGTAAAACTTGTAGTTTTTATGGGCAGAATAGGCAAGAAATAATCTTACAGCTTCAATCCTAGCTACAAGTGAAAAAGTCTCACCATAATCAATTCCTTCCTTCTGATAATATCCTTTACAAACCAATCTAGCCTTATTCCTTACAACTTGACCATCCTCATTCAATTTATTCCTAAAAACCCATTTAGTTCCAATAACATTCTTATTTTTAGGCTGGGGAACCAAAGTCCATGTGTTATTCATTTCTATCTGATCTAATTCTTCTTCCATAGCTTTCAACCAATATTCATCTTTACATGCCTCAATTAATGATATCGATTCAACTTGAGAAATTAAACATACCTCATTAGTTGTCATTCTTCTTCTTGTCATTACTCCATTGTTCTTATCCCTAATGATCTGATCTTCTGAATGATTCAATCTCACATACCTAGGAGTATTCTGACTCTCTGTTCCTCTTCCTAGTTCTTTAGTTACTGTAGAATTTTTTGATACTGTTGGAGTAACTGGTTCAACACTCTATTCTGATAGAGGTGCTACCGGTTCAAATATAATCATTTTCACTGCCAGTTCCTTCTCATAAACTCTGATCTGGCCTCTATTTAGCTCATCCAGCTTGACATTAGCACTCTCTACAATTCTGTGCAATCTCTTGTTATAACATCTATATGCCTTGCTTTCATTAGAATAACCAAGAAATATTCCTTCACCACATCTAAGATCAATTATTCCAATAATATCATCTCTTATGATATAACATTTACTACCAAATATTTTGAAATACTTAACTATAGGTGTATTGCCAAACCATAATTCATAAGGTGTCTTACCGGTTTCTCCTTTGATATGTACTTTGTTGAATGTATTAACCACGGTGCTAACCGCTTCTCTCTAGTAGATATGAGGTAGACTATTTTTTATCATCATTGTTCTAGCAGCATCCAAGATAGTTATGTTCTTCCTTTCCACAACTCCATTTTGTTGAGGTGTCCGGGGAGCAAAAAATTGTCTCCTTATACCATGCTTTTCACAAAAGTTATTAAACTCACCGGATGTGAATTCTCCACCATGATCTGACCTCAAACATTTAATCTTCAATCCTGTCTCAGTTTCCACTTTAGCCTTAAAGATTTTAAACTTTTCAAATGCCTCAGATTTCTCCCTTAGAAAAGTAACCCACATTATTCTAGAATAATCATCAATGATTAGAATAAAATATCTATCACCTTGAAAACTTTTAACTCTAGCAAGGCCACACAAATCAATATGAATAAGATCAAGAACATCATTATATTTATCTTGTATACTCCTAAAAGAGGTTCTAGCCTGTTTACCCATTTGACATTCTTTACATACCAGATTATAGGGCTTCACAATCTTAGGTATATCTCTAACTGCCTTAGTTGAACTGATCTTCACAATACACTCAAAATTCACATGACACAACCTTTTGTGCCATAGCCAACTCTTATCAATTTGTGCAATCAAACATGTCTTCTCACCATATTTCAAATGAAATATATTACCTTTTGTCTGTGTACTGGTTGCAATCTCCAAACCAGATCTAGTAATGATTTTGCATTTTCCATCCTTGAACTATAATTGAAATCCCTTATCCACCAATTTTCCTACACTCAAAATATTATGCCTTAAACCTTCAACATAATAAACATTATCATTATTGTTCTTACCATCCAATGATATAGTTCCTTTTCCTTTGATCATACATGCTTTGTCATCTCCAAATCTAACCAAACCACCATCAAATTCTTGCAAAGATAGAAACTTCCCTTTATCTCCAGTCATGTGATGTGAACAACCACTTTCAATTAACCATTCATCCTTATCTTCAATTTTAGCAGCAAGTGCATTCTCTTTAGGTACATTCTCTTCCAGTGCCAGAACATCTTCCTTGATATCTAGGAACACCCATTCCTTTTCATTGTTGAAACCACTAGTAGAATCAATAATGCCTTCCTCATCCGCTGTGTAGCATAATTTATCTTTTTTTTTCCTATACTTATACTTGTTATGATATTTAGGGTTAGGCTTAAATGATCTTCTAACTCATTCTTCAAATCTTGAATTCCTTTCAGGACATCTAGATACAAAATGACCAATCTTATTATATGCAAAACATTTAAAAGGTACTTTTCCTTCATACTTACTTCTTGTCAGTCCTTTAGGTATTCTTCTAGAAAATAGTGCTTCACGTTTCTCAAATTCTTCATCTTCTCTCTTCATATCACCCAATTCTTTTGCATATAAAGCTTTCCAATCTTGCTTACCGGTTGATGACGTAGATGCATGAAAAGCAAGTTCAAACTTCACAGCTCTAGAAGGTCCAAATTATTGAAGCTCAAAAGAAGATAATTTCCCAACCAAAGTATCTTTGTTGATAGATGTATTAGCCATAGTTCCCAACTCATTAATTGTAGTAGCCTTCATCTTATAAGCTAGTGGTAGGGCTCTTAGAACTTTAGAAACAATTTCATCTTCACTCAAATTTCCACCACAACATTGAATTCCCATAACAATCTCATTTACCCTTTCCATGAATGTAGTAATCCTTTCATCTTCTTCGATCTTCAGGTTTTCATATCTCACTCAGTAACCATCAAGTTTTGCAATTTTAATAGTAGGGTCACCTTCATTTAGAGTCTCCAATTTATCCCATATAGCCTTTCCAGATGATTTGTCGGTTAATCCCATTATTTGTTGATCCAAAAGTGCACACAAGATAGCTCTAGATGAACTAGATGAATTTGAACTGTTAGTCACCATAGGATCTTCCTCAAGCAGTTAAGCTTTCTACAAAGAGGACCAAAGATTTGATACCAATTGTTAGATAGTTCAAATGACCGGAAGACAACTGAGAGGGAGGGGGTGAATCAATTGTCACATATTACCAGAACATTTACACTAATACATTTGGTCTAAAATTCCGACAGAGGTTTTCGATGGAGAAGGTATATTGTGATCAAATTTGATTTTTTTAATTTTAAATGCCCGATTTCATCAGAATTCCGATGATAATGCAAAAATTGGTTTCGACGGAGAAGGAATTGGCAATGACTTTTGGGTTTTTTTTAGAAAAAGTGCCCGCATTCATCGAAATTCCGATGACCACGTGCATTACTTAAAAAAAAAAAGACCAAGTCATTTCATAAATCTCGCCTCTTTACAAAATCCCGCCTCTTCGTCTTGCCTCTACCATTACAAAATCCCGCCTCTGCAGCGAACCTATGGGTTTAATCATGGTGGGGAAATTCATTGGTGTGAAACCAGCCAGTTCTACAGCTCAGGCTAGAAGTGGAGGGAGTACGATTCGGTTTTGTGCTTTCCTAACGAATGGGAATTATTGACCTAAAGAAGCAAGTAGAGCCACACTGGAAACAACCCGAATTCCTCGACACTCACTATCAAATCTCCATCCATCTTCGTTGGCTTCAACCACAACTATTCGCATTAGCGTCCCTTCTCGATTGAGCAAACGAGTGCCTACCTAAAGGCCCTCCCAAGGTATCTTAGTTCGTGCTGTCTCAGGGCATATTAGGGGATCACAATAGGGAACATGTAGGTAGGGGCTATCCCCCAATGAACACAAAGAAGGGAAGCGGACATAGCTCCCTATGGGTTTAATCACTGCAGGAAAAAGGTAAGGTATAATCAGCAAATTCATTGTTATACATGTTCAAATATTTAGATTCAAAGTTTATTATATATTTATTAGATTAATTGCCAATATCAGAGATGGTGAGAGGTTTCTATAATATGATATGATCGATTTAAAAGAAGAATTTATTACAAGACCTAAACCGTTGAACAATCCTACAATCAAGTATTAATTAAACACTGCATTTTAAATAATGAACAATATAGTTAGCCTAAAACATATTAACACTACTTTCCATATTTAAAATATATCCTAATTAAGGAGAGGGATGACCTAAACCTGCATGATCAAGTGCCATTATGTAAAATATATCTTAATTATGGATGCTGGTATATATGGTAGTGATAGAAAATCCCTGTTGCAGAACCGTGAGAGCAATGTGTAGTGATCGAGTGCTATTTTTTGTCAGTGTTTTGGAAGGGAGCATAAGTGTACCATTAGGAAGGTGGTATAAAATGGAAGCTGAGAGGTATAAGGTTATGAGGTGTGGGTTAGGATAAGATAGGGAGGTAAGTGATGAAGGATGTAATGGTGAAAGAGTAAGTTAGGATATGTTAGGGGTTTGGAAGGTAGGAAAGTGAATGGGGGGAGATAAAAGGATGTGAAGGATGGAATGGGGTTAGGTAGGTGATGTAAAAGTGAGTGTGTATGATGTTAAGGTGTAGGATAGGATGTAGGAAAGTGGAGGAGGTTAAGATAAGGGATATGAAAGGTAGATGGAAGGTAATAATGATAGGAAGTAAGGTAAAGGTTATGAGGTGTGGGTTAGAAAATAGGGTGTAGGAAATGGAAGGAAGGGTCATATCACTTTGAGAGTTTTCACCAAGATGAGTAGCCCGAGTATGGACCTCAAATCTTACAAGCCATGAGGATCCACTTGTAGTAGAGGAGCATATACTTGCATCTTGGGAGCTTATTAGGAGTTTGCCTTGAATTTGGAAAATACACATAGAGGAGATAGAATATTGATCAATACAAATTACCTAGCCTCATCATGCATAAATACAAGAGGTATAGACTATAGCAAGAACATATCATAAGCTAAAGGATCATATTTGAGAGTTGCTTCATCTCCAATCCTCTACATTTTTAAGATCCACAAATGGGGTTGAGCATAAGTCTCGGTTACTTAGCTTGGACTTATGCTTTGGATTGCATCTATATGTGAGCAACCTAAAGGCATAATTTTCAGTGCAATTTTTTAGAGGACTTGCTTCCACCTTGTGGTACTGGGAGGATAAAATGCACCAACTCACATTGGAAACCCTCTCTAGATACCATTTTGGAGTGCTTCAAAGTGTGTTCTATTTCAAAATATTTTTGGCAGAGATGCATAGATGAGTTTCACAATTTACATACTAAGGTTTCATAGTGGCTCAACATGAGAGTTAGTTTTTGGAGTTCTTGTAGTTTGTAGATTACATTCAAGACAAGTTACTTGTCAATTATTTCATTAGGGGTGGAAAGCCCAAAATTTCAGTTTTCCTACAAATGGCCAATCCAAATGACTTTAGGGTTGCTATGGAAAAGTCTCTTATGGAAAAGGAGGTACATGGGAGGACACAAGAGGCATGAGAGAAGTTTGTAACCTTGATGAAGGGACTAAAGTGTCCATAGGCCTCCCCATCCTTTAAAGGATAATTTAGACTTACTATATGATTTACAAAGAAAAACCCAATAGTATCAATATTAGGGACAAAGGTCTACTAGAGCATAGTAGGGGCCATAGGGTAGTCACATTTGACCATCATCGACACAAGTATATTTTAGGTATGAGAGACTATAGGGCTATCAAGATAGGCCTTCTATGACTCAACAACCTTTTAGGGGAGAATCTAGTGTTTTTAGTAATTAGGATCTTTTAATTATGGTGGGGCCTAGCCAACATAGGGTTATATGGGAGGCACATGTAATGTATATGTTAGTATCAAATAGAGAGTGCCCACAAGGTTTTAGAGTAGGTGGACACCATCCCAGGATGTCAAAGTAGATAGTTGATATGTGGGTCTTTACCCTCCCAACCACTCAACATATACCACCATGGGTCTTTACCCTCCCAAACACACAAAGGTCAAAGGAAGTTTCACTGCTGCAACACTCACTTTTTGTGACAGTCTCAAGCACTTAGGATAGTCACTCCTTTTGTGGCCATTCTTCTTCACACAACACTCTCTAACATTAACTATGATGATAGTGTACCTCCTTAAACCTTCCACCAACACCTAACTCAATACCAAACTCTTTCCCAATCTCGCTAATGGACTAATTAACTCAACTCACTGTGAAATTGTGACGGTCAATGCAAGGTTTAGGATAGTAGTAATTAGGATCTTCTAATTATTGTGGGGCCTAGCCAACATAGGGTTATATGAGATAGGGGTAAGTTCAATAGTGATGTGTATTAGATTGTCATCAAAGTTTCCTGTTAGTGTTACTTTGTATCAGCATTAACCACTTATTGTCATGGGAATTAACTAATAGACAACATAGATATTTATCATAAACCTCATATTTTTTCACCAAAGGGATAAAAGTTTATTAAACACAACGAGAATTATAGAGCAAGAAAGTAGATACATAACCTAATCTAATCTCCATTTGCATAACCTAATAAGGTAGATACAACTAAATAATCTTGAAAGAATTGCATATGAAGGGCACTATTAGAAAAGAACTTATGTACCATGCTAGTATATGTGTAGCTACTACTAATTATTGCATAGAAATAGATACATGTGTTAGAATGTGTTGAAATAGTAGCTAGCTCAAATAGGACAGACCCTATAAATGTAACTTGTAATTTGAATATACCTTGAAGTGTGCAATATGGAAGGTTTGTATTCTTAATCTCCTGTCCATTTCTTAATTTAAAAGATGATATCTTTATTAAATATCCTTATTAACTTGATTTTTCCTTCAATTCTTGATGAATGTTTGATTGCCTATTCACTTGGGATTGAATTGATTTTATAATTAAGAGATCACTTGAATTTTAGGTAAACCCCTTCAAATGATAGGGTAGGCTTCCTTTTACACCTAATATATGTCTTGAAAGCATTTTATCCCGATGGCTTTAAATTAAAGTACTTTATCTTCTATCTGGTATTGGTGGAGCAGAGGTTTCATTGCATCATCCTAGGATACATATTTCCGTAGATACAACACAAGTTAAATGTATCCTAGGTCGATGCAAAGCAACCTCTGCTCCAGAGATCACCAGAAAATAGAGAAAGAACTTTAATTTAATGCCATCAGGATAAAAGTCTTTAATCAAGATAGATAAATGGTATGCAACTATATCTATTTGGAATTCATTACCCAAACATGGCAATTGATCAGTCGCCTTTGAAAAGAAAGTGGTATGATGAAATATTTAGGCATAAAATAGATGAAATGCACTCCATACTATTGTTGCATAATATTTTGGTTGATGATATTTTAAAAATAGTAAAGGAAGGTGTATGGAACAACCGATTTATTATCATTATAAACAATGAATATTTTAAGATCCTTTTATGATGTGTAAGTTGAGAATATTTTATGAAAGGTCCCTAAATGAATACACTTTAAACTGATTTTAGCAATTACTATTAGATGTAGACAAAATGAATGCTTTTTGGATTAGGATGGTACACAAAATCTACTATCAAAAGGTTTCTTTGGAAAGTATATGATTCAAAACTAAGGAAATGCAATTATTTACAAGTTTTAACCTTCTTAGATGCAAAATCCCTTATTTAGTCTCTCACAAACCCTTAAAAGTAGGGTTTCTCATATACCCCTCTTCCAAATACTATAACATCCAAATGATGATGGATTCATCTTTCATTTGAAATGTCTAAACACTGTCAATCATAAAATGTGCCCCTCATTAAGGCAGATTTGCTACTGCTGCTCCTTGGCAAGCAATTTCTCCACTCTTACATTTGCCATAATGGACCTTAAGACATCATAATTGATTGGCTCTTCACTCCTAAGACCTTCAAAAGTCTTTAATGGCTTCATTGAGTCCTTTGGTCTTCCAAATGCACCTGCACCAACTTGAATTCTCCTTCAATGCTTGATTGCTTGTTCACTTGGAATTGAATTGATTTTATAATTAAGAGATCACTTGAATTGTAGGTAGACCCCTTCAGATGATAGGGTAGGCTTCCTTTTATACCTAATATATGTCTTGAAAGCATTTTATCCTAATGACATTAAATTAAAGTACTTTATCTTCTATCTGGAATTGGTGGAGCAGGGTTGCATTGCATCGACCTATGATACATATTTCCATAGATACAACACAAGTTAAATGTATCCCAGGTCGATGCAAAGCAACCTCTACTCCAGAGATCACCAGAAAATAGAGAAAGAACTTTAATTTAATGTCATCATGATAAATAATCTTGAAAGAATTGCATATGAAGGGCACTATTAGAAAAGAACTTATGTACCATGCTAGTCTATGTGTAGCTACTACTAATTATTGCATAGAAATAGATACATGTGTTAGAATGTGTTGAAATAGTAGCTAGCTCGAATAGGATAGACCCTATAAATGTAACTTGTAATTTGAATATACCTTGAAGTGTGCAATATGGAAGGTTTGTATTCTTAATCTCCTTCCCATTTCTTAATTTAAAAGATGATATCTTTATTAAATATCTCCTCTATTGAATATCTTTATTAACTTGATTTCTTCTTCAATTCTTGATGAATGCTTGATTGCATGTTCACTTGGAATTGAATTGATTTTATAATTAAGAGATCACTTGAATTGTAGGTGTAGACAACTAAACTTGTCATGTGTAATTAAATAAATATTTTTATTTATTTAATTAATTCATTTATCCTCTTCTAGCCTTATTTCTTATTTAAATAAATACATTTATTTATTTAAATTATCCTTTTCCTAAATTAAATAAATACTTTTATTTATTTAATTGATCCCACTTCCTCTATTAATTAAATAAATCTCTATTTATTTAATTAATTCATTAGCCTTTTCTACCTATGACACATGTCATTCATCTCTTAATTCATACACTACCTACCCTCTCATTATTTTCTTATTTTCTTTACCTACCTTCTAATCATAGCCGACCATTTATCTTTTACACCTCTCAATCTTATCCCTCCATTTCATATAGTGTCTTCTAAATAAGGAGATGCTTCCTTCATTATCAACCCTATGCATTCAACCCCTAGACATATACATTCTAATCAAGCATCCTAGCATTCGATCTTTCATATGTGATCCTACTTGCAACCACATTTCCATTCTTTGTTGAGCTCTTGTGCACATATAAAATCTGAGAGAAAATATATCAAGCAAGATCAATGGAGATAGGAAGAATGGAGATCCAAACCCTATTGGACATGTGATGGTATAATCTTTGTGATTTCATTTGATTTGCATTGTCTTAGGTAATATTCATATGTTATGGTGGATCTTTGTTGTTGTTAGGATAGGGTTTTGTGGTTGAATTCATTTAGTCTTTTAAATTTGTTGTTATCCATTTTTACCATAAACAGTAGGTAAACCCCTTCAAATGACAGGGTAGGCTTCCTTTTATACCTAATATATGTCTTGAAAGCATTGTATCCTGATGGCATTAAATTAAAGTACTTTTTCTTCTATCTGGTATTGGAGGAGCAAAGGTTGCATTGCATCGACCTATGATACATATTTCCGTAGATACAACACTATTAGTTAGATGAGAGGGGGGGTGAATTAGATAAACTCACAATGCAATATATTCTTCAGATTCAACCTCGGTAGAATTTACTTGATATGCAACTATGACTGTAAATCATTCAAACTCATAAATAGATAAACTTGAAACATCAAATCACATTTAACACTAGATTTAACGTGGAAACCCAAATAGGGAAAAACCACTATGGGATTTTGGACCCACTAAGAAAATATACTCTTCTAGAGTATGCTCGGTTAAAAGCCAATCCTGTTAAAGATTACATAAGCACATTGATAGATGTGACTCGATCAAGGGATTTCTCTCAGATCTATTAGAATCTTGCACTTTGTTAGAAGTGACCTTGTCAAAGGATTTCAAACACTCATTCGGAATGTAACCTTGCTAGAGGATTTACAAATAAGACTGTTAGGTCCACTCGGTTAAGAGATTTCCTGTCACTTACAAAAATAAATAACAGTAATAAAATATATCTGCAACTTCACATCTGAAATGTTAAAGCAGACTCTATGTGCTCAAAATAATCTTGTCATAAGACTTATCTTCCTCCTTGTTGGGCTTCTAACTATATTCTTCAGTCAGATCTTCAATCTTCTGTACTTGGTAATCACCTCTATAGTATCACTACTCTTCTATTTGCCTGCTTGCAGTGTTCATCATGTTTTCCTTATTTATAAGCAATTTCTAACCGCTTAATCTCCTTAATAAA